>NC_044332.1:12164123-12472392 GCF_007399415.2 Gopherus evgoodei | reverse complement strand
GTTGATATTTGCATGACTAAATGGAAGGCTGAGCTGAAATTCAGATGCAAATCTAGCTTCAAAAGTAGTTTGTATACTTTATAAAACCCCTTACATGTTTGACACACACTCTGGGGAGAAGAAGAGTTGTGGGCCACTGTGTTACCACTCAGCCTCAGCAAGAGAGAGTTTTGCTGATGATTAGACTCGATGTCAGCTCCCTGCCACATCAGTCTGTCTTCCTCACCAGCAAACTCCTCAAGGCTCTCCTGCAGGGGCGGCTCTAGACATTTTGCTGCCCCAAGCAGGGCGGCATGCTGCGGGGGGCGCTCTGCTGGTCGCCGGCAGGGCAGCAGGCAGCTCCGGTGGACCTCCCGCAGGCGTGCCTGCGGAGGATCCGCTAGTCCCGCGGTCCGCTGGTCCCACGGCTTTGGTGGACCTCCCGCACAGACGCCTGTGAGAGGTCCACCGGAGCCGTGGGACCAGCAGACCCCCTGCAGGCATGCCTGCGGGAGGTCCACCGGAGCTGCGGGACCAGCAGACCCTCTGCAGGCACGCCTGTGGGAGGTCCACCGGAGCCGTGGGACCAGCAGACCCTCTGCAGGCACGCCTGTGGGAGATCCACCGGAGCCGTCTGCCGCCCTCCCGGCGACCGGCAGAGCACCCCCCACCGCATGCCGCCCCAAGCACGTGCTTGGCTTGCTGGTGCCTGGAGCCGCCCCTGCTCTCCTGGCCCAAACCTCACCTAGCAGGAAACAATCAATGAACTCCAGCCCTGGAGTTCCTCTGAAATGTTTCTCTGCAATGCACTGCCCCTGCCACTGTGCATTTACAGAAAATATTAAGTTCACTGCTCTTTTAAAGAGTTGGTGCATCACAGTTTAGTAATTTAACTGAGGTAAATACACCCTTTCCTTTCTGAGTAAAAGTAAAACAAGTTTATTGACTAAGGAGAAAGGATTAAAGGATACCAAGTAAGAGAGATAAAGGTAGAGATGGTTACAAGCAATTAAAACTGAAAACACTCATCTAAAAGTCTCAAACTTAGTCTAGCACAGGGATCGGAAACCTTTGGCACGTGGCTTGCCAGGGTAAGCCCCCTGACATGCCAAGCCTGTTTGTTTACCTGCCGTGTCCGCAGGTTCAGCTGATCATGGTTCCCACTGGCCAGTGGGGGCTGCGAGAAGTGGTGGCCAGCACATCCCTTGGACAGCGCCACTTCCCGCAGCCCCCACTGGCCTGGAGTGGCGAACCATGGCCAGTGGAAGCCACAATCGGCCGAACCTGCAGACATGGCAGATAAACAAACCGGCCTGGTCCACCAGGGGGCTTACCCTGGCGAGCCGCATGCCAAAGTTTGCCGATCCCTGGTCTAGCAAGATACAGTCTTCGTTCAAGATGGTGCCTGTCACCCACAGTCTCCTTTCCAGCCTTTTCCTGGCTGGCCTGTCCAGGACCCATCGCAAAGATCAAAACACTTGGTTTCTTTGTCTCTTAAAGTGAAGAATAAAGATAGAGTCTCTCTGTGTTCCTTATATTTCCCAAAGGGATGACTTGTTTCATAAGTCAGGAAGGCATCCTGGAAAACTCAGACTCCCGTGTCCAGTGCAGGAATCATGTTAATTCTCTCTCTCTCAAGTTCAGGAACAGGATAACCCCTGCTGGGTTAACTCAATAGCTGTGTTTATAGCTAACATGTAAATGGAGATAAGCCCATATTGCTTTGTCTAGGAAAGAGCTGTTTGTCACCTTTATCTAGGCTAGGTTTTCTTGTCTTAAATATCATCCAGAGAGAATCCATCACTTCACATATAAAGTTAACACTTGTGTTTTACAGTTATATTAATAACCAGCATGTTGTTATCTTCCATAATGGTACCTCAGAAGGCATATTTTGCACTGATACCATTGCAGTAGTGTGTAGGGTGTGAATACAGGGTGCCTAGGGTCACAATGTTATAGAAAGGCCAAATAACTTTTAAGAAAACCATGAAGACCTCCTGGCCCTGATGTGAACCTAACACAATTTTCATGGAACTTCAGGCAAGGGTTGGGGATTCCAGCTGGAGGGAGTAGTCGAGAGGCAGTGAGTGCTCTGAAGTTGGTGGCAGTACCCAGGATCTCCTTGTTAGGCATTTGGGCTCAGAGTTGTAAAGGTATTTAGGTGTTGCTGCACTCAGTATTGTAATACTTGACTAGTTTCGGAGCCTGAATCTCATTTTCAAAAGTGATTTAGGCACATAGAAGTCTATATCAACTGTCAGTGGGATTTAGGCTGCTAAATCAGTGGAGCATTACAACAGTGAATACAGCAATGCCAAAATACCTTGAAAATCTGGGCCTTAATAGCCACAAAACTGACCAGTTTCCAGGGGTTTGAGCTTGCTTTGAGGGAACAATGGTCAGGGGAAAAGGGAGGCAGGACCAGGCCATGGCTTTTGGGAGGAGCCAGTCTTAACTCAGCTTGCCTCACTACTGCAGGAACAAATCCTCCTCTCCCAGTCTGAGCTCCCAAAATGCCTTCCTTGCCTTCTGCTTTAGTCCCAAAAGACAGAATTCCCACCATCTCCAGGGAGATTCAGGGAAGAAGGCAGAGCTCTATCCCTTCCACCTTTCTCCTTCCTTCATTTTTCATTCTCTTCCCATCTGCTTAGCCGCTTCTTGACAGCTGCTGCCTCTACAGCGTTCTGCCACTCTTCCCCCTGCTCCCCAAGGACAGGCTGAGGTTGGTTTTCCCTTTCTTTCCCTACATCCACGCAGTCAGGAGGCGGCAGTAACAAAGGGTGGAGACGTTCTTCATGTGAACAGATAATACAGAGTTCACCCTCTTTCCTCCTGTGTGGTCATATGGTGGCTTTCTGTTCCCCTACACCCATGTGGTCAGATAGCCTTCTTTCTTCCCCACGTGTCAGCAGTGGCTTTGTTTTCAATTACAAATATCCAAGACTGATGCCATTCAGTGCTAACCTAGAATACTCTTCTAACAGATCAGGAGCCTCACTTGATGGGGTGCGGGGGGGAACCCAACGACAGCAGGGAAACAGCCTCAGGTTGTCATGAATGCACTTAGTGTTTTAAATTAGCATTCCCACATATGAACTTCTATAGATTTAATGAGACGATGTGTCAGATGACTCTTAGTGTTAAATAGACAAATATGAAGGAGTCGTGAGAAAATCAGACAGCAGCTTTTCTATGTGCTTGGTGATTTTTTATTCTAATACATAATTTACGGAATAAAAGGAGCCATAACTCTCTCCAATCCCCATTTATAGCATGACTTATGATACTTTTATAACCATAGGTAGGAGCATTCTTGAGATTATTAGGTTTTTACTTTGAGGCATCCATTGTGTGTCCATAACAACTTTTGTACATCCCATGATTCTTTCATCACTCAGGATAGGAAGATACAGAATGATCATCAGAGTGCTCCTCTCTGTGTGTATATATCAACACATAAAAATACTGTTAAGGAGCATTCATTGCTGGGGGATAAATGATTCATCCACAATATACTGCCAGCCAATATGGTGCAATAATCAGTTAATGCTAAGGCAAGGCAACCAGGAGGAAGAGACATGAGTAGGTCTTGCTTCCTTCCTTCCACTTCCATATCAGTGGAGGACCTGCTCCAGGAACACTGGGGCCCAGAGACCTACTGTCATACTATGTGATCCCCCGCCTTCCCACACAGATATTACCCACACAGATTCCAATGGCAGGGTCTTTCCACCCTATATTCATGTCTCCTATGGCACAAGCTCGCCACCAATGCTCTGAGCCTAGGAGCTGCTCAGAGGGTTGGCAAGCCTGCCTATCCAGCACAGTGGCTTGCTTCTCCAAACTCATTGGGACTAGAACTCCAGGAGTTTGGGGCAGTTCTCCCCACTCCTCAGTACAGACACGCCTTGTGTGCTGCAGGGTGAGCTACCTCAGACTCTTGTTCCAACTCAGCCATTCTCCACCAACCACAGCATCTCAGAATCTACCAACTACTGACTCTTACAACTACCTGCTTTGTTTAACATGTTCTTACTGATACCCTTTCCCTTCCTTGCCATATCACCTCCACTCATCCTCCTGATCCTTTTCTATCCATCTTCTTCTGATACCTGTCCCCAGCCCAGCATTTCTTATCTCCTTGTTCCTCTCCTATGTTCTCTGCCACCACCACAGAACTTCACCCACTCTCATATCCCTCACCACTTCCTTCAGTCTCATTGTCTCAACCCCCCACCCCCAAAAGAATCCCTAAATAGCCAGTAAACATTCATAATTTGTACTGAGCTTAGAATCATTGGACTGTAGGACTGGAAGGGACCTCGAGAGGTCATGTAGTCCAGTCCCCTGCACTCAAAGCAGGACTAAATATGATCTAGACTAAGCATGACCAAGGGGTGAAAAAAAGAGAGTGGAAATAATCCATTACCACTATGGGATCTTCCATACCATCAGGATATGCACATGACTGTATTAACACAGGATGTGAAAACCTGGCATCACTGAAATCAATGGCCAACTCCCACTAATGTTAATGGAACCAGGATTTCACACATGGTGTTTTACTATCAGCCTCATCCTCCCACCTTAATTTCCCCCATCTCTTCTTAAAGTCACTTGTGTCATGTGTAAAATTTGGCCCTGATCCTCTCGTTGACTATGCATGGATACACCACTGTGCTCTGTTGGCTTGGTTTGAATACAGCAGGCCAGAGTTCATATCTTCCGCTGCAGTCCCTTCTCCAGTGGAGTCAGAATCCTGACTGGGACCTTTTGCGTGGTGATCCAAATAATAAGTAGTAATAACTGTATTAAGTATGGCTTTATAAAACACTAATTATTCATTTATTTGGGGAACATGTACTTGGGAATAGTAACATCTGCTCCATTCTTTTTTAAAACGTTTTGTTAATGCAAATGTACTCATAGTATGTTGGAAGATAGATGGTATCTTTTATCAAATATGTCAGTACACTGCACACGTTATTAACTATCCTCATGACACCCTTGGGAACTTGACCAGTATTAAGATCTTTTTGTTCTGTGTTTGAACAGTGCCTAGCACCATGGGGTCCTGGTCTATAATTATGTACTATGCACTGTGATGATAATTAATAATAATTAATAATGTCCATTCTATCTTGGGATAAGATGAGGCCCAGAGAGTTAAGCGTTTGTTTTTCCCACGGTGGCTGCCAGAAACAGAATTGAGATGTAGTGACACCACGATCTCTTCTCTAACCATTACAAAATACAATAAGTACAGCCTTATTAAATGTTAATTAAATGCACATTTTGGAACTTTAGCAGACTGTTACCAACTGTATGATATTGTTATACCAAGTGGAATCCCAAAACTGATATACAAACCGCTTGTCACTAGTACGTTTAATCAATGTCTGCATTATATTTAAAATTCTTAGGTCAGATTCCTCAGATCTGTTAACTGCAGGGGGAATTCTATTGCACATTCCAAGCTCCTTCACTGCACAAAATTCCCATTGATTTCAAAGGGATGTCTGCACTCCTTTCACGGGCAGATTATGTGATAGAGATGTGCAGTGTGGATGAGAGAGGAAAATATTTGCGACGTTTAATTTGAAAACCAATCATTATTCCTCCTCAAACCCAGTCTTTCCCAAGTAAATCTAATAGTCCAGTTGCCGCTTTGACGAGGGTTCTATATTTTAGAGCGGCACAAGAGAACAGAAATATGACATCTTAAATTTGAGAAGCTTAGGCTGGCAACGAATTTTCCATGCAGAGTTTGCCTCCTTCTTTAATAGGATGAGTGTTCAGTTTCATGGTGAACATTGGAAAGCATTCAAATCAAGGGAGGCTAATAATAGCAAGAGCAAACATTATTAAAACCTTTTGGCAGTGTGCTGACCAGTGATCCAAGTCACTAGTAATTTTCAGATACCTGTTTGTAAATTGCAAGAAACTGATCACTAACAAGGTCAGCACAGGGCCTCAATCTTAATAATTTTTTTTCTTCTGAGATGCATTCAGCAGTGATTTTGCATTACAACTTGAACAAACGAGACCTTTTTCTTATATGATCAGCAATTTCACATGCTGCTAGAAAATCATAGTACAAAAGACATTTCAATAACGTGCCTATCCTTTAATAAAAGGAGCCATGAACAATACTAGCTTGCAAGATAGCACACCACCATTGAAATCAGATAGAGGAAACAGAATGTCAGTCAAATGGAAAAGTATGATTTATTGTCTTCCTCCTGGCAAAATTACAGTGACAGTGTCTATGCAAAGGTATCTGAAATTACTGACTTACTGTATTTCTGTCATAGTTTATACAGAAAATACATAAAGTAGAATGGCATGTCATATTCTGAACTATAATAATACCTACTTTAAAAATGTGCTCTGTTTTTAGGTACTAATGGTGTGTGTATATATACTTAATGTATACTACGTTATGCACTAGTAGAGTACTGTAATATAATTTGATGCTTCTGTTACCAAATCTAACAGTAAATGGGGTGTATGCTGCTCTCAGTTAGATGCATGTAAATCTGGAATAATTCCAGTGACTTCATGTTGCTTTTATTTATTTGTATTACAATAGCATATACAGGCCCCAGCTGAGTCCAGGCCCCCACTGTGCCGGGCACTTTATATACACATAGTAAAAGACAGCTCCTGCCCCAAAGAGCTCACCATATAAACAGATATGACTGAAAAAGGCAACATTATCATCCTAGTGATAGATGGGGAGCTGAGGTGCAGATACCCATTGGGGGACGTTTTTAAAGGTGCAGATGGGAATTAGGTGGCCAAGTCTCATGGGTTTTAAATGGGAGTTGGGCCTACTTGGCCTATGTAAATCTCCCCAGCTGACTTGTCCAAGGTCACAGAGACAGTCTGTGGCAACACTAGGAATCAAACCCATATCCCCTGAGTTCCAGTCTAGTGCCTTAACCAAAAGCCCATCCTTCCTCCTTGTGGCAGAACAGAGGAGGATTTGGTCTGTAATCTTACGCCCACGTGTTTGGGTTTTTCCTCACTAAATAAGACCCAGGAATGAACATGTGGCCATCAATAGTATCACTAAAAGCTGTGGCTGCATTTTCAGAAGTGTTCATTCATTTTGTACGCCTTGACCTGTGGGTGCCCAACTCGAGACATCCACTCCATTCAGTAAGCCACTGGGTCTGCTTCCAAAGCTGGGGGAGCCCCAGAGGACTGCTGGATGACAAAGTATCTGCTCAGAGAAGCTTTGTGCCCCTGGGTAATCCGCACAACTTCTGGGTGTGGTGTGCTGTCCTATCTAGTGGCACCAAGACCACTTAGAGAGAGAGAGAAAATGAGTCTGCTCTACAGCCTTAACTAACAGCCAGTTGGCTTTTAGCTCATGCGGTCGAGGCTCAGGCACTAACCTCCAGAAGTCCCCGGTTTGATCCCACCCACTGACGGTCTGTCAGCGTTACACCTGCTCTGGCCCTAGCCAACACCCTCATCTCCACAGGAACCATGCTGCTAGGGATATATCCAGGGAAGACCACCTAGCATGCAGATTCTCGCAGGCACTCCAGAGAGAAGGCTACGTGGAAAAGCTAACCTAGCCATAGGCTGTATTATCTTTCCTGGTTAAACTGTGTAGGAACAGATGGGGCATCATCCATGTGTCCTCTGGCCTGCTCAGCCTCTGTCACCTCTCACCCACTAAGTGCCTTCCATGAAGGCCTAGACATGGGGGAGTCCATGGCAAAAAGAGCTGATCCCCTCTCCAGGAGCGGAGGTTCCCCTTCTGTGCCTAGATCGGGCTCTTTATTTTTAATCATTTTTTCGTGAGTCTTATAAAAATGTTTCAGTTCCTTTGGCCATAAGGCTGAAAACTCATTATTCATAAAGAGAGTTGTAAATATGCAGCTTTACACACTGTAAATACATGATTAGTAATTAGTCATTTTAAATACTATGGGTGGGGTATTTCAAAAACACTTTGCAGTGGGCATTTCTCTGCTCTCACTGAAATCCATGGCACAGCGCCCCAGAGGAAGCAGAGTGAGGCCAGCACTGAGCGCTTCTGAAATATACCAGCCTGAAAATACCACAAAGTCTTGATCAGGAGATAACGTCATAGGGACCGATCCTGCCATCAGCCTGTGAGCACAGTTCCTACGGAAGTATATGAAAATTTAGCACAAAAAAATCATGGAAGGTTTTCGGTTCTGTAATAGAGTGATCTGAAAAGTGTAGGCATGTGGGTTGATGGAATGTTGATAGCTGAAAGTATTTTACATAGAATTACATTAATTAAAAAGTAATGCCCGAGTAGATAATTAGCCTAGTGATTGTTTATAAACCAAAAATTGCATAAATCATTCAATGACAGCTTTCAGTATGGTTGGTTAACATAGAGACGGTGTCAAGCTGTGACTCTGATTTCATAAGTCAGGGATAACCCTGTTGGAGCCCAGGGAGTTACGCCAGTGTAAAACCCATGTGAGTGAGAAGAGAATCGGGCCCCAAAACAGCTGCATAGAATTATAATAAAGGCAAGAACCACACAGCCAGGATCTCTGCCCTCTATTTTAGCAGGTGAACCTTGCTAACAGTGAGTTAACCCAGGGCTATCGCTGGATGTTTGGTAAATACCAGTCCATTCCTTAAACGCAGGCAAACAATTCCAAAATCCTTTCAGAGAAAAAGACCTTTTTGGGCATCATGTCCTTCCTTACCTTCCAGTCATGATCAGAGGTAATATCATCCCCTGAGGGCGGAAAAGACCTTCTCTGACACCCTTATGTGACTCCCTAAGGGATTTCACACAATAGCAGTTGGAATTAGATCCCTCCCTTCTCTCCCAGCCCGTTATTAATTACTGTTATTGCTGAGCCAGATTGTACCCAAGAACTTCATGCGGGTCTCCTGCCTTAATGGCACCGGGCTCCCTTCACCTTGGGTGTCTGCAGGAAGGCTGAGGAGACTCCAGCCTGCGCTCTGCATCCTCACAGCCAGAACGATCAGAGAGAAACTATGCTAGATGGTCCTCATGGAGCTTTCCTCCCTGACAGCCCTTCGCAGAGCAGAGAGGTGGTGCCTTACCAGGGTGATTAATGTTGTTTAGATTGTATTATCTTTGGTTATGGGCTGACTTTTAAGTCTGAGTTGGTACAGTACCTACTGCAATGGGGCCCTGATCCTAAATTCACCATGACCCAAAAAGTGAGGATCACAGACAGAGGGGGAAACCTCACATAATCATGCAGGGCAATATGCCCAATCACGGGAGGCAATATGCCCTCCTCCTCCATGACTGCATTGCTTTCCCTCACCCTTTCCCCTCACTGCTCACAGGTGAGTTGACTGGAGCGAGTTTTTAGGAGGGATTTGAATGAGCACAGGGAGTAGTTACCAGTGTTCCCTCTAATTTTTTCCACACGTGTGGGATGAATTTTGTTACGTGCACCAATATGGAGGTAATGTGTGACACATCACCTCCGTATTGGTGCACATAACAAAATTCATGTGGTGGGGGTGGTGCCGGGGCCGCGAGGTTTGGCATGTGGGAGGTGGCTCAGGGCTGGGGCAGAGGTTGGGGTGCAAGGGTGTGAGGGCTCCAGCCGGAGGTGCAGGTTCAGGGCTGGGGCAAAGGGTTGGGGTACAAGCTGCGGAGTGGGGCTGGTGATGAGGGGCTCAGGGCAGGGGCAGAAGGTTGGGGTGGAGGGAGTGAAGGCTCTGACTGGGAGTGTGGCCTCAAGGGTGGGGCAGGGATTGAGGGGTTTGGGGTGCAGGCTGCCCTGGGGCTACAGCAGGGAGAGAGGATTCCCCCCAGCTCTCTCTCCCCACAGGAGCACCTGTGCTGGGTATGGGGAAGAGGTGCCTCTCCCTGCCACAGCAAGTCTGGGTTTGGGTTGGGGCTGAGAAAGGGCACCCCAGCCATGGTAGGTCCTGGCCGCAGCTGGGTTAGGGCCTGCTAAGGTTCCTTCCCAACTCTGAATTTTAGGGTACAGATATGGGGACCTGCATGAAAACCTGTAAGCTTAACTACCAGCTTAGATCTGGTTTTGCTGCCACCACTCAAATTATTTATGAGTCATTTGAGAAACTCTGTCTTTCTCCCACCTAGAATATCTCCTTCCCAAGTACTATAACCCTTCCCTGGGTAGCTGTCATAAACAGATAGCTAAGGGTTAATGTTCTTTTACCTGTAAAGTTTAACAAAGGGAAACAAACACCTGACCAGAGGACCAATCAGAAAACAAGATTTTTCAAATGTCAAGGGAGGGAAGTTGTTGGGTGGGTGTTCTTTGTCTCGGTTCGGTGACCCTCTCGGCTCTGAGAGTGATCTCTCTATCTCTAGGTTTTCTAATCTTCTGTCTCCAAGTTGTAAGTACAAGGATAGTAAGACAATAGGTTTATATTGTTTTTTTGTATTTACATGTGTGTAGTTGCTGGAATGTTTTAAATTGTATTCTTTTTGGATAAGGCTGTTTATTCATTTTTTCTTTTAAGCAATTGACCCTGTATATTGTCACCTTGATACAGAGACCATTTTATGTCTTTTTCTTCCTTTTTATATAAAGCTTTCTTTTTAAGACCTGTGGATTTTTTTTTAGTGGGGGCTCACCAGGGAATTGGTGGGAGGAAGAAGACAGAGGGGAAGAGAGAATCTCTCTGTGTTAGATTTACTAAGCCTGAATTTACATAACCTCTGGGTGAGGGGAGAGAAATATTTAATTTCTCGGTGCGGTGTTTCAAGGACTTGAAGCAGGGAATCTCCTAGAGTACCCAGGGTGGGGAAATCTGGGAGGAGATAAAGAGGGGGAAGGGAAGTGGGTTATTTCCCTTTGTGGTGAGACTCAGGGCATCTGAGTCTTGGGGTCCCCCAGGGAAGGTTTTGGGGAGACTACAGTGAGCCAGACACTGGAATCTTCTGGCTGGTGGCAGCGATATCAGATCCAAGCTGGCAATTAAGTTTGGAGGTTTCATGCTAGCTTCTCATGTTCTGAACTCTAAGGTTCAGATCTAAGTAGGAAAGTTATGACAGTAGCCTTGAGAGACTTCTCCACCAATTTCCTGGTGAACACTGAGCCAAACCCTTGGATCTTAAAACAAGGAGAAATTAACCATTCCTCCTCCGTTCCCCCCACCAGTTCCTGATGAGTCCACATTCAAGCCTCTTGGATCTTAAAACAAGGAAAAATCAATTAGGTTCTTAAAAGAAGGCTTTTAATTAAAGAAAGAAAAGTAAAAGTCATCTCTGTAGGATCAGGATGGAAAATGACTTTACAGGGTAATCAGATTCAAAGAGCCCAGAGGAACCCCCTCTAGCCATAGGTTCAAAGTTACAGCAAACAGAAGTAAATCCTCTAACAAAAGGAACATTTACAAGTTGAGAAAACAAAGATAAACCTAACACACCTTGCCTGGCTGTTACTTACAAGTTTGAAATATGAGAGACTGATTCAGAAAGACTTGGAGAGCATGGATTGAGGTCCGGTCCCTCTTAGTCCCAAGAGCGAATAACCCCCAAAACAAAGAGCACAAACAAAAGCCTTCACCCCACCAAGATTTGAAAGTATCTTATCTCCTTATTGTGTCTTTGGGTCAGGTGTCATCCAGGTTACCTGAGCTTCTTAACCCTTTACAGGTAAAAGGATTTTGGTGTCTCTGGCCAGGAGGGGTTTTATAGTATTACCCTTCCCTTTATAGTTATGACAGGACTGCAGGATAGGCACCCCTCCCCCTCCTCTGGCTGCAGCAGGTCTGGGCTGAGGGAGAGGTGCCCCAGTCACAGCAGGTCTGGGCAGGGGAGGGGTACCCCTTCCCTGGCCACAGCAGGTCCTGGCCAGGCGGGTTCCCTGAGCTCCTGCGCAGCGCTTAATAGGCTGCTGTGTGACCATGCAGCTTACAGGTAACATGGGTAGTTACCTATTCCTAAAATAATCTATGTTAAAATCAAGGAGATTTTCCCCATAAGAATGTTATTCCAGTATACAATTGAGCTTCGCAAACCTGCTCTCTACCTTTTCCTAAATGTATTCGTTGACATTTTATATAATGTGTACAAACACTAACTAATCCTCTCTACCTCCCTGCATGTCTTGTCGGCAGCATTAACCAGCAATTTAGCCAAGGAGAAACTAAGGCATAGAGGTTAAGTGACTTGCACAAGGTCACAGAGTCAGTCAGTGTCAGGGCTGCTTGCTCCTAGTCCTGAGCGCAAACTGCTAAACTCATTGCTTCCCTAACTTGAGTGTTCCTGCCTAGTACAACACAGGGGTGCATCCTGCAGCTCCTAGGAGATCAGTAACAGCTGAGGGCACTGAGCACTTGCAGGGTTGGACTGATATTATTTTGGCCTAAAAGATACCCTATGCAAAGGGACCATTGTCTTCTGCGGTTTGGAATTAAATCCCCTATTTATTTGTCTTAAAACTCTCTCTGGTTTGGTTTGGTTTTGGTTTTGACACCGACTAACACTGAGGGCCAAATTCTGCTCTCAGTTACACTGCTGTGCATTATTCTGGATTTACACTGGTGTCACAGTCTGGCCCCTTGCCCTGAATTTCTGGTTATTGCTCTTGCTCTGGGTCCTTTTCCTCCTGTGTTCCTTAATTAAGGAAACATGCAGAATTTGTATTTGCCATCTCAGCGGTTCTTCCTGGGTGCCTGATTTTACATTTTCTTACACCAAGTTCCATCACGCCAGCCTTTTACCCACTGCCCTGGACTGTTCAAATGCTCTTGTACAATGCTGCCATCCTTTTAAAAGAGTGTCTTCAGCCTCTCCTGCCTGCATGTCATTTGCATCTCCTGCTACTTAGTCCTTCATCCAAACCGCTTGCTAACAAGTTAAATAGGAGAAATCTCAACCCCGGAGCCTTTTTGGGATCCTTCTCACTACGTCATTCCGAGAACACTTACTTCCATTTAAAAGACCCCAGGCCTGTTTTCTTCTCCCACTCTCACTAGAGTAAATAGAAATGAATTCCACTGTAGCCTTGGAGCCAGATTCTCTGCTGATGTAAACTGGTGCATCTGCATTGACTTCAGTTAGCCCAATGAAGTTATGCTGGGTAAACTCTCATGTTATGTGCGAGCTGCCCCTGTGGAGACTGCGTGATGCTGAGCTGGGACGAGGATTGCCTGAGGGAGGTCTCATTCACCCGACTCCCTATGCTTCAAAATTCACATGCCAGTCTGACAGAAACCAACACTAGGGCAAAGGAAAAACCTCTGGGAGTAAAACTGGCAGAAGGAAGAGGAAAAACAACCTTCCCAGGAACAGCAGCAGGAAAGGACACCTCAGCCCACCCCACCAGTGAACCAAACAACAGCATCTACCCCACCTCCACTGACGAAGCATCAGCAGAAGAGATAACCCAATTCACCCTCCCTCACCCCCTCTACCAGTAAAATAGCAGCAGCAAGACTGACTGGGCTATCCCGAGTGATGGAGGAGCCAACCTGCCTCCTCCTCTTTCACCAGGCTGGCCAGCACAAAGTGGCATCACGCAGTTTAGCGACACAATGTGCTCTGGACTGAGGGACCATGACATTGAGAAGGGTAAATAGGTCAGTCTTCCCAGCCCACTCTCTGCCGTCAGCAGCAGGGGCTAGTTTTCATCCCTTTCTCTCTCTCTCCAGCAGCAGTCTTTCTGTTCACTTCGGTGGGCTTGGAATCAGGCCCTGAAAGGTATATGTGTATAGAGCTGTAGACAAGGATTCACAACCCCTGCATGCTGGTGCACTGTCAGGCAGCACCAAGGAACAGGCAAGCCGGCAGCTCCCAGCCTCCCGTCAGCCCTCAACTCTGGCTCACCAACAGCTCTTTACTCTGAAGGAGATAAAGGGGAGGAAACAGCCACACTAAGCCAGCACACACTGACCAAGATCAGCAATGAACTATTGCCACCAATGTATCCCACGATTCTCAGTCACAGGGGAATCTTGAATCAAATGTGAGTGAACAAGGGGACGGTGTTCAGGAAAGCTGCATCCCATCACCAGCAAACTTATTTAAAGCCAATACACAAGACAGTGAGGACCACAGAGAAAGAATGGACAAAGATCTGTCTGCCCTAGGCTGAGCTGCTCTAAGTTTGTCCCACTGGTAACAGTCCCCATGGGGCCATTATACCATATGGGGGATCACTGGAGTACACCAGCTGTCTGGGCTCACCTTTCCTGCCCATATAAGCCAAAAGAGAGCAGTGTGGTGATCTGGGGCTGGCTACATTCCAGCCAGGGATGCCCTCACAACACTGGACTCTTCAGCTGCCCAGATCTGGGAGCTTCGTGGTCCCTTCGTGCAGCCAGAATGGCACAAAGGAGTCTCAGGTCCAAATTCCTAGAATTCTTGACCCTAGAATTTCAGAGGAGCGGGTCAAACCAGTCACAGCTAAGACGAGACCAAACTTCTGGCAGGTGCCAAGAAAAAAAGGAAAGCAAAGATGGAGTTTTGTTTGCCACTGTGAGCCAGAAGCCCGGAGAGCCATTCACGCCACAGGAATGTGTGTGTGGTTGGCCTTCCTCAAGAGGCAGCAGGGCTAAGCCTAAAAGAAGAACTAACGATCTGGTGGAGAACCTGTTTTCTGCATTATCTCAAGAACAGCACCACACCACAGTGAGCCCACAGAATTTCCATTGCTATCTCCGTCTCCACTGAACAGCATCCCCTGGAATGTTATTTTCAAGTGCTGAAATACAGGGACAGCGGAGGCTTTGCAACACATTTGACTCCAACGCTTACTTCAACTCAGCTGAAGGGCTGCATCCTGGACAGCTCCTGCCATGCAAGTGCACACAGGAGGGAGTGTGAAGGTGCAAGGATTATCTCCTTTTTGTGCCCCTGCATAAAGATCAGCCATAAGTTCAAATCCTCAGCTGCTCCGATTGCAATGGAGTTACATTGATTTATACTCGCTGAGGATCTGACTGACAGGGAAGTGCAGACCCTGAGGTCTCCTGGGATTTTGACAGCAGACAGCTACCATATAAGGGGTAACTGAGGGTGGAATTGTGAACCTCTCCACCAACCAGCATATTTGTGTTATGCTACTGTCAAGTCCATGATATAGTCTCTTTAGCCTAGCAACATCGAGAGCCTGATCTTGCCACCCTACCCATAGTCAGTAGTGTTTTACTGCACAATTAGTCCCTAATCAGAGTAACACAACGAGAGCAGCAGAATCAGACCCAGCGAAAACACAAAAAACAAGAATCAAAATTCCATACGGGCATTGGATTCACCCAGACTTCCAAAGAAGGCTCCCTTCTGAGGATGCTTCACCAAAAGGACCACATACAACAATAGAGGATGGGGGTTGCAGAACACAATGTGGATCAGGAAGCAAGTGCATGGGATAAATTAAGCATTTTCTTGGTGTCCTAAACCGATGGTACATCACACAGTCCATACATATCCTGATCCCTGTGTTAGTCCCAGCAGTAACCTTTAGAAAGGAGACATATTCCACTTGCGGTGGCATGTCCAAAATGAAAAAAGCTATCAGAATAGAAGCATAAAATTACACACCAAAGTAATACAACCTGCTAGTCCAGGGATTGGCAACCTTTCAGAAGTGCTGTGCCGAATCTTCACTTATTCACTCTAATTTAAGGTTTCGCATGCCATAATACAATTAACGTTTTTAGAAGGCCTCTTTCTATAAGTCTATAATATATAACTTAACTATTGTTGTATGTAAAGTAAATAAGGCTTTTAAAATGTTTAAGAAGCTTCATTTAAAATTAAATTAAAATGCAGAGCCCCCCGGACTGGTGGCCAGGACCCAGGCAGTATGAGTGCCACTGAAAATCAGCTTGCGTGCCGCCTTCGGCACCCGTGCCATAGGTTGCCTACCCCTACTCTAGTCCATCCAGCCACAGGGCTCTGTAAGTACAGCTGTTGTGAGGAATAAAATTATATAGACACGTGTCTATATTAAGTTTTGCTCTTAGAAGAGAAGTGTGGAGTCATGTTGATATGAGACGCTCCACTGCTTCCGTCAATGAAATAACAGGATATGCAGGCCCTTTGGGAGAGGCCAAGGTTGGATCCTCTCATGAAATTTGGTTCCCTTTTATCAGCTAATTGAAGGATGACTACCCAGACCAAAAACCAATTCCAGGAGTCTTAGGCTGTGGCTGCACTACGGAGCTTACAACAGCACAGCTACACTGCTGCAGCTGTTACACCGTATCACTGCTAGTGCAGATGCTCTACACTGGTGGGAGAGAGCTCTCCCACTGACTTAACTACTCCCACCCCTGTGAGCGGCAGCGGCTATGTCGGCGAGAGAAGCTCTCCCATCGACACCGGTGTCCACACTGGTGCTTAGGTCGGTGTAACTTATATCATGCGGTGTAGGGGGTGGCTTATTCACACCCTGGAGCAACATAACTTAACACAAGTGTAAGCTGTACGTCTCCGTAGAAATACATCAGCTGGCCCCACACATGGAGAATACTGAAAACCTAGCAAAGCTAATCATTATATGACTCTCTTGTTACATCAAATATAGGACCTGGTTAGCTCTTATGGGACAACCCTGTGTGCTGCTCCCCGAGCCATTAAGCAAGCTTACCTGCTAGCCTGGAGTTCTTGCAGCATATGGAGAATCCCTAGTGGTGGAGATGCAATCCTCTGTTTATACAGCACCTACCCCAGTATAGGAGGGGCATAGACAGGGGAAGGGAAGGCATGTCCCCCAAAGGGGCAATCCTTGGGTGGCAGGGAGCTGCCACAGGAGCTCTGTCTCTCCTTAACGATAGCACTCAGTGTGAAGGGGTGTGGCCAAAATGCTTCTGTGTTATGGCTCTTCCCAGCTGCTAGAACAGACCCTTGTGACTGCACGCAGCTGGACATAAATTAGAGCAGCCCTGAGGCTGCTCTAACTTTTGTTTAGAGCTCCTGCATCTGGAAGCGATAAAGGTGGAATCAGGTCATCTTTGCTTCCTAGTCAGGTGCTGCACTGAGTAGAGCTCAGCTGGATTTGAGAGCCAGGACTATTATTTCTAGAGAGCGTTTTTTTTTACTTTAAAGGAGTTGAATGTTTATTCCCTTGTTCTTTCGGTTGGATAAATAATTCCTCACTGGTTGCCGCATTTCAGTGATTACCGTGATAACCCTTGTATGTATTGCCCGGTTTTCAGAGATGCTAAGCACCCTGTTGACTTGGACTTACGGGTGCTCAGAATTTTTGAAATCTGTCTACTGTTTGCATCAGTCTCTAAAGTGGATTGAGTGCTTCTGAATATTGTGACGCATGACACTACAGAGGGTCAGTCGGTATTTATTTATATATAATTAAATAACAAACTGGTTAAATTATTCATTGCAAATAAATTATCCATTTTAGTGCCATTTTCTCATTTGGGTACCAGTCCTCTTTTCTATGGTTATATTTACTATGTGTAAATATTCACCAGCTAGTTTATTTGAACACCCTTCAGCCTATGGGGGTGATTCCTGTTGTGCGAATGGCTATGTAAGTCACACAATATTGTAGCTGCTCTGATTGGATGTTTGAAACTTTTAAAACAAAAATGACCGATGACAAGTAATGAATAGTGACTAATGAATACTCACATGCAAATACACTTATTTGAATGAAGAACAGCCATTTCCCAAACATTAAGATGAACAAAAAAACCCATTGGCTATGAATAACCAACATAAAAGGGCACGAGCATGGCCAAACTGAAGTTAGTCAGAATTCAAATGCATGTTGTCAATGAATGGGATCAGTCTAATACCATTATTCACACTGAATCTCTTCTACCTATTGAAGTCAATGGGGCTAATTATGTATTGTAATAAGTTGCTGCTCAGAATCTTGCAGTATTCAACCACCTCTAATTATAAATAAATAACCTACTATCCCAGCCTTTCTGATTGATTCTGCTATCTTGCCTAGGGAGGATGTCAAGCTAATCTATCTGTCCTCAATAGTTTAACACCTGCTAAGTTTCTTAGGAGCAGGCACTACTTCAGCTTTCTTGCAATCCACTGCTATTCTGCCGGAGATCAGAGGCAATTTAAATAGCAATGACAATTATTCCAATTTCAGCTCCTGCAGTCGTCTCTGATGAATGCCATCCTGTGTCGAGAGTCTCTTTTTATATTCAGCTCTTCCCATTTGTAACCTATTATCTTAGCTGTAACATGGAAGCTGTTGTGGCTCAGATCTTATTCATCTTCCTCCCTATAAATTCACCACCTGAAACGGTAGCTACAAAAATTGTCTCCATCAGAACTGCCATTGTCCCTAGCATCATTAACATTTACATCTGCGCTCCAGGTATCATCACACCGTTTGACAGGCTTCACTTTACCTTTTCCTGCACTGGCTGCTGCTACCTCTGCATAAAGCATGAGTCCATCAGTAGATTCTGCACAGAGGAGGGTTGATGGCAATTATCTATACGAGGGCTGGTACCAATGGCTCACAGACAATAAGAGAGAAGTGAAATGGAATTATTGGCAGCCATGAATGCTTTGGTGACGTGCCAGATCTTGCCTCTGCTTTGTGGGAACCTTCAGGGTGGCAGCCGTGTCCCTGATGGAGAGCAGGTCTTTTGAAACCAAGTCAAAATGAGTCCAAACCTAAGCCACAGAACCACATACCCCCAAATTTTGGTAACACTGGGAACTGGGTCTAGAATTTACAGCTTGCGTCCATTTTGAAATCTGACTCTTTCCCAAGCATCCGGGGGCATTTGAAACTGACAAGGCTCTGGTAGAAACTGATATAATCACACAAACTATATGTTAGAGGACTTTCATAGAGTCATAGATTTTCTGGCCAGAGGGGACCACCAGATCATCTAGTCTGACCTCCCGTATATCACAGACCATCCAGCGCCCGCACACTAAACCCAACAGCAGAAACGAGACCCAAGCATGACAGCTCACAGGAGACTAAATTATTGTGTGCCAAAGGCAGAGAACAGGAGGCATTGAGTGCCTGAGGCCACTGCAATGGCAGGGAATTGGTTAAGTGAGATGTAACCTGGCCTCAGCGCCGACTTCCTCTCTACCCAGGGGGTGCTCGACCCCCACTCCACTCCTTCCTCCAAACCCCCACTCCCACCCTGCCTTGTCCCACACCCCGCTCCGCTCCCAAACAATTAAAAAGCCTTTCTCAGGAAAGGCACTGGAGGGAAGGACGGAGGTGAATAGTAATAATTATCTGGGGACAGGCTGACAAAGAGGAAGGCTCTGGAGAGGAGTCTGACTCTGAAAGAGCTGGTGTTTCTCCATGTCCAGGGGAATGTAAGCCTTAGGGAGAGGCAGGCCTGCATATAGACTGGCTTATTCTTTTTAAGATCTGTTGTCTCGGAAATGCTTTTGTGCTAAATCAATTATATGTGGCTTTAAGAGGGCTGTTGGATTACCAGTTACCATTGCCATTGCCCTGTGGGGAAATGAACTGCAGGTACTGAACTCAGCTCAAGCCTGCTGAAGTAACCACAGTTGATCCCAGGGGACTGCAGCCCATGGCCTGGCTGAAACTGGGAGAATCATATGATTCCACACTGACAAACGAGTCATGGGTAGAGGCCCGAGACTTGAGAGGAACTGCTCTCAGAGAGACCAGGCAGGCCCAGAGGTGCAGTTAGCCTCCCAGTTAACTGTGACAGTATTAACAGGGGTGAAAAATAGAGAAAATTCTCTCTGAAAGACAGAACAAACAAGTAAAGAAAAAATATCCTTCATTTGAAAGTTCCTCTGTGGTCTTAGATAACTGCCTGTCTGCCACTCGAACCGTGTTTGCTTAGAAGTACCTAAGATTGTTTGACAAATAGACAGAGACAGAGAGCTCTTCATCTAAGGCAACTGAAGAACTTTTAAGGAAGGTCACTATGTAATATTTATTGTACAGATACTTGCTCCATGCTTTAGCAACAATTTTTAATACCCAGTGATAGACAATTGAAGAGCAAACCTACATGGTAAAGACAAGTATTCAACATAGTTTTGGGGAACAGGCAGAGAGCTTAAGCGGCTAGTCAGTGACCAAAGAAGTGATGGTGATACCTAGATTAGATTTAGTCTAGTGTTCAGGGTCCAGGCCAGTCTAAGGCTAGAGTTTGTGTTCAGATTCCGCAATGCCGAGCTCTTGCAAATGCTTCTGGCACGGTTTAGACAGAAATGTCCAAAGTCTTTTGAGATCAATTATTCTCACCATTTTGCCACCATCTTTGACTGCATCCAGACTAGATCTGGGGAACATGCACAACCCACACCCAAATCTAGAGAGTTGAATTGGGATATTGGAATTTGAATCCCAACAATTTTCCACATTCCCCCACAAATGAAATAAATATCATCATCGTGATGTTGGGGAAGTAATAATAATTGGGGAAGCTATAGTAATAATTGGAGATATACTTATCTCCTAGAACTGGAAGGGATCTTGAAAGGTCATCGAGTCCAGCTCCCTGCCTTCACTAGCAGGACCAACTACTGATTTTTGCCCCAGGCCCCTAAGTGGCCCCCTCAAGGATTGAACTTACAACCCTGGGTTTAGCAAGCTAACCCACTGAGCTATAATCATTATCTCTCCTTTCTCTTTGTTGTCTTCTTGGTATGGTTTATAACGTCAGATTTATCCTTCTGTCCTCCCTTGCCTATAAATGTATTCTCTATCCCATTTTTAATTTTCTTTTCAAAAAGTGAACTTTGCTGGCTGTAGATGTCCCCCACTTGCTGAGACAAGAGACTGACATCTTCCAGCCTGTGCTGGAGAGATCCACTTCTAGGAAGAAGATGACAGTTGAACTATGATTTTTCTGTGTATGGTCTTGTGGTAGGGTGATGACTCACTGGCGTGGTGCTTCCTGCTGGTCATCCAGGGAATTAGCTCTTTCTAGCCCAGATCGCCCTCTGCAGGCCAGTGTCTCACCCACTCGTGTCCCTCCTGGACCCCACAACCCTTTGTCCAGGGGTTCTGCCCACTGCAGCATCCCCTCATTCTGGATCTCCCCTCCCAGGGGAACCCTCACCTTACCTCAGTGGCTACTGCCAGTCTCCATTTAGCCCTCACTCACTGGGGCAGACTGCAGTCTGTAAACCATTCATCATCGGCCAGGGGGTTGGACCAGCTGCCTCTGCCTACTCCCGGTTCTGCAGCCTTAGTACCCTTTAGTGGGCCCTTAACTCAGCCTGCAGCCTGGGGCTTTGCTAGGCTGAAGCTCCCCAACTCCCTCTGCCCTTCCCCAGCTCTGCTCCACCTTAGGTACCCTCCTCAGCTTCCCTCTTATAAGACATTGTTCTTTTTCAGAAGGATGCTGTCAAAAATCTTGCCCAAAATCTTGTACCACCCGTAACCCTTTACTGGTGTGAATTCATTGATCTCCTTAGAGCTTTTTGTAAAGTATCAGCTCTAAAAGATTCTAGTTAGGCTACTTGCACTGTCTAAAAGCAAGTGTCATGACTGAATGCTCTTTTTGTATATCAGGCATTAGCAAACATTCCCATCACTGGTTTTTAATAAGGACAGGAGAATACCAATTTACAAACTGTTTACCAAGGTGCCATGCTCCATGCATGACACCCCTTTAAATGCCAACCCTGGTGCTGCTGAAAATTGGCCAAGTTACCCAGTGCACACTATATAAAGCATTCACCGTATATGATATTTGCATAGGAATAAAAAGCAAACAAAGCAGCAGCATCTGGAAGAGAACTTCAGTAGGGTCAATAGAAGAGCAGTTAATGCCTGGAGGAAAATAAGGACAAATGGGCTGGATAGAGAAGTCAGAAAAAGACCTGGAGGTGCCTCATGTGAACCCCAATTCCTGCACTAATTCCCAGCTTCAGTTTCAGGGCCTTTCCTCCCAACTCTTGACTCAGTTCTCTGTATAGAAGAGCAGTTCATTCATGAGATAAATAACAGACTACTCAGTCAGCTAGTTTCCTGTAGTCATCCCAGAAGAAGTGTGTCCCC
The DNA here is from genome assembly GCF_007399415.2 of Gopherus evgoodei. NCBI lineage: Eukaryota > Metazoa > Chordata > Testudines > Testudinidae > Gopherus > Gopherus evgoodei. The sequence continues at coordinate 12,450,478 of NC_044332.1, read as the reverse complement.
AGGAGGAATTTAAGGCTCTGAGCCAGAGCCCATTGATGTCATTAAAAAGAATCCTATTGATTTCACTATGCTTTGGATCAGATCCTACACAAGATGGGAGCGGCTTTGCTGGTCAGCTCCGGAAGGGTGTTCTGTGTATAAGGGAAGATGTGGAAGAAAGCACTGAGTCATTTGGAGAAGTGGTCAGCAAGCTTGGCATCACTGGTGGGGGGGAGGGGACGTTTGAGTGCTGCAGTAAAAGACTAGTGAGTATAAAGGGTGAGGTTAAGGATGGGTGTAAAGGCAAGAACGAGTAGGCTGAACTTCATGTGGTGGGGAATAGGAAGCTGGTGGAGAGTTTCAAAGAGGGGGTGACATACATCGAACATCCTCTTTTCTTCTGCAGAATGTTCATTGTCCGAAGAATTGAAGAGTTCTTTCCATCTTATAACTGTGTAAAGTTCTCCCATCCCAACAGCTGCTTCCAGTGTCAAATAACATCACATTTTATTACAGTGTCATTTTTAGGTAACACTAACAACACAGAATCAAAAGATATACATGTCATGTCTCATTTACTCAGTGCAGAGTCATTTAGCGGCATCTTCTACATCTGCTGATGCGCTTCAATCTCAGGCATATGCAGTAGAATACCTTGCAATGCTAGCAGCTCTGCATCACAAAAACCAATGTAACTTTGTGGCAGGGAGAAATTCTCAAGGAAGTGTTAATGAAGGTCTCAATATAGCATAAGATCTAGCTGGACTATTCCATATAACTATTGGTTAAATTGGGGAAAAACAAGACAGTAATTTTCTTATTGATCCCTGGGCAAGTAGTTCGGGTTTCTTCTGTGTTGTTTTTATTGTTATTAAATAGACTTGAATAAGAAAAGCTGGTAAAAGAAATTTAGCTTCCTGGTACTGCAGATAGAAATCAAAGCAGAATAGAATGAGGGAAGATAATTAGACAGAGGATTTCCACCTCCACAGACTGCTTCCCTAACTCAGGATGTGCTGATTTTATCTAATTTGCCAGAGTCACTAGTAATGAGAGTTGATGGGGATTACAGGCTGCAGACATTCAGACAAAGCGAGGATGCGTTAATCAGTCCATTTTAGGGTGGAAATGAATTCCCTGGGCATAAATTATTTGATTCAAGACATATGGAGCCCCTTAGAGGTGAACAGAAAAGCTTTTTACCTGCCAAGACCAGAACTCAGGGTGTTCTGTATGTCTTGTACAAATGAGCAAGAGACATCACCACGATCTGAAACATTTCATCCGCATTCTGCTCTCATTTAATTTGGAGGAATTCCATTGAATTCAATGGCATTATTGCAGCTTTCTGCTTATGTGATGGAAGGAAGAGTTTGCACCAGTACCTTCCATCTGTTAGTTTAGCTGCTAGTGAGGGGATCAGCTGTTTCAGAAGAGGCCTGAATTCAGTGTCTGACAGGTAACGGAATGAAATGATCTCCTAGTGGTTTGGTTTTCACATGCGCTAATCAGTCACTTTTATTTCTCTTCCCCACCCTTCGTCCCACTCCCTCTCCCCAGTCTATCTAAGGGCATAGCTGGACGGAGCATTAGTGCGTGACGTGCTGGGGTGTAAAAACAGCACTCACGTGTGTGGCACACAAACTGGTTGTGTGGCTCCTGCTCCACACACTGGAAGCTCTCTTGTGTGCTAAGCTGTTTAGAGTAGATCAAAGTGCACTATGGATTTCTGAGTGTGCAGCAGCATTGTCCACATGGATACTTGGTGCGCAGCACGCTAGATTGCTGGAGATTTCACACACCAGCCTGCCACACACTCATTCTCCAGTTGTATGTGTGCATGTGGCTGTCTCATATGCATGCACACACTTGTTGTTTTAGAGACCTGAAACAGTGACTTTTTTATTTTTTAAAACAGATTTCTTCAGCTCCCCATTAAAAGAGAAGGCAAGTGAGGTGAAGACAACTCTCTCTTCCATGTTCAAGGCACACCCTTTAGACTGACAGTCCTAAAATGTAACCAGTTCAGTTGGTTCCTACCTAACTCATTGACTTCAGTGGGATTACTCAGAGCTTCTTCTTGGGCATATGCTTAAGTACCTTCTTGAGGGTGTGACTAGAAAATTATTTATTTATTTATTGTTTATATTGTGGTGGTGCTTTGGGGGACCCAATCAGGCCCTCTTGTTCTAGGCACTGGGCAAACACAGAACAAAAATACAATCCCTGCTCCACAAGGAAAGCAACATAAATTCTTCTTGATTCTGAAAAATGTATCCACTCTAACCCGAGGCTGCCACACTGTGAAGAGTCCAGCTTCTGAGCCAGCTGATCTGGCGGCAACACACTCAGGGCATTAGGTTGGTTTGCGACCGTGAGTTTGCATGTGACATGAATATGCATTTGAACATCATGCAGTCCCTCTGCTCCCTTCCCGAGAGCAGCCACGGAGCTGAGGTTTACTAGAACCCTGCTCTTATAACTTTTAACACCAGACATGCTCACCAGAAGGCAACAGATGAGCAAAGGAATACGATCTGTGACATGCACTCATATGTCTTCAAACCAAAGCCAGACTGGTGACTTGTTTCAGTCCTCCTGGCCTGGTCTGGGTCCTTTTATAACAGAGAGGTAAGTGTGACAATGGACAAAGTACAAGCATGTTCCTTAAAACAGATCTAATTCTGAGCATTCTCCTTAGCACTTTTAGAAGTATTTCAAACTTTACAATTTTACAAGGCTAATTTGTGTTGCACATGATGAATGAATGCAGTGAAGTCGTATTAAACGCAGATGTCTTGTCTTATGGCAACATATAAATGTTACAAACGTTTAAGCTGCAGGAGGAAATGGGCTAATTTTAGATTTGTTCCTAGCCCTCTCCATGTGAATGGTGTCGCTGTGAGCCCAGCAATGAAGTTCACTGTGTTGTAGCAGACTGCGCAGTTCCTGAGTGTGTCAACCCAGTCTATGAACCAGAACAGTGTTGTCCTGTCTGCAAAAATGGTAAGAATGCACTGTATTAGCTTTAAAGAAGAGGTAACAGCAAAATACTGTAAAGATTTTTTTATTACCTACACGCAGCCCAGAAACTACCGTGCCTGGCAAAGGTCGATGTTTGTTCCTTCTCATTGTGTGTGTGCTTTAGTTAGCAACTTCCATGACTGCAACTCAAGGACACTCTTCCTCGCATGAGTCATCTCACTGAAGTCAATGGGACTGTTCACCCGAGCAAGGGTTTGTAGCATGGGCCCTAAAACTAGTGAGGATCAGTCCAGGTGAGAATTTCCGCTCTCTAAGGGCTAATTCCTGCTTACCTTGCTCCCACACTTAGTCCCACTTAAAGGCAGTTGGACTATTTGCGTGAGTAAGGGGAGCAGCATTAGGCTCTAGACTGAGATGAGAGGGGTCAACATTTGTCTAAGGTCAGTAGGCTGCTCTTGCTCTCATTGAAGTCAGTAGCAGAACTCCCATTGGTTTCGGTGAAAGCAGGGTTGGGCCCTGGGTGATGTACGTTATTATTTGCCACTGGTCAGCGTTTGTACTGCAAGCATTTATTTTCCATTGACAGATGCCCAGTGCACCACTTGTGCCATAATATCACCACTGCCGTAACAATAGCACACAAAGCGGGGAGCCTGTGTCAGGATACAAAGCATCTCTAACCATTGCGGTAACATGACTGACATTATGACTTCATTCAGTGAGGTCGGCTTCTGGGCATTTTTAGGGTGGCATTACACCATAGAGTCAGAATCAGCCAATCAGATCCTCGTTTTGTAAAGCCCACTTTGTAGCTGTATGCGTTCACTGGAGAATGGAAGGGAACGGAGCCTTAACCTTAGGCTAAGTGTAATTCAGTATCATTTGTCTCCATTCATTTCTGCTAGTACTTACCTAAGTAGCATTTACAGTGGCACTGAGTCTATCCTGGCCACATCTCACCCTTTGAGACATTCTCTTTAGTCACACATTGGGAGAAATTCAGAGGTGAGTCTAAGCAGGTGTAACTTATACTGTCTTCCAGCCCACTTCACCTTTGAGTTATGCCAGCTTATACTCAGTAAGATCACAGGTCCAGTAATACTCTCAGACTTGTGTCCGTATCTTCTTATCAATGTGGAACTTCCACTCCCTACACATCTCTCGAGTTGTGTGAAATGTTTTCATTGTGGCTTTTGGTCAAAAATGAAAATGTTTGCACAAAAACGTCACTGACAATAAAAAGTTCTCATCTTTACACACCTCCCTTTCCAAACCCTGCCTCTGAAACTAAAAAATATATATTTTTTTTCAGTAAAAGGTGTTAGTAGATTTTTTAACTGAAAATTTTTACCAAAAATGGAATTTGGAAACGCAAAACTTTTAACCAAAACCCTTTTTTTAAAAAACCAAAAATGTTATTAAAAGAACAAAAATGTTACCGATAGTTTCAGTTTTTTGTAAAAAAAAAAACAAAAAAACCCCCAGAATTTTATGGGAAATTTTGACAAAGATAACATTTGTTTATATTTCTCAGAAAAATAATTACTATTTTTTTCATCAGTTTGAGACAGCATCTCTGAATGTGACCCACTAAGTCTGTGTTTTATGCTCAATAGCTTACGTACCAAGGAATCTAAGAGAAGGCTGTAGCAGAAAACACAGCTATGTGGAAAATGTAACTTTAACCTTCTGAGTTCTCAATGTGTGTGTGAGTGTAATTTAGGCTCCCTTAGGTCCAATGAGAATCACTTACACATGCTATCACAATGTAGTTTGCGTCATCGTATACCTCACCTCTATATTTGGCCTGTTGAGTCCCTGAAGCATTTACTGTCCAAGGATGAATCCTTGTACTCCAATGAGCTCTGATTAGATCTGTACCTCATCTGTTGGTTTCAGCACTCAGTTTCCTTTCTGTGGTTTACTCCAGGTGGGTGTTTGCTTCCAGGTTTAAGCTTCCCAGAAATGAAAGTTCAAGTGATCTTCAAACAAACCCAGTGAAAGAGATCAGCATCAGAATGAGACCAGTCAGCTTCCCCACCCGATCCCTCCCCAGAGCTACGCTGTCCCCCCAGCAGGCCCAAGTTCAACTCTGCACCTTGTCTACTATGGAAGCTCAGTGACCTTCTACTTCCTGCTCATCTGTTGCCCTCAGAATGCAGGCTGCAGGCTGATCATTCCTCCCCCGCAGAGGGATCTTCAAGAAACAAGTTAGTGGAGTCAGCCTGCAGGCTGTACTCTGAAGAGCCATCTCTGCTACTGGTCTGCTGGGTGACCTTGGGCAAATCACTTCATCTCCCTGTGCTTCAGCTTCCCCCTGTGTGGAATGGGGATAATGATCCTGACCTCCTTTGCAAAGCGCTTTGAGATCTACTGGTGAAAAGTGCTTTGTTAGAGCTAGGTACAATTATTATACTCACCCCAAGCCATTTACGATCAAGAGCCCAGGTCTGTTAAGGACGGTGGGTTTCTGAGGCAAGGGAGGATGGTGAGGAAGAAATATGGGAGATTAAGGCTCACTGGTTATCTGTCTGTCCATGTCATGGCTTTGTTATTATAAGAAACATGATGAGCAGACTCAGTCATTCCTCTTTGGCATTATTGTTTCTATTGGCCATCACGATAGATGACCTATCATCTTGGGGGAGTGTATCCTGGGAACCAGGGACTCTGAAAAAGTTTGGCGGTTGGGACGGATAATCAGCTGAACATGAGCTCCCCGTGCAATGCTGTGCCAAAAAGGCTAATGCGATCCTGGGATGCATAAACAGTGGACTCTCGAGTATGAGCAGAGAACTTATTTTAATTCTGTATTTGGCACTGGAGTGATGGCTGCTGGAATCCTGTGTCCAGTTCTGGTGCCCACCATTCAAGAAGGATGTTGATCAATTGAGGAGGGTTCGGAGAGAAGCCATGAGATTGATTAAAGGATTAGAAAACCTGTCTTACAGTGACTGACTCAAGGAGCTCAATCATTTAGCTTAACAAAAAGGTTTAGGGGTGACATGATTGCAGTCCATACGTAAATCTAGCAGAGAAAGGTGTAATGTGTAATTAATCATGGGAACAGTTTACCAAGGATCATGGTGGAGTCTCCATTGCTGACCATTTTTAAATCAAGACTGGATGTTTTTCTAAGAGATCTGCTCTAGGAATAATTTTGGGGAACTTCTATGGTCTGTGATCTAGAGGAGTCAGGTTAGATGCACACAATGATCCCTTCTGACCTTGGAATCTATGAATCTATGAAATCCTTGCTATCTTGTTCGCAAAACCGTGGAAAGATATCAAATGTGTCACCTCACCTTCCGAATCCCTCTGACATATGCTAAAATGAGGTTTTGCATCACTTTCAGGAAGAAGCCAGCTAGCCATGTTCAGACCAAGCTTTTATTTCTGAAAACTCCACTGCACACAGTCAATTAAAGATAAGTTTCACAAAAGCGCTCATGGATAATTCTGTTTGACAGTCTCACTTAACAGAGTGATACAATTTTTCCCCCACCCTACAGCTTTTGTTTTCCATTTAAAAAAAATATTTCAGTGGAAAGATACGTTGTGATCAAAAGATTTCAGCTCAGTATTACTGCTTGTCTGGTTATTGTCTTATAAAGGCAAATGAAGGATATTTGTGGATATAATTGTATCTGCAGAGCAGTGTGCGATGCAGGTTCTCATCTGAAAAGTTATTCCTTATGAATTTAGCTGGAAAAGCCATTATTGTTGGTTAAGATAGAGCCCCATGTCCTTTGCTGTTCTTTCTTTTGTAAGCAGTGTAGCTTGCTTGTATGTTGCTGTCATTAACTGGAGAATAATTTCCTTTTGATACATTGAGAATAATTTTCATGGCCGTCTTAATTATGTGTTGCCAAGGACAGAAGCGCTGTACAGAAGTAAGGTTAATGCAGAAATGTGTTGACTCTACCATACCTGACCTGAAGATTCATAAGCAGCCAATATCAATTCCTTTCCCCTGCATCCTGAACATGAGGGTCTGGAGATTTACTCCTAATTGTCAAAAGAAATACAACCGTTATCTTGTGCTTTGAAAAATTCAGTGAAGTGGCTGCAAAGCTTGTTGTATCAGGCAGCTTAATCAAGTTGCACATACAGTAGGCAGAGTTCACTGCAAGGCTAAAATTTGGGAGGAAACATTTCTTCTTTTATGTCCCATCGTCCAAATTGTCCCAGTAAATTTTGAGGGTGATGGCTTCAGGTACTGTACAGGGTTTTTGACTTAAGATGAAAGGTTACTGGATTTCCAGTTCTCCAGGAGTGACAGAATACAACATTATTGCCCCAAGTTCTTCTTTATGGTCATTTTGACTTTTCCAGATAAAAGTCTGTCAACTATTGTTAACTTTCGTCTCTACATGATCTTAAACTTGCCTGTTATTATTTAAATCAAGCTCACGACTGCCATGGTCTGTGATGTCCCTCCTGCCCCCTGGGCTTTACTTTATTCTCAACAAGAAAACTATCCACTCATTTCACACTGAAGCAAGAGCAGCAGTCTATGTAAGAAAATTCCCACTAAGATGTCCCCAGAGCTTTTTCACCTAGGTCTTTCTGCACATGGGAGTGCATTGTTATTTCTCATATTATATTTTGTCATGTGCTCTTGGACCCGTCCATCTCCAACATCCAGCATGAGATGTCATGTGCTCTTGGACCCTTCCGTCTCCAACGTCCAGCATGAGATGTCATGTGCTCTTGGACCCTTCTGTCTCCAATGTCCAACATGAGATGTCATGTGCTCTTAGACCCTTCCATCTCCAACGTCCGGCATGAGATGTCATGTGGTATTGGACCCTTCCATCTCCAACGTGCGGCATGAGACTCTACCCACCTTTTTCACCACTTCTTGTTGCTAATTAAGGGTCAGAATTGCAGCTAAAGTCATTCAGCTGAAATTGGTGGAGCCACACCCTTGGATACTACTGAGCATCCGAGCGATTGTCTCCCAGTCAGCCAGGTCATATTCTCAGATTGGTCTGTCCCCTTGTTTGCTTCTTGTCACTTAACACAACTTCCATATTTACTCTCACCAAAGGCCTTTCTTGAAGTGGGCAAGTGGTGAGTGAAGTACCCAGTCTCAGAGCCAGAGCTTAAGATCAGTGGTTGGACATACTTTAAAGCTCTTTCCTAAGGATAATTGGTAGGTTGCTCTTTATGATCCCTTAAATCCTCTTGAATACACTCTAGTACAGCCTGTCTTTTTTTCTTTTTTTTAAGTTTATGATTCCAATTCTTTTAATCTGATTTAAGCTGCTGTCCAAGTTAAATGGGCTCTTCTCGCTTTTGTCTCTGTCCCTTAACAGTTATCGCCTTTGGATCATGGGAAAAAAATGCACAAGATGAGAGAAACTTCCCCATGCACAAGATTGTTTGCCTAGGACCAAGTCCTGCATTAGGACTTGAGGATTTGGATCTTATGTTTTAATGTCAAACAAGGAGAACAGCTCGGCTGTAGACTATAGCCCTCGGGGAAGACAAAATAGGTTGTTTTTTCCCTATGCTGTTTTGTTAGTTCGAGTGTGATCTTTACCCACTGCTCTAAATTGGCTCTGCTTGATAAAGTTCCATGTCAGGTTTGCATCCCACTTCTCATTCACTGCTCTGCTGAAGAAAAATCCAGATGCATTTTAAAATTAAAAGAAACTAGACTGGTTTGGGAAGTGTAGTTGTGAGTGAAAACAAGGAAAGGGCAAAATAAGACGATGCAATGAATTCCCAGAGGTCTCCTATTTTCACGAATTATAGGCACTGTTTTAAAATTCTTTCCCAAAATAATCTTGACATTAGCAAGAATTCATCACTGGGGCTTTTGTGGCATGCCTATGTCACAGAAATTAATTTAAAAATCCAATAAATGCAGCCCTAGACTAGTTCACATTTTTCTCCACTAAAGTGTGAAATTTTTTTCAGAGCAAAAGCTTTCTCACCCACTTACATGCACATTAATGCAGTTGCTAAAATATTAGACTGTGCCCTGGCATTTTCATTTTCAGGAGGGATGAGCAAGATAAGCCTTGTACATTTCTGATTTGGGCTCTGGCTTTCACTTTAATTTTATTTTTGTTGCCACTAACCCTCAAGAAGGTAATTAGTTACACACAACAAAACAGATGAAACCTAACACATCTACAATTAAATACTTTCCAGCAACTGTGCTTATTTACTAGCTGCATAGACTATTGGCGAGATTCACAATGAAATATTGGGTAGGAGAAAGATGTTTCATAGATAATCTGTCACCGTGTCTGTAATTAAAGTTTTAAATTATCACAGTTGATACAGATTTTAAAATGCAAAGTCTGATTCTTTCCTCTGTACTCAAGGAAGGGTCCCATTGATTTCAGTTGGAGTTTTACCTGGGTAAAGAGGCCAGAATCGGGCACAGTTGTTATGTATATTTATTTTAATAGGCTATAAATATTAATAATTCCCTACAAATATCCTTATCTTTGAGGGCATGGGCACAAATTAATGTAAATAACAATTTATTTCCTTGAATAGAAATCCACATTTCACCTAAGCTTCTTTCTTAATTTATTTAGAATATAAACGCACTACTGATTATTTTGGGTTTGAGTTAATTTATCATAGAGTCATAGAAGATTAGGATTGGAAGAGACCTCAGGAGGTCATCTACTCCAGTCCCCTTCTCAAAGCAGGACCAACACCAGCTATATCATCCCAGGCAGGGTTTTGTCATGGCGGGCCTTAAAAACCTCTAAGGATGGAGATTCCACTACCTCCCTAGGTAACCCATTCCAGTGCTTCACCACCCTCCTAGTAAAATAGCTTTTTCCTAATATCCAATCTAGGTCTCCCCCACTGCAACTTGAGACCATTGCTTCTTGCTCTGCCATCTGCCACCACTGAGAACAGCCTAGCTCCATCCTCTTTGGAAACTCCCTTCAGGTAGTTGAAAGCTGCTATCAAATCCCTCATCATTTCTGTTGCCCTCCGCTGGACTCTCTCCAATTTGTCCACTTCTTTTCTGTAGTGGGGGGCCCAAAACTGGACACAGTACTCCAGATGTGGCCTCACCAGTGCCGAATAGAGGGAAATAATTTCTTCCCTCAATCTGCTGGCAATATTCCTACTAATGCAGCCCAATATGCCGTTAGCCTTCTTGGCAACAAGGGCACACTGTTGACTCATATCCAGCTTCTCAGCCACGGTAATCTCCAGGTCCTTTTCTGCAGAATTGCCACTTAGTCAGTCGGTCCCCAGCCTGTAGCAGTGCATGGGATTCTTCCATCCTAAGTGCAGGACTCCACACTTGTCCTTGTTGAACCTCATCAGATTTCTTTTAGCTCAATCCTCCAATTTGTCTAGGTTACTCTGGACCCTATTCCTACCCTCCAGCATATCTACCTCTCCCCCAAGCTTACTGTCATACACAAACTTGCCAAGGGTGCAATCCATCCCTTCATCTACATCATTAATGAAATGTTGAACTAAATCGGCTGCAGCCCCATTGTTCGCTCTAATCTTTTACGTCCATGTGCAGAATAAATTTTGTTATGTGCACCAATATAGAGGTAATGTGTGACACATCACTTTCATATTGGTGCACATAACGAAACTCATGTGGTGGGGTTGGGGCCAAGGGGTTTGGAGTGTGGGAGGGGGCTCAGGACTGGTACAGAGGGTTGGGTGTGGGGGAATGAGGGCTCTGACTGGGGGTGCAGGCTCTAGGGTATGAAACAACTCGGTTTAGGTCACCTTTTCTAACCCTCTCCCCATGTGTGGTGAGCACAGGGGATCCTAAAGAGGACTGTCCAGTCGCTATAGTAGCTGCCGATTGCACTCCTGTCTTGTCCAGGTGCCAGATGACCATCTCACTACCACTACCCATGTGCAGATTCATAGCCAGGGACTGCCAAATTCACTGATCCTGTCACCGTCACCACCAGACCATCGCCACAGGGCTTGGAAGGTTGGAAAGATGTTATTTTCTGTGGTAGAAACCTGCGCATGATTTCTTTTAGCGTGGGGAAGCTGGTGCACCTACAGCAACCACACAGCCATGATAAGTTGGAGGTCTGGAGCCCAGTGGCAGGGAAAGTCTGAAACAACTGGAGATCTCCACTTGCTGCAGCCTTCATCCGCTTTCAGAGCTGTTGAGATCCGAGGACCCTCTTCCTCCTGATCCACTGTTGAGGACTTGGGGGATTGGACCATGCTTTGTCTGGGACCTCCCCTCAGACCTGTTCTTCTTGGGAGACCCTACCAGGAACATGATGCTCCCAACAACTTAGCTCTGAGGCTCATTGGAACATGCAAGTCCCTTCATCACAACAAGGCGACGGTCCCCAAAGAGGTGAACGGAATTAATGTATATTAGGAATAGATACCTTTGGAAATTAGGTTGCTTTTGAGTTCATCATAGAATTTCTGGGGTAAGAGAAGCAGAATAGCATCTGGAGGCCTGGTGGAAGATCACACCTCTTACAGAACTATTATTATTCTTTTTTTCTTCTTCTTTTTGTTAACTCCTTTCTTCTAGCATAATCATCTTGAAGAAGCTAAATATTTGGTCAGGTTATGGGCACACAGAAAGATATGCCATTTAAAAGGCTAGGTAGTTGGTGGCCAATTAATTTTTCACTCGGGCTGTGGCAAGGCTAAAGGGAACAGATAAAGAATGTCCTCTACTTATTGGTATCTCCTGTCTCTCCTAAGGTGTTTGAATCCAAGGTGCTAGCTGGGATGGTAGAATCTATTTGCATACACTTAAAGCCACAGAAGAAAACAACCATTTATATGCCTGGAAGTCATAATTGTTGTTAGCAAAGAAAGACTGGGCCAGATCTTCATCTGGTGTGAATTGCAGTCAGTGGAGCCACTTTAATTTACAACAACTAAGGATTTGGCCTATCGAGCTGCTTTAACCAAAAAGGTGTGGATTAGTGTGGTAGGCAAAGAACTGATCCAGAAAAGAGAGACTGAGGATCTGGGAAATATGCAGTATATGCTAGGATTCCTTGCTATGGTAAGAAATACAGGTTGAGAAAAGCCCATGGGACAACTTTGTTAAAACTTTGTGCAAAAACTTGGGAATCACTGTTAATCCTTTACACTGAGAAGAGTCTTCAGATTCCACCATCTCCCTATGTCCAAGGCAGTACGTCTGGGCCGTGTACATCAAGCTCAGGTTGGGAGCATAGGTACACTGACAGAACAGGAGCAGTTCAGAAGGTACTAAAATTAAAGCAGGCATGTCATTATTATTCCCAGGGCAATCAAATCATCAGTGTAATTTAGAAGAGTATGCATGATGTTTGTATCCAGTTATGCTACTGCAAACCATTTGGCTGCCTTAGAGACCTAGGATCAGATTGTCAGCTGGTGAAAATCAGTGCAGCCCCATTGAAGCTAATAGACCTGCACTGATTTACACCAGCTAAGGATCCAGCCATTGACTATGTCTACTACTGAGAAGCAAACTATGAAAGATGCTCTAGTGCTCAAGCTTTCTGAAAGAATTACAGAAGGGTTTACTTTGCTCCTCTACCGAATTTGGATTATTAGTTAGAGCTGTATGAAAAGAGCTGGTTTCATGTATTACTAATTTAATGAATGTTTAATGCCTCTTATTGGTGCCTACTTTTATGTAGAACAGAGAATGTGTAAAAGGGATTGATATGTCGAATAATTGATGTCTGAGGTGCTCCCTTTACATGAAATAAGGAGTTTCTGGCACAAAGAGAATAGAATAAAAATATGAATTAACTATTAGAGCTAAATGAGTTTGGGAGAAATTAGAATGAAAAACGCACTTAGAAGTTTTGTCTCCGTGTTTCCCCTGCCCCCAGCCCTCCATCTTCTCAGACTACCTGGTACAGTCACTAATTTCAGACCTGGGCTTCTGTCTTATTCTCACTCATCTGCCCACACGCCATTTAGAATGCGATCATTCCAGTAATCTTGTTCTGGACATTATCATACATTTAAGCAGCATCCTTGGTTCTTAAGCTTGCAGAACTCCCACTGGCTTGGCTAAACATGTCTTTATAGACTCATAGACTCATAGGTCAGAAGGGACCAATATGATCATCTAGTCTGACCTCCTGCACAAGGCAGGCCACAGAACCCTACCCATACACTTTTATACAACCCCTAATCCAGGACTGAGTTATTGAAATCCTCAAAACTGGTTTGAAGACCTCAAACTGCAGAGAATCCACCAGCAAGCGACCCATGCCCCACGCTGCAGAGGAAGGCGAAAAACCTCCAGGGACCCTGCCAATCAGCCCTGAAGGAAAATTCCTTCCCGATCCCAAATATGGCGATCAGCTAAACCCTGAGCATGTGGGCAAGACTCACCAGCCAGCACCCAAGAAGGAATTCTCTGCAGTAACTCAGTTCCCATCCCATCCAACATCTCCCTGCAGACAATTGAGCAGACTTATCTGGTGATAATCCAAGATCAATTGCCCAAATTAAACTATCCTATCATAACATCCCCTCCATATATTTATCAAGCTTAGTCTTGAAACCAGATAAGTCTTTTGCCCCCACTACTTCCCTCGGAAGGCTGTTCCAAAACTTCACTCCCCTAATGGTTAGAAACCTTCGTCTAATTTCAAGTCTAAACTTCCTAATATCCAGTTTGTACCCATTCGTCCTCGTGCCTACATTAGAACTAAACTTAAATAATTCCTCTCCCTCCCTAACGTTAACGCCCCTGATATATTTATATAGAACAAGCATATCCCCCCGCAGCCTTCTTTTGGCCAGGCTAAACAAGCCAAGCTCTTTGAGTCTCCTTTCATAAGGCAGGTTTTCCATTCCTCGGATCATCCTAGTAGCCGGTCTCTGGATCTGTTCCAGTTTGAATTCATCCTTCTTGAACATGGGACACCAGAACTGCACACAATATTCCAGATGGGGTCTCACCAGCTCCTTATATAACGGTACTAACACATCCTTATCCCCGCTGGAAATACCTCGCCTAATGCATCCTAAAATCGCATTTGCTTTTCTAACAGCCGTATCACATTGGCGGCTCATAGTCATCCTGCTATCGACCAATACCCCAAGGTCCTTCTCCTCCTCCGTCGCTTCCAACTGATGCGTCCCCAACGTATATCTAAAATTCTTATTATTAATCCCTAAGTGCATGACTTTGCACTTTTCACTATTGTATTTCATCCTATTACTCTTACTCCAGTTTACAAGGTGGTCCAGATCTTCCTGAATAGTATCCCTGTCCTTCTCCATGTTAGCAATACCCCCCAACTTTGTGTCATCCGCAAACTTTATTAGCACATTCCCGTTCTTTGTGCCAAGGTCAGTAATAAAAAGGTTAAATAAGATCGGTCCCAAAACCGATCCTTGAGGGACTCCACTAGTAACCTCCTTCCAGCCTGACAGTTCACCCTTCAATACAACCCGCTGGAGTCTCCCCTTTAACCAGTTCCTTATCCACCTTACAACTTCCATATTCATCCCCATTTTTTCCAATTTAACTAACAGTTCCCCATGCGGAACCGTGTCAAATGCCTTACTGAAATTGAGGTGAATTAGATCTACCGCATTTCCTTTATCTAAGTAATCCGTCACCTTCTCAAAGAAGGAGATCAGATTGGTTTGGCACGATCTACCTTTAGTAAATCCATGTTGCAATTCGTCCCAATTACCATTGACCTCTATGTCCTTGACTAAGGTGAGTCTTTCATCCCAAACCCTGACGTGCTCACAGAGGAAGACCATAGTCTCCCAGACTGGACATCTCCCAAGTAGAGCAGAAAGCTTGTGAGCTTTGTGGAACTGGTTTTCCAGAGGGACCTGCAATTTGTAACAGCACTTCTTCCTGCCCGGGGAAAAGATTGGCAAGTAAGTTATGGAGGTGATGCTCCTTTGCTGCAGGTGAATGAACGGGGTTAACTTTGTACTATATATATGTACAAGTATATGCAAGTGACAATTTTCCTCTTAATTTTTTTCTTTTCATCAGCTCTTAATCTGCCAGGCAATTTGCACTTTTTGCTGCAGGAAATGAATTACGTGAAAGAGAGGCCCCTCAGCATTCCATTCCAAAAATGACACCTTGGCACCAACCAGTTATTGCAGCGCTGAGAGGCTGAAAACATGAAAATAAAGCACACGAAGAAATTGATGTGAGAAACAGAGACACCTTCAGCATGGCAACATGGGGAACTCCACACCCTTGCTGCTCAAAGGCATGCCAGTTGCAATTAATCATCGTCATCTATTTCACTCCAGTGTGTTGGCCCAACCCCTCGCCCTTTGGGTTAGCTCACATCGTCCTCCGCTCCCTGTGGGTGTTTTCATCCTCTCTGTGCTGCAATAAGTAGTCGGTGTCAAGGTGTCATTGGTGGAACGGAATGCTGAGCTGCTTCTCTTTCTCTGAACTGAAAACTAAGGGCTGATTTTAAAAAACAAACAAATAGAGGAAAACCTTCTACAAGGTTGTAGTGAATTCCTCCAGGCTTGTGCTAAGCAAAGCTCAGCAGGATTCAGATGCCTGGGCTTGGTCATCCTAATGTGCGTATAAAACCATGGGGTAAAGAAGAGGGGAATGTTGTTTTCATTTGGGCTTCCCTTGGAGGAGTGCACAGTTCCCCAGGAGCCTGCAGACTCTTCCTGCAGGCCTCCCCAAGTTCTTGCATGGGAAAAGCTCTCACTGATGCCATAGGAAGTGGTAACTTTTATGCTGATGTGACCATAGTAGGCTGGTGTATTGAGGACTGTGTTGGAATTGCAAGCTATCAGAGTGTGAGTGTGTGTGGCAGGGCAGGGGGGATTCCTGGTCCTGTTTGCAGGCTAGGGGGTTCTGTAGGGAAGCTAGCAATTCTAGATCTCAGCAGTCAGCCAGCAGCTAGCCAATGGAGGGTAAGGCAGAGTGAGTTTTACCTCTCTGTTTTAGGATGCAGCCTTCTTTGGTTCTCTCTGAGTATGTCTTCACTGGAGCTGGGAGTGTGCGTCCCAGCTCAAGTAGCCAGATGCAGGCAGTACAGGCAATAGCTTAGGCTAGCCACCTAAGTACCTGTCTAGGGGTCTGGACGGGTTTGTACTCAGGTGGCTAGTACCAGCTGCTGTCCATGCCGCTACAGCTACACTGTTATTTTTAGCAAAGGTTGAGCAGAGCTGGGGCAAGTCTATCTACTCGAGCTGGGAAGCACGTTCCCAGCTGCAGCACAGGCATAGGCCTGTTTTATCATTCTGAACCTTCCAGCAAGAGCAATTTAGGTTCTTATCTAACTTCTCTGTTAGCCATGAAACATACCAGATATCACCCAGAGACCCCAACAGAGATAAAACTCCTTTTGTCCTTGGTGCTGTGCATGCATATGGTGAGAGACATTCCCTGCCCTGAAGAGCTTACAGTTTAAATGGGCAAAGATAGAAGAAACAGATGCAGAGATGGGAAGTGACTTGCCCGTGGTTACAGAGTAGGTCAGTGGCAGAGACAGGAATAGAACCCAGTCTCGTCTATCTACTGGAACAAGCTGCTTCGTTACAGGAGTAAAGACTGAGCAAGGACTTCAGAATTTGCCCCTATGTAGGTGTGGGTAGTTGATGGACCTCAAAACAAAACAAGATTAATCATAGCAATACTGCATGAGCATTTCTCAGTATAGCCCAAGGGTGGGCAAACTTTTTGGCCCGAGGGCCACATCAGGGTTCCAAAACTGTATGGAGGGCCAGGTAGGGAAGGCTGTGCCTCCCCAAACAGCCTGGTTCCTGCCCCCATCTGTCCCCTCCCACTTCCCACCCTCTGACTGCCCCCCTCAGAATCCCCAACCCATCCAACCCCCCTGCTCCTTGTCTTCTGACCACCCCCTCCCAGCACTCTCGCCCCTAACCACCGCACGAGATCCCACCCCCTATCCAACCCTCCTGCTCCCTGTCCCCAGACTGCCCCAACCTCTATCCAGACCCCTGCCCTTAACCACCCCCCAGGACCCCACCCCGCTACCCAACCCCTCCTGCTCCTCATCCCCTGACCGTCCCCCCCGAACCTCTGCCCCATCCAACCACCCCCTGGTCTCCATCCCCTGGGACCTCCTGCCCCTTATCCCACCCCACCCCCAATGTGAGGCTGCAGGGGAGGGAGGATGGCGGGGGCAGGGCTGGGGGCTAGCCTCCCTGGTCGGGAGTTCAAGGGCCAGGCAGGATAGTCCCACGGGCCGGATGTGTCCGGCGGGCCGTAGTTTGCCCACTATAGCCCCTACCTTCAACACAGGCTCCAACATAAATTACCAAAGGGCCTAATGGATTTTTTAAATCATTTTTAAAAATTTCTCTTTATATTCTTGTCATTTAATTTTGCATTCAAGTTTTAGAAAATTAAAAAGATGGCCCTAAAATTCAGAACCCACACAAAACAGACACACAAGGAATGGAACACCGAAGCAGCATGAGATAATATTAAGCAATGCAAATCATACCTAACAAATATAGTCATAATAAATGCAGCTTATCTATGGCCAATCGACCAACAGATATGTATTCAACATACAAATAACTCATTCTTACTCTTACCAAGAAGGCCCTGAATGTAAATGATATGTCATCTTACCATCCAAGTAAATATGGAAAGACTGTCAAATCTGCCTACACAAATCACAATGCTATCATGTTTTGATCCTATATATTGTGCACAGAGGTATATATTTCTTAAACTGTAATTATCTATGAGGAATGCAATGAAGATTTGGAAAATATGCTATATGGTCCTGATCCTCAACTGGTGTAGATTGGCATAACTCTGAGTTACACCACCTGAGGATCTAACTCATCATTATATTTGAAATAAACAACATTTTTGTCCCAGGTCAGCATCAGTTCAAAAAGTTTTATTGCTCATTAGTTTTGTTTGGGTAGAGGAGCTGTTGTTTGTTTGAATAAGGGGAAGAGGTTCTGTAGATCTATTTACATGATGAAGATAAAGATATCTATAGGAGGCAATTTACTGCGCACTAATCAGTAAAGGGGCATGGATGCAAACACAAAAAGTTGTCTGGAAATGTTGAAAATCAGATGTATGTACTAGCAGCAGTGGGGAAATTTTCAAGGAAAGGTTTTCGTTTGTTTGTTTCTTCGTTTTGGTCAGAACATGCCAATTCTTTGAAACCAGAACTGTTGGTGGGAAAGGATCGGTTTTGACAAATTTCCCGTTTTGCAACATTTTGGGAAATAAGTTTTGAAATTGTCAAAACATCAAATTTCGCCATTTTGTAAATGAAAAAGTTGAGTTTTTGGGGGGTGGGATGACTTTTAATTTCAAATTGGAAGTTAAATTATAGTAAAGGTGTAACTAATAATAAAGGTTGAAATCAAAACAAAATGTTCCAGTTGACTCAAGCTGATTTTTTTTTGTTTGTTTGTTATGGATTTTCAAGTCAGAAACACTGACGAGATTTCAACTTTTCTTCCTGATTGAGGGCAGAAAATTTGTTCAAAGCCTTAAAAATCCTTATAAAATGGGAAAATCTTTTCTCACTCAGCTCTCAGTTTTACCGAGATAGTTTTGCACCTCATAACTCAGCTAGGCTCAGCAGGAGCAAAAATATCTTTTGTATCTAGCTAGCCCAATCCTGCGACATGTCAGGCCTCCTCCCCTTCCATGACAGCTGGGAGCTGAGAGTCCATGCAGGATTGGACCCTCAGAATGTATGTAGGAAAAGAGTTTTTATTATGTGCCATGGCAACTGTGCCTTTAATTACATCTTGGCCAATTAAAATACATGAAAAATGACAGGAGATATAGGTTTCAGAATCCCTGTTCAATATCGCCTCTGTATTTCTGAATCTTATTAGCCAAAGTCACCGCATTTACCAGGTTTCTAGTTTCTCACTTGTGATGCAGAATAAAGCAATGACCCTCCTTCCCCCTCTCATCTCTTAGCATATTAAAAAAAAAAAGACTCAGAAACTGGGAGCAAGCAATTCCCCTGATTGATTCCTCATTCTGTAGCGGAGTAGAGTGGAGCAAATCTACTGCAGTCCATTTGCAGTGTTTCAGTGCAGGAGGAACACAATGGATCTTTTAAATCAATGGGTTTGATTATACAGCTTCTTCCCCTGTAAGCCCTGGCTGCTGGTTCTCAGAGGGCCCAATCCTGCAAAATCATACTCTCACAGGTAGCGGTTCTGCATTGGAGCAGACTCTTTGAAGTCAATGGGATCCTCCCAGGAGTAAGGATTGCTGGCAGGAGTAAGGGCTGCAGGATCTGATGTCTCACTGTTAATCCCCAGTAAGTGAGAAGTAGAATGCACGCTGACAGTGGGGTCAAAATACCAATTTCAGTACAGCATAGTAATTGCAGATATACTCATTGGGTTACAGATCAGGTCATCAGATGCCAAAAATTAATGAAAAAATTTAGTTTGCCTTTCTTTGACACACTGCCGTTGATTTGCATAGGGCTTTCGTGCCCCGATAACGCTGCAAGCAAAGGTTCAAGAGATAATTTTTGGTTACTTTTCAAGCGGTGTCACACAAACAAGGAATGCATTACAGGAAATGAGGAGCAGTAATTATAAAGGACTAGGAAAAAACTGTGATTAAAACCAGAAACCTGTCTGTTACACTGGCAATTACTTTTAATCACTACATGCAGCACAGAAACCACCTTTTTCAACTGTGTTTTGTCTGAGCTGGTGTATACTAGCATAGTTCCATTAACTCCAGTGCAAATACACCAGTTTACACCACCTGAGGACCCAGCCCTGTGTCTGATTTGTTAATAGCTTTGAAATTAAAGAGGAAAAGCTGAATTTCCAGGGCTAGGTCCTCAGCTGGTGGAAATCAGCAGAGTCAGCCAATTTATACCAGCTGCAGGGTGGGCCCCTAGGGTTTAGCTCCCCTACCATTCAGGATAGCTGGGACCAAGGGGCTGCCTTCTCAGACCAGAGGAACATTGTGTTGATTAATACACCTAAAGGCTGCAAAACAGAATTTCAGTGGGACACCCAAAGGCTTTCCCATTTATGCTGTGGAGAAGCCAGATCCACTGCAGGGGAAAAAATAAGCTGTTCTTTTTTTCCTGCTGGAGCTGTATGACATGTTCAGTCCTAGCACCACCAGCGAATAGCAGGGGGAGGTGAAGCAGTAGCCCTGCGTGGTGGAGATAAGAAAGGATAAGACAAGTGGGAAAATGGGAATACCCTACCATTTCATGACCTACATAACGCAGCACCCGATGGTGTCGGCAGAAATTGCATTTTAATGTCAAAAGCTCTTGGAGAGGGATTTCACAGGCGTCCGGAAATGCAACCTTATAACAGCAAGCCTCAGTTTCTTTATTTTGGTTTAAAGTGCAATGGCTATTTAGCAGGGACCTATGTGTTCTCTGCTTCACCAGTATCTCCACTATACCTTGGTTTGTCTTGAGATGCACTGGACTTCTAGAAATAAGTGACTACAACATCAGACCTCACCCCTGGCTTTTTCTTTATGTTAGTTAAGGCAGTCTATACCTACTTAACAGAGTAACACACCAGCTTTTTGGGGTTGGGACTGTCTCTTTTTTGTATGTACATGGACATCCCTAGCACAATGGGGCTTGATCCCTGACTGGAACCTCTAGATGCTACCAGATAATGGACATCTAAATCACCCTAAAAAGGCCACTCAGAACTTCACAGTGGCAGCAGGGTTACAAGTCAGCGCATCCTGTTTTGAAAGCCCAGGAACTTGCTATTTGAGTGAAAAGGGATGCTGCTTAGACTACTGAGACCTGCTGCAAACAGAGAAGCAGCTCTAATTCCATCCAGTAGAGGGCGGTGGTACATCCACATAGGTACTTGCTGTAGGACCTGTTTCTCAAACAGCTCCAGAAGGGTTGCAATCTAACCTCCCGTTCTTTAAGGCTAGCTGAGAGGGGGCCACCTGAAATGATGGGCAAGGAGCCTCGCACCATTTCTCTGCTGTGGCCTGGTGTCACAGCGTGGAAAAGGTTGAGTCCCACTGCTCTAGTGCAACAGAGTCTTCACAACAGAGCAGTGACCTTTTAAAAACGCCTCTTTTGGAATCTGCACACTGAATATTAACGAAATCCCTGAAGTTCCCAATGACAGATGGTGCTTTCCTGACGCAGCCGTTCTCTGTTACGCACAGCAGCGGTTTTCAGAATGCGTGTAGGCACTGTTATTTGCACTTAGTGTGATCTAGGAAAGGTCGCCTGCTCCTTCCATTCTACCCCAGCACCAAGCTCACGTTGGATCAAACAAAAGCGCCGCTTCTAAATTCAGGTTAAATAAATCATCAGTCTTATTGTGAAGCCAAAAATGAGATTGAAGGAGACAGCTGGTAATTGGAAGTTCTAACAGTAGCCAAACTTGGCAGGTCCATGTGTGATGCTATATGACTTCCGGATATGCAGCAGTAGACTGGATCAGACACTGCACTCAGCAAACAGGCAGTCGTCTCTCAACCCCAAATGTACCTTATTTAAAGCAATAGGGCTTGAAGGCATCACACCTTTTGCATGGAGTATACTGCAGTTTAGAGTAATAGGCCTGGTCTACACTGGTGGGGGAGGGGATCGATCTAAGATACACAACTTCAACTACAAGAATAGCGTAGCTGAAGTCGACGTAATCTTAGATCGACTTACCTCCTGTCCTCACTGCGCGAGATCGACGGCCACAGCTCCCCCATTGACTCCGCTTCTGTCTCTCACCCTGGTGGAGTTCCAGAGTCAACGGGGAGCACGTTCGGGGATTGATTTGTCGCGTCTAGACAAGATTAATAAATTGATCCCCGATAGATAGATCACTACCTGCCGATCTGGCGGGTAGTGTAGACGTACACATAGTGAGGCACTGCATCCTAATTCTCATTTACATTATTGGTCATTTTATACAGCTCTGGCAGCATAAAGAGGACTTAGCAGAAATGAGACTCAAGCTCACTGTATATTTTCAAGAACAACTCCTTAGGTTTGTTAATGATAGAGCCCTGGCTAAATGTGTTCCTACATAACCATGGGCCAGATCCTCAGGTGGTGTAAATCAGTGTGTCTCCATTGGCACACTGGCTTACACTGTTTAAGGCTATGTGGGTTGCCCTGGGACATAGTTACTGAATGGTACAGTTACACAGGAGAGTTTACCGCAAACCAGCAGTCGTACGTGCTGATTTGACTGCAGTTTTGTATTTTTTTGTCAAGAATATTTTTAATTGGGGAAGTGGTGCAGGTGACACTGGGGAAACATTGCAAAGTTAGAATAGCACCGTACTGATCTACTGCAGTGTTTCTCAACTAATGGGTTTCAACACACAAAGGAGTCACGAAAGGCTATTTGGGAGAAATCACAGTATTCTAATATTCAAATTCTAAAGCAAAGCAAAGAAAGTATCCAGAACCTCTTTGGGGATGGCCAAAACCTTCAAAGTTTGTGAGGTCAACCCTGTTAGTAACTGTACTAGTAACCCCAACCCCTTCATGCGCATGGAGGCAATCGTCTCCGACCAGCTCGATCCATGACTTCCTGCACATCCTTACCCACCATAGTCAACCATTCTGTGTCAACCTCTTGAAACACTTAGTGTACGTCTACACTGCAGTAAAAGACTCGTGGCAGGGCTGCGATTGTCCTAGGTCAGCTGACTCAGGCTCGCCTGGCTCAGGCTGGAGCCCAGGGGCTGAGATCCTGTGAAGGGGGGGGGCGGTCTCAGAGTCCAGGCTCAAGCCTGAACCCAAACGTCTACACTGCAGGGTTTAGCCCTGCAGCCAAAACCCCTGCAAGCCCAAGTCACCTGATGTGGGCTCTGAGGTTCAGTGCCAAGGGATTTCTATCGCAGTGATGACATACCCACAGAGAGAGAAATTATACAGGCTTGTCATTGTCATGACTGAGATATTCTTTACTCTCATAGTAAATGGCGGGGGCACTGGGGGCCGTTAAATGTTCGACTTTGAATAAGGGGTCACCAACCTGCAAATGTTGGGAAACATTGACCCATTGGAGCTTGATGACACCTTAGGGCTAAAAAAGATCTCCGTGCCATTTCCTTCCAATACTGTGGTAGCGAACATCTGACTAAACCCAAGAAGATCTATCTGCATTGAATTCCATCCGGGGCACAATTCACTCAGGGTTTACTCCTTGCCCGATCACTTCCACTGGCAATGCAGAGTGGGTGGAGAATGTTACCAAATCAGAAAGGTACCATTTTGCACATATATAAATGGATCCATAAGGGGTAAGACTACAATGAATCTGGCCCCTTATCCTTTGTAGACAGCTTCCTGCAACATGAGCTACTTGGACTTGATGAATGACGCTATGCTTCATGTTCCCAAGCCATCTCAATCACTTGTCCGACATGTCATATTTTGCAGTTGTGCATGTCACCCAGAAGTCCCTGGTTTTTATACTTTTTCCCTAGATTAAAACTGCAAAAGCAATTGAGGATTTATGGTGCACATTCTGCCGGAGAGTCTTTGGGACATAAAAAAACAAAGCAAAACAAAAAACATCTGCAACATCAACAGAAATGACCGTGCCGTTGATACTTTAGCTTCTAAATGTAGTCAAGTGTGTCTTGTAGTGTGAACCAGGTTTTACTTCTTATTAGTGCTTTTGATAGAATCTCACCGGCATTCAGCCCTCTGACAATGGCTCTGTGCAGCTCAGAAGATGCTGTTGGACTCTTTGAGTGTATTTCTAGCTCAAAGATTAGCATTTAACTGCAGAGAAAGGATTTTATAAAGCGTAAATTGTTTGTTCATCAGCATAGGCGACAGTTGCACATCACAAGGAGGAAGGTGGCAAAATGAGATTCTAGATTAGAAAGCTTGACATTGAAGCTAGCCCAGTATAGCCCCCAAGATCATTAGAATGAATTGCACAGCCCGGCAGGGATAGACAACACTCCACAAAAGTATTTAGTCTCGCTGCCTGATTGCTCACTTGTGATACGGTGGTTAACAATCCCATTCTGTAGCATATGTAGCTGACACTTTGAGAAGCTGCCATTTATTAAGAAGTTCAATCAGGCTGCCCAGCAGCAAAAGTCAGCTCCCAACCGGCTCGGCAAGAGTGGCCAATAGCAAATGAAAGCCCATGTCACAGTTTTATCACCCAGCTCTAGTCAGCTCCTTTTAATTAAGGCAGAACAAAATAGCTTTCAAAAGGGCTTGTTACCAGCAGAAGAGTGACATGAATGCAGAGAAGAATCACCCTTGATATAAATAAGAACCTGAAAATGAAATATATAGAGGAGACACTATGACTGTAGTGTCCTGGTATGGATAGAATGTGTTTAATGGTTATTCCACCACCACCACCACCACCATGCTGCTTCAGTCAGCCTGGTGGGTTCCAAAATTAAATCTGCTTGCCAGCATTGCCAACTGCAAGATCTCAAGGAAGGCTTTCCTTAAAGTGGTACCAGGACACATCTTTCAAAAGAAATGTTTCACCGGTTCAGACAGTGACAATCCTTCTTTAGACGGCAGATGTTTTGGGTTACAACTCTTTGGAGTCTGATCTTTGGTGCAGTCACTGGCGAAGAATAAAGAGGAGAAGAAAAAGAAAAAAAAAGGATGAAACCAAACAACCAGAGCAACGTCTGGAGCTGGCAAGTTTTCATCTTCCAAGGTCACTGCTGATTTCATTTGGAAAGTGTTCTGCTCTCTTTTGCAGTTTTGGCTGGAGCAGTAGCCCTAACCATATGTACAATGGCCATCTGGAAATCTGCTCCTCACTTTAGGGAGCATTACATCAATTTGCCTTGAGACTGTGTTTACTCACTGGCACTGCTGTTTCTTTTCAGTGGCTGCATGCGCTGCTTCCTAGTTTACTCCAGTTTCTACTAACAGCCAAAACAAACAGTGGTAATGTCTGTAATTCTCCATGGAGGAGGCAGTCGCGTCCTGAGGACGGAATGCTTCCTCCAGTGTTTCTTGATAATTTGTACCCTTCTTTCTTTTACAGCCATGTAGTTGTTGAGTTCGGCTTTTGTTACATGCATTCAAGACTACTTGTACCCTGTTTCTTTCTCCAGCTTAGGAAATGCTCAGAGGTATAATCAGGTCCTTCCACAGTATTTAATTAGCCATAATTAAAGGCATCTACACAAAGCACAGGCTTTTCAACGCCTATTCTTATGTTCCACTGCTAATGAATTAAGTAATTAATTGGCATTGAAAAAATACAATAGGAAACATCAATCTTTTAAAGTGACACATTTTTAACCATTTTGTTAAAGCATTAACTTAGTATCTAAGGAAAACAAGATAATTTGTAATAAGGGGAGTGAAACTCCTCAGAACTTGGGTGTATTACGTTGTTTGCAATGGCACCGTGATTTCAGAGTATCAATAGGGTCACTCGGGGCTTTACCCCAAGCCCTGTGCAAGGGGCAGCCCTAGATGCCGATTGTTCCCTCCTCACCCTCTGGGTGAATACCTAGTGCAGTGTACATACTGGTGCATCAGTACTGGCATGCACATCAAGGGGATGGAGCCAAGGCCATTATTGGTGTTTCCCCCACACACACCTATGTAGGGTGAGCAATGTAGTGGGCCCGTGGAGGGCCCACTGCACACTGGTGCCAGAACCATGGGGGACACAGGGACATGCTCCCCCACATTTTTTTAACAAAAGAAACAGAAGAGCAGAATTCATGTCCCCTACAGATTTTTTTTTTCCTTGCAAAATAATAGCTTCTTCTGCGAAGGCGCTGCAATTACACCTTTCACCCACCAAGGGTGCTTGCACCACTACCCATGGTTTGGGTAGGAACCCCAAAGAAACAAGGGGACATGTTTACCCCCTTACTGCCCTTCACAGCCACAATCTGGCATCATGATCCTTCATTCCTCACCACTGACAAAACATCAAAAGTTTGGCCAAAAATCAAGCTGGTCCAGTGATTGGGGTGCTGCCCTTAGACGCAGAAGAATTGGTTTGAATTCTCTGCTCTGCAAAAGGTTTCCTTGGACAAATCACATAGGCCCAGATCCTCAAAGGCATTTAGACACCTAAATGCCTTTAATTTAAATGGAAGTTAGGTGCCTAAATAACTTTGAGGATCTGGAGCTTGGTCCCTCTGTGCCTCAGTTCCCCATCTGTACAATGAGGATAATAGCACTGCCCTACCTCACAGAAATGCGGTGAGGATAAAGAAATTACTGTGGTGATGGAGGCTGTATGAATGCCACAGAAAGATTTGAATTGGTTAATGTGGCTGATCCAAGAATAATTTCTCAAACAAGAAAAAGATCTTGAAAATTCTAATAATAATCTGAAATCTATAAAAGAAACGTCATAGTGGGAGCCTGATTCTCTACTGCATTGTAACTTGGGTAATCATTCATTACAGTGCAAACTGGGTATAAAAGCCACCAGCTCAGAATGGGATCACTTGTCACCCATTCTGCCCAGGTACAGATGCCTACACATTGAAGAAGCAGCCCTTTTGCACTGTAGTGGTGCCCAGAATGACTGGCACACAGAGGTATGCCCAGTTTCCAGTTGGTGATTTAATTAAATGCAACTGCTTCCCCAAAAAAGTGGCATATGCTCATTTTATTTGATCAACAACCTGACTCCCTGCATGACATTGCAATCCAGCAATATACGAAGATCATAAATCTCATTAATTGCATTTAAATGACAAGGCCTTGTGCTGGAAAAACTGGGGAAAAAATTGATTTGCAGCTTTACTGATGTCTGTTAGCTACATTTTCCAGCCTGGGGCAAAATGAACCCTGAACCTATTCACTTGGGGTACCTAACTATTTGCATCTCATTGACGTCAATAGGCATCTTTCCAGTGATCTCAAAGGGCTTTGGCTCAGGACCTTGGAGCCAAACCCACCACCAGCCTGACTAAAAGGACTTGGCATGGGGGTAAGGGGGGAGGGAAGTCCTGTTGTGATTGTGGCGCATGGGTTCTTCCACCCTCAAAGCATAAAGTGCCACATCTGGGCCACTGTATCAGCCCTGCAGTAGATGCTGCATTAGTATCATCATCCCATGTGCACCCCACCATGACATGTTTGGCCACTGGAACTGGGTAGCCAGAGTGCCATCATTCCTGGCCTGACCCATCTGTCTCTCCAAATTGCACAAGAGGTGCAGACTTCTGCATTGGCTCACAGCATCCTGCCTCCCTCTCATTCCACAGTGGAAATGAGTCAATTCTAGAGTGGTCCGAGCTAAGGGAGCCAGCTGAATGACAGGTGGTAGGAAGGCAGCGTAAAGAGTGGCACTCATTCATTTCAAGCTAGCATGTGTTTCTCTGAAGTGGTCTGCACTCCAGAAGATGTGGGTTAATCAGCATACATTGTGCTCTTTTGCATTCCCATGCAGTACATGTTATTGTGTGATCACCACGCTCCTGCTATATGTACAGACAAGAGAAGTGCCCCAGCTGCAAAATGTTGCAGATGGATTCAGATGCAGAGCAGAACTCTTTCCAGAGTTCGGTAGACGTTTGGATCTGGAGAATTACCCTAGAACTCTGGACTGTCTAACTTTTTAACTAACACAGTGATGCATATTCTGAAGAACGTAAATATTGAGGAAATCCATGTACTTCTCATAGTAGAAGGGTTATTATGTATTTGTTTCCCTGAATTTGTTTTCCCTCCTAGGGCATCACTGTCAGAAATTTAGAGTCCCTACATAAATTAAGAAAGTACATTTCTTTCGTTGTGTTTATTCACTTCCTCGCTACTTCTCCAGAGTCAGTCATTTATAACGGGTCTCCTCAAACACAATTAGTGTATGTCTATACTACCCGCCAGATCAGCGGGTAGTGTTCGATGTATCGAGGTTCGATTTATGGTGTCTCATCTGGACGCCATAAATCGATCCACTAATCGATACCCGTACTACACCTCGGCAGGAGGAGTAAGCGGAGTCGACAGGGGAGCTGCGGCAGTCCACTCGCCGCCATAAGGACAGCCAGGTAAGTCGAACTAAGATACTTCAACTTCAGCTACGCAAATAGCTATCCTGGGAGACCTGCAGAGGTAGAGTGGGAGTTGCTTTATTAAGGCCCCATCCAAAGCACATCAGTGGACGTCTTTCCACTAACTTCAATGGGCTTTGATTTAGACACTAAGGCCCCGATTCTGCGAAGTGATGTGTGTGAGCAGATCTCTGCACGTGATCTGCATTGGCTCCAACAGGGCTCTCTGCAGGGAACAGGGCACAAATGTATGCATTGAAATATTGTGAAGAAAAGAGTTAAATTACAGTTGACAGTTAAATTTACATATCACTCGCATCTTGCCCCATCTTGGTTTGTGGCCAGTCTTTCCTAGATTGTGAGTTTTGGGCACAGCAACACTTATCGTTACAGCTATGTGGGAATTGCCACATTTCTGAAAAATGGGTTTTCATTCCAAACTGAAATGAAACCAGAAAATTTCTAAAATTTCCCATGAAACAAACATTTTGAAAAAAATTGAGTTTGGAGTCAATTGAAATATTTTATTTCAGTCCCAACTTTTTAATGCTTATATTATGGTGTAATTTATAATGTAAGCTAAAACACATTTTAAATGAAAAGTCATTTTGAAAGGAAACGCTGAAATGGTCTCACAAGGCTTAAATGGTATGCTCCATTCAACTGATCCAAGTGGTTAGTTTCTTTTCTTTAACAATATTTTCTCACAACTGACACATTTTGATTTCAATGAATTGGCATGTTCCAATGGAAAAATTGTCTTGTTTAGAAATTTTTCACCCAGCTCTACTTATCGCTGTTGTGTTTAGGTTCCAAATGGAAAGGGGGAATCTTTCATTCCTTCGCATAGATCTACATGCTTTACGAGCAATTGCTTAAGGTTCACGTTATACTGATAATCAATCACTGCGCTGACTTTTGTACTAGGGCTGCTTCATATAGCAAAATTTTGTTAACTAGCTGTAGTTCCATTAGCAAGTAAGGTTTGCCCGGGTTCCTTTAGTATACACGCTGGCACTATTTTTTAAAATTAATTTATTTATTTTTGGTGGTTTAGAAGAACTGTGTTGTTCCGAAATTGGCACAATCACAGTTTCCACCTCATTTATAACCAATATTAAAAAAATGCATAAACCATCGTACACAGCTATAGCAGTGGAGTTAGATTCAATTTTGGCTTTCTGCTGACTTGACTTGCAGCCAATACTCTTACATACATCATCTATGATTGCCTTTAAAGGAGGAAACACAGCTTTAATTCTGCTACTGAATTTATAATTATTTTGTTAAAAGATATAAAAGTGTTAAAACAGACATTAAAATCATTAAATTTTCAACTAATGCATTACTATGATGCTAAGGAGTTGGCTAAAACTGGAAAGAACCAGAAAATTCACAGTTAGTGCTTTAACTCTGTTATTAACCGGCTCCATTATGTGTAATATTGATCTTGCGAGCAAAATCCCACCCGCTCTTGAAATCAGTGGAAGTTTGCCATTGACTTCAATGGGTGAGGTTTTCACCTTGTATTTTTACAGACATGGAACTGCTATTGACTTCAGTCCGAGCTACATTTGTATAAGAATGGCAGACCCTGCCTTGTAATCGCAATGGATGGTTTCCAAGAGCCATAGTGCTGCAATATTGGGGTGAACATATACCACAATAATGAGCATGGTATAAAAACACAGCAGACAGCTAGGCGGATCAGCCGTTGTACATGTGAACTATTGTCTTTCTGGACTTCATTTAAAACAGCAATATTAGAAACCGAGGGACAGATCCTCAGCTGGTGATGTTTTGACTTTGATGGAATGAGCCCAAAGTTCTCTCTTTAAGACATCACTTTTTTAGCTTTCTCCTGAGCTGACAATTTATACAAGCTGAGGATCTGACCACAGCTGTGGATCTGGTATATAGCCACCAATGGGACAGTAAGGTGAAAAATTGAGATGGAGTGGGGGGTAATAGGAGCTTATATAAGAAAAAGATCCAAAAATCAGGACTGTCCCTATAAAATTGAGACATCTGGTCACCCTACGAGACAGCAACACTGATATGAGGCATTATAAAACAGGGCCAGAGTCTGTTCCCTTTATTCATTCTGAGTAGTACCTTGCTGTGCAAGGAATGACACTGTGGGGAGAGATAGCTCAGTGGTTTGAGCATTGGCTTTCTAAACCCAGGGTTATGAACTCAGTCCCTGAGGGGACCATTTGGGGATTGGTCCTACTTTGAGCAGGGGGTTGGACTAGATGATCTCCTGAGGTCCCTTCCAATCCTAATAATTTATGGTTCTGTGTTCAGTTTATGAAAGCTAAATACAACTCAAACATCATTCTGGGATGGATAAGTAGGACTGCTGTAAGCAAGAAACAAGTAGTAATTCTTCTACTCTACTCTGCACTGATAAGGCATCAACTGGAATATTGTGTTCAGTTCTGGATGCCACATCTCAGGAATGATGTGGACAAAATGGAGAAAGTCCCCAGGAGAGCAAGAAAAATGAGTAAAGCTCTAGAAAACATGACCTATGAGGGAAAATTGGGAAAAAAAAGGTGGTGGGGTTGTTTAGTCTGAAGAAGAGACAACTGAGAGGGGACATGATAGCCATTTTCAAGTACATAAAAGGTTGTTACGAAGAGGAGGGAGAAAAAATATTGTTCTTAGCCTCTGAGAACAGGACAAGAAGCAAAAGGCTTAAATTGCAGCAAGGGAGGTTTAGGTTAGACTTCAGGAAAAACTTCCTGTCAGGGTAGTTAAGCACTCAAACAAATTGCCTAGGGAGGTTGTGTGGTTTTTCACAAACAGGTTGGACAAAGACCTGTCAGGGATGGTCTAGATAATACTTAGTCCTGCCTTGAGTGCAGAGGACTGGACTTGAGGTTCGTTCCAGCCCTTCAGGTCTATGAGTCTATCCAGAATTACAACGGGTAGCAGAATCTGGCCCATAATGAATAATAATAGATTGACACAGTGCTGTATATTAAGGATATATGGCCTTATCTGGCATAATATTAGTCAGACAAGTAATCCTTACTCACATGTGTAATTCCATTGACGCCAGTGGGAATACTAGCCTAAATCAGGATTCTACACATGTACATATGTTTGAAGGAGTAGGACCAAGAGTTTAATCTTTTTTATTTATATTTCCTTTCCTTGGCTATAAATGTTACTCTTAATGTTGTTCGTTTTGCCCCACTGTGTATTGTTACTGTTAACTTTATTAGTTTATTTCTAATTATTTTACTTCACATGAAGTCAAAACGAAAAGAAAATATCTGCCATATTTGATCAGCACCGTCCATGTTATTAGAGTTCATTTGGGGCTAGAGCTATGTAGACAAGTTTTTAAAAGCATATTATTTACCTTCAGGGTTATAATGGCCCAGAAGTAGCTGTTATAGCCTGCTGCTAAAATCTGCCAATAAGTCTTAAAATGAATATTATTCACCTAAAATGTCGTGCCATCTGCAAAGGGTTCTTATTATATACTCTTTCTTATGTGTCCAGGCGCATTTTGAAATGCACGTTGTTTAACAAGTAGATTGCTCTATGGTATGTTACTCCCTTGGAACAGTGATCGTTTGCTGTGTAAATATATCTTTTTAAGTGCGCGTAGTAACAGTCTGAATTTAAAAGTAACACTGCTGCCCTACATGCAAACTAGCTGCTTTTCAAACGGAAGTATCTTGGCTACTTCTATATTTCTTAATAAAGATTAACATTTTAAAGCTGTCTAAGGTATTTGAGCACCCTATTCCCATTAAAATGAATAGGATGTTGGTATGCAAATCCCCTAAGGGACTTTGGAAATGTCCACCTGCATTTAATATAAAAACAATAGATTGATTCAGCGACCATTTGGGGCCTGATCCTGAGAAGCTCTGGGCACTTGAGCCCAGATCTTCAAAGATATTTAGGTGCCTAACTCCCATCGCCCAGATCTTCAAAGGTAATGAATTGTCTAAAACCCATTGTAATCAGTGGGAGTTAGGTGCCTCTGTACCATTGCACATCTGGGCCTTGATCTTCCACCCCTTTGATGTGAGTTGTTAGAGCTCAGCACTGGAATGCCATGATGAAGTGAAGTACATTGCTCAGCCACTAGAAGTATGTAGCTTAAGTAAGGGAATATTAGTGTGTTGTTGTTTATTTGTATTGAAGTAGGGCTTAGGAGCCACAGACATGGATCAGGACCCGTTGTGCTAGGCGCTGTACAAAGGGAACAAAAAGACAGTCCCTGCCCCAAAGATTTTACAGTCTGCATCGTGTTGCTATTCTATTAATACTGTTCTTTACTTATTTAGCCCCTTTCACTTGAGGAGCTGAGTGTGAAAACTCTGATTAACCCTCACAACCCTATGGAGAGGTAAGAAAGCGTGAGAGGGGGGTTATGTACACCAGGGAAGGGTTCTTCGTCCTTTGCAGAGACATCTCTGTAGTTCACATGGGCCAGAACTGCTGCATTGCAATGACCCACTTAGGTACCCTGCTGCCCAATGGACTCCTCAGCCCTGAGGTAGGCCCCAGGCTCCCTTTACAAGGCCTGGAGAGAGCACAATGACTTAGCAAGAGCCAACACGCTGAGCAGGGAGCTGCCTGAGCTAGCCAATAAAATACGCTGAGGAGAGGGGTGGGAATTAGGCTCCACCCCCCCAAATGGAGTTAAGCATCTAATTCTGGGCTGGAGGAAGGTGCCTGTCTACACTCAGAATTCACTGCTGGGAACTGACCTAAAC
Organism: Gopherus evgoodei; assembly: GCF_007399415.2. Lineage (NCBI taxonomy): Eukaryota > Metazoa > Chordata > Testudines > Testudinidae > Gopherus > Gopherus evgoodei. The sequence goes on along the minus strand of NC_044332.1, from coordinate 12,417,850 downwards.
CAGGTCAGCCCTTTGTTGGGAAAAAAAAAAAAAACAAGCAGGAGGAGAAGGCAGAGTGGTGCTGCCTCCCCTATAGCTTATTGGTTCGAGCACTCAGCAGGGAAGTGGGAAATTCCCAAGTTCAAGCCCTGGTGCAAATCTCCTGCATCCCAGGTAAGTATTCTAAGCACTGAGTTGTAGGGGGGCTCCTCCTCAGGTATGTTTTGCAGGCCCCAATCCAAAGCAGCCTCTGAGAGCCTACCAGATTGGGCCCCACAGATGAGGAAGGTGGGTGAGGATCCAGTGTGGCAGTAGGCACTGAGCAGCTTCCCCGTGTCAGGATTTTGGCAACTTTGTACATGGCCAGCAGCAGAAAATTAAGCAGGGAGGGGACTTTACCAGAGGAAACTTTGGTACCTAAGGGATTTTGGCACTACAGGGTTGCACAGAAGCTGATCAGGAATTTTGAGGATCAAATTTTTGGACTTAGACACCGGAGGTGGCAGATAGGCACCTAAATCCCATTGTGGATCTAGCCCCAAAATTCTTATGTTGCATGGATATAGATGCATAAATGTGAAAGATTCTTATCTCTCCTGCCCCTTGGTTTTGTGTCTATTTTTTATTCACCATTTTTCTGCTCTAGCTCCTGTCCTGGTTTCTTTTGGGAGTCAGCTGAGCCCAGAGTCCTGGCACCTGGGAATCAGTTGGATAGCTGGAACAATTAGTGAGAAAACACAGGGACTAATAACCCAGGTTTAATCCTGAAAGGCCAAGTGAGGCTTGTTAAGGAAGGCAGAGTCTGGGGCCAATCCAGACAGGAGAAGAATTAGATAAAAACAGCTCTCCTGAGTTTAACTGTGGCACTTTAAATGCTGGAAGCTGCAGGTAGCCTGAACCTGAATGCTGGGGCTGATCCTTAGAGGACTGCAGGCTGAAACCCCTGGCTGGTAAACCTGAATTTTGATTTTGGAGGCTAGATCCACACAGGAGGCTTACTCAGTGGTGCAGTGACTAGCGGAATCCACAGCCCAGAGTTAGGTGTTCAGGCTCCAGTCCAAAGAAAAGTTAGGTGCCTAAAAATGGGATTCATGGAAGCCAGCATCTTGAGCTGGAGTGGCCTAAACTAGCCATAGGAAAAGCTGAGGAGAGGGAAGTGGCTTAAGGTCCCCTGTGTCTCAAAAGGACTTAGGTACCTAACCCTGAGATGGTGGGAGATGCTCCCCTCTGCTTGGGACTCCCAGCTGTGAATCCTCTCCTGGAGTTAAATGCATAAACCAGATCAGCTCTTTCTTGCCAAAAGAACCCGTGATAGTGATTTTGTGGTCTTCCCCCTACTATATCTTGGTGGTTGGAGCCCTCAGCCGGGGTGTGGGTTCAAATCCTCACTCTCCTCCTCAGCTGGGTTTTGTGTGAGGCAGTCAGTCTCTGGGAGACTACCAGATTGAGTCCCGCAAGTGAGATAGGTGGAGGAGTGCCTTGTTTGTGGATCCCACCAGACCTGAGGCACCAAGCAGCTTAGGGGGCTTTGCATGGGCCCACTGGAAGATATCTAGGTACTTAGGTGCCTAGGGAATTTAGGCAGCAACAGAGAAGGGGTTTTGAGGATCTAAACTTTGGATTGGGGACCTAAAGTGGGAGCTAGGGGCCGACATCCCATTGGGGACCTAGCCCCAGATTTTTGTGTGTGGAATGTTTTGTGCACATCCTTTGCCAGCCTGAGGAAGGAGAAAGAAAGCTGTTGTTTATCCCTTGAGAAAGAAGCACCTGCGGTTATTACTTTCATAAAGCCGGACCCACCCCTCATGTCATCCCTGTGTCAGACACTCTGCACCTTGGTTAAACACAGCGTACGGACGTAGAGCAGCCGTCACCTCTGCATTACAAACTCATTGCAATCAGTTTGTTTGCAAATACTTTGCCTGATCCAAAACCCACTTAAGCAAGCATGAATCTTTTCATTGCTTTCAATGGACTTTGGATCAGGCCCCAGAAGAAAAAGAAGCTAAAATCACTGAATTTCTTTTAATGCAAATATTCACTTCAGCTCCAAGTGGTCTCCGACTCAGGCAACATTGTTATTTTGGGCATCTGCCCTTAACCAGACCGCGTGAAATGCACTGGTAGGTGTAGCTATGTCTTCTTTGATATGGCCAGATCAGTTTAATTTTATGGCATAATCTGCAGTGTCTTTGATGGTTAAAAAGATTCATTCCCAGTGTTCTGGTTTTTTTGATTGATAGTTTATCATCATATCTCCTCTTCCTCCCCATAATGAGACAATGGGAGTCTCCGGAGTGGAGTTATAATAAAGCAACAGCAACTCAGCAGAATCAGTTGGGTCCTGTGGGGTCCAATGTCACAGCCCTTCTGAACATTCTGCGTCTGCAGTTTCTTCCAACTCTAACTGGAGAAGCAGGAGAAAATGTGAAAATCAGAACAATCGCAGTAGCTTCTTGGAGATGCTTTACTGCACTGCAGTGTTTCCTGCTCTGAGGAGAGGGAGCTCCAGAGATGCCATGGTAAATGTGATGATTTGGTGGTGCATTTTGCTGCCCCTTCTACCGTGAAGCCATGATGCAGTATTGCTGACAGCACAATCATTACCATGACGGCACGGTGTAATGTTGTCAGTACAATTGTATTGCATTGATAACACCAAAGTGACTTCACTGTGGAATCAAACTTGATTAGGAACTGAATCTGGGAGAGGAAACGTTGTTTCCCCCCCCCCCACCGACAAAGATTCCATTGAATAACCATGAGCCTGATTGGCTCCCCAGAAGCGGATGAGAGTCTCTCCATTGGGAGCTGGGTCAGGCCCAAAGCAGAAAACTATCGTCACAGAGTATTGCATTTGGGATACATATATTTGTAGCAGCGGGGTGTATACAAAGGAGTGAGGTGGGACCACACTGTCTAAAAATCCAACCAACTTTAGCCCTAACATAGCCACACCTAGGGTGACCAGATGTCCCAATTTTATAGGGACAATCCCAATGTTTGGGTCTTTTTCTTATATAGGCTCCTATTACCCCCCAAACCCTGTCCCAATTTTCACACTTGCTGTCTGGTCACCCTAGCCACACCTGCCTCTTCTAGTGCTGGTGGCAGGCTGCACTACCCAGCCCAAGAACACTTTGGGTATGCCGACACTGCAGTTGGAAGGTGCTTCCCAGCCTGAGTAGAAGATGCACTAGGTCTGCTTGACCTAGATGTGAAAAATAGCAGGGTGTCACAGATAGTGGCTTGGGCTAGTAGTCCAGCTACATACCTTAGGGTCCAGGCAGGTTTATACTCAGCTGGCTTGCCCATGCTGCTGGGGCTAGACTGCTGTTTTTAGTGCACTAGCTCAAGCAGTGTCAGCGCGTGTCTGGCTCCCAGTATTGGGAAGCATACTCTCAGCTGCAGTGTAGACATATCCTTCGGGTCCGTTTCTATTCTCTCAGCCTTCTTCTCAAACCGTGGACCCCTGCCATCTAGCTAATGAGGAATGGTGTCTCATTATTCTATTTTTCTCAGGTTTGCCTCGTTGTGAAAGGCTCTCTTTAAATTAATGCCACATACCAGTTGCTTGTTGAGATCGACAGGACCCATTTGAGTAAAAGGCCAACCTTGCCCATACAATTCCCCTGGACGTTGGTGGGAGTTGCATGAGTTCAGGCCTGACATGCCAAGCCATATCTAATACTAAGGGCCAAAACTGGTGTTGGATCCGCATTGGTGGCCCATGGAAAGTCTGTGGTGAAGACGTGGTGTTGCTCTAATTAAACAAAATCAGATCTTTTTTCTTGGTTTAAAGCTGAAAATTGTCTACCCTATTGTGGGAATTGTCAGAGCCAAACAGGGTGGATGATTCTGATCTCACAGCAGGGTAAAGCAGGGATGTGTGCATTTACATCAATTAAATCTCACTAACCAGTCAAGAGGATAATATGAATGTAAGGCCTGAGCTAACAAGGAGTTGAGTATCTCTGACAAGCTGATGAGTGAGAGTACTCAGCTTCTTGGAGGATTGGCTCTTAGGACCCAGACATGAATTCCTCCTTTGTGCTCAGAACAAAACAAAGGAAATCACATAACTCCAAGCTGGGCCTTAAACTCATCTGTGAGATCCAGCAAATCTAGTTCAGAGGGTCGTGCTGCCAGCATTAGCTCTCTGAATCCAGCCCCATTACTGCTCATAACAGAGAAGCAATGCTGGTCGTGAAGGTGGGCAAAATATTTGCAGTGAAATTCAAAATGTGAGACTGAAACAGAACGCAGATAAAGTCAGAATTGCTTGCACTTCCTTTAAAGATCCACATCAGCTTTGAATGGGGTTGTTTCCACAGCCAAATGTCGAGGTTTTGCTTGTCCTTGTGACTGAATTACCATTTTTATGAAATTTTAGGAAAATACAGACATTTTGGGGAGTGAACGTGGGCAAACTGAATTTGCCGGAAATTTCTCTGGCCTTTTTGTTGAGCTGTTTCTGCACATTTGCACAGCCTTAGACCCCTAGTCAGGAATGTATTCCTATTCAAGATTGAACATAAGCACATGCTTTAAACTAAGTATGTGCTTAAATATTGTCTTGCACATAGATGGATTCAAGCACATGGCTTAGTGCTTTTCTGAATTGTGGCCTTAATTAATAGCTCACATGTACAGGCAACTTTCTTCCTGCCTTCTTTCTACAGCAGTGGTGGATAACTCCATAGCACTTGCTAGCAAACAATGGCAAATATGTCTCTCTTTGAGTTATATGTGCTGCTGGGGAGCAATGGAGCAGCTTGGGTCTGTGCCATTACTTGGTAGGGAAAGGATTCTGCTAGCATGAAAGGCTACCCTGCAATGAAGAGGAAGGTTTCCAGAGTTCACACAACTCTATTTTGCATACACTCATAAGACTTCACCAATTTTTTTTTTTCAAAAATGGAAACCCCAATGCATGGTTACCAAGTACAGGGCATTTACTACCAATCAGGAACATTATAAGGGTAACTAATTAGAACTGAGCAATCTGGAGGGACAGCTATGCTGGAGATGATCATACAGTAATACACCTGTGGGAAACATCCGAATACACGAGCAGCTTAGCTTCGTTTAGGCTTGGATGGATGGCATGCCTTTGCACTGTTACCTCAGACATAATGGTCAGGAATTGCCTGAACTTGGAGATGCAATTTTCAGCTGGTCTGTTTTAAATGCTAAAAGCAGCAGTCTGTATTTAACTTCCTGTTGGAGTAGTAATCTGTATTCTGTGTGCACATCTCATCTCAAAATTTCCATTGGTAGAAGCCATCCTTCCTAAGCAGAGTGCTTTCAAATTGCATCTATAGATCTTCTTTGTACCAAAACATTTCTGGTTCAGTATCTAGTGCTGCCTGCATTTATGTCTCCTCATCAAATTAAGTAACTGTGCCATCAATAAAAAGGAGTAATGCAGTGTATTCCCTTAGGATGCCTTCCCGTCCCTGATTTGTTTGGGGACTATTGCACTTGATTAAGAATGATAACAAGCTATTGGTAATCTAAGGTTGATGCAAAGCAGCTAAGATTAAATCAATCTGTGTCAGTGGCAGGCAGATCATCATTTAGGAATGCAAGCTTATACCCTATATTTATTAGACTGAAATGCAGTGGACTGTTGAGTCTGCCTGGGCAAATCACCATTGACGTGCCTTGGTATAGCGTCTGTTTCATAAACTTTTCTTCATCAGAATATCTCTGTGAAAGCCACGTAGCAGAGGAATAGCCTATTAAAACTGATGCCATTCAGGGCTAGGCTCCATACATGTGTGTGTTAGTTATTACAAAGATAGGGAAGATGGGATTTGAGATGATAACAGTGTTCCAGCGAAATGAAAGCAATACCCTTGCAGCTTGGTTAATAGACATCTGCTTCTGACTTTGGCCCATCACCCTGCATAGAATCTATGACCTCAGAGCCTTCTAATTAATTTGCTGGTCTTATACACACAGGCACCAGATCATTGGTTCCATTGTGGGTTGCTGTGGTGTAACTGAGAGCAGAATTTGGCTTATTGAGCTTGATTCTCATAAAAACGGCCATCCTGGGTCATGTGAATGGTCCATCTAGCCCAGTATCCTGTCTTCCAACAGTGGCCAGTGCCAGGTGCTTCAGAAGGAATGAACAGAGCAGGGCATTTATCAAATGACCCATCCCATCATTCAGTCCCAGCTTCTGGCACTCATAGGTTTATGGACACCTGAAGCCATGACAATTTTGACTAATAGCTATTGATGGACCTGTCCTCCATGAACTTAACTAATTCTTTTTTTGAACCCAGTTATGCTTTTGGCCTTCACAGCATCCCCTGGCAATGAGTTCCACAGGTTGACTGTGCATTATGTGAAGAAGTACGTCCTTTTGTTTGTTTTAAACCCGCTGCCTATTAATTTTATCGGGTTACCTCTGGTTCTTGTGTAAATCACACTTCCTGATTCACTTCCATCTCACCATTCCTGATTTTATAGACTATCATATCCTCCCTCACCCTTAGTTCTCTCTTTTCTAAGACTATGTCTACACTCCCACCTATGTTACTCAGAGATGTGAATATTCAGAGGTGCCACTATAATCTCTTTAGTGTAGTCATAGGCCAAGATGAACAGTCCTAGTATTTTTAACCTCCCCTCATGTGGAAACTGTTCCATGTCCCTAATAGTTTTTGTTGCCTTTCTCTGTACTTTCCCCAATTCTAATATACCTTTTTGAGATGGGACCACCAGAACTGCACCCATTATTCAAGGTGTGGGAGTACCATGGATTTATATAGTGGCATTATGCTAATTTCTGGCTTATGTGGTCCTTTCCTGATGGTTCCTAACATTGTTTGCTTTTTTTTTTTTTGTGGCTGCTGCACGTTGAGCAGATGTTTTCAGAGAACTATCCATGATGATTCCAAGATCTTTAAATGGTAACAGCTAATATAAACACAATCATTTTGTATGTACAGTTGGGATTGCTTTTCAAAGTGCATTACTTTACATTTATCAGCACTGAATTTCATCTGCCATTTTGTTGCCCAATTTTATGAGATTCCCTTTGTGACTCTGCACAATCAGCTTTGGCTTTAATACAAATGTACATCTCACTGTTTACCCCCTTTTCCAGATCATTTATGAATATGTTGAACAGCACTTTTCCCAGTATAGATCCTCGGGGGACCCTGCTATTTACTCCTCCCCACTATGAAAACTGGCCATTTATTCCTACCCTTTGTTTCCTGTCTTTTAACCAAATACTGATCCATGACAGAACCTTCCCTCTTAACTCATGACTTTAAAGCTCCTTTATACTGCCTGAGTAGTACAAAGAGGCCTTAGAGTAAATGAGAATTGGGACCATTGCGTTTGTTAGCTGTCCTCAGACTACAGGGTTGTGGTGATACTTTCCTGGATCTGATCCAGCTCCCACTTAAGTCAAAGGAAAGACTCCTTTAGATTTGAAAGGGAATTGGATTGAGCTTCCTCTTAATGATTTATTGTTTAATTTGAGTAAACAACTTGGATTTCAAATAGATAAAGAAACTGCAAATAATTCTTTTACTTGCTATAGTAACTCTTAAGTAGCAGCTTCTTTAGTTGCCCTGCAAAATAAATGATAGCTAGAAAACCTCACAAGTAAATAGAGAGAACTTCAGAAATGCTGTTAAATCATCTTCTCAGAAGTAGAATTACTGGAGAAGATGGAAAACAATTAAAGAGTAGTTTGTGGAGATTTATGTAGTTCCACTTATGCCAATATTCTCAATTAGTTTCTTACTTGGAAGACTGGGCCCATTGTTGTCAAGGGAAAGTTCAAAGCCTATTGAAGTCAAGGGGAAAGATCCCTAAGGATTTCAGTGAGCTTTAGATTAGGCCTATTTTGTTTTGTCCAGAAAGGAACATAACAAAGATAAAACTGAAGGCCTGACTGTCCATTGTTCTGCACCTGCTGCTTATGTACACAGCCACAACATAGGTATAAAACAGTCAGACGTTTGACCCCCAACTTGCACTGATCCCACAAGGTGTGGGGCAATGGTGTAGCAGGCCTTAAATCTTTATGATGGATTGGATGGGACAGGAGATTGGTAATGGGGATTCTAAGTCTTTCACTTCGAGGTCACTAGGATGAATGTGACCCAAATGAGGAGTAGCTAAAATCCATTATCATGTGATGGCCTATTCAACATGTGTTGGAAATCTCAGTTGTTAGGGAAGAGGGGGGTCACAGAACAAAAACCATCATCATGTTTGTCTTCAGTTAGCATCTTTTATTAGCACTTTCAGCAGAGAGGCCAAGGATCAATTGGGCATGGAAATTGAGCTTCTAGGGGGCTTCCGGCAAGTCAGGAAATGTTGACTTGGCTTCCAAAACTTGTCTGTGCTCTTCCTGTTCCTTGAATAAAGAGAGAATTGGGACTCGAGGTGGTTGGGAATTTATTTTTTCTCTTCCCTTCCTTCCTGCAAAAAAAAAAAAATCCTCAAAATTGTTCGGGTTCTTGTCAAAACAGCAACCATTTCAGTTGCTTGAAACAGTCTTGGAGTTTGGGGATTTTTTTTTTTGAGAAAACTTGAGAAATTGCCACAGAAATGGAAATTTGTTTGCAAAAATTTTCATTTTGTCATTATTTTTAGTATTTGTCAGAAAAAAAAATTCTTTAAGAAACTTTCAACCAACTCTGTGTAAGCCTGTAGGAGTGTCAATCGCTCCTTATTCAAGTTCTCTGAAAATTCCCCAACATTTTAAAAAAATCATTTGGGGCTCACCCAAAAACAAACTTTATTAAAAATTTTGGTGAAAAGTAAACAAAAACCAACATTTTGGTTTGAATTAAGCATTTTGTTTGAATCAAAATGATTTTTTTTATATTTCAAGTTTCTTTTCTATTTAAAATAAAATTAAAGTAACTTTGAAACAAAAAATCATTTTGAATTAAAAAGTTGAAATTTCAAAAATCACAAAATAAAATTCTTAATTTCAGATTTTTTTTTTGGGTTGAAACACATTACTGAAATTGATGCGAATTGGTGAAATAGTTCCGTTCATCCATATCTGCATTTTTTCACTGAAAAATAACGTTTGGATTAAAAATCTCTCCCAGCTCTATTCAAGGGCACTGTTTGTCTTTTAAAAACCACTAATCACAGAACAAAGATTTGGATGGAGGCCATACCATTATTTCTGGCTGGATGAGGAGCAACTGCGTCTCCTGATTGGTGACCTTCCCACAGCAGTGGAAAGTTTTCATCCAGGAGGAAGTGTTCTTTTCTCAATATTCTAATGCAAAGACTCTGTAGGAAAAAACTTGGAAGGATTTGTAATGATTTAATCCATACTGTCAGAGACAGAGAAGCATCTTCTTTCTCACGGGGATGCTTGCCAGAACAGCTCAGCTTTGCTTTGCTTTGCTTCCCAGGTTTCTCACCCATATTGCTCTCAGCACGAAAGGCTCTCACTTCCTTGGATCCCAGATGGCACGTCTGCATTCCTACTAGGGACTTCTATTGGGGGAAGCTAGATGTGAAGAGCAAGACTGCAGTCAATCAGGTCTGCATCTTGGGGTCTATAACAGAGGATTTATTGTTTACCCTAGCAAGCAGGATTCACCTGCCTACGCTGAAAATATTTACATACAGCACACATGGCTTACAAACTGTGGCATTTTGAGGACTAGCATTTGTGGTGGCAGATGGGTTGTCAAAGCTGTCGCCTACCGCATCAGAGATTTACACCAACGACAACACCCTGCTTCCTGCCATGGCTGGCGAGAGAAGGGGGGTAATTTGCTGCAGTTTGGTGGGTTTTAAACCTGAATTTTAGTCGCTTTTTACACCTCTGCCCCACCCTGAATAACTGCAGAATACAGACTGTTGATAAGAATGCAGCATATTTTGAATAAATGCTGCACATTTCGCCTCTGAGGAACTGCCACAGTTCAGAAATGGTTCTGCTGGCCTGATGAAGTTATTCTGTTGGTGGCAGGGAGAGGAAGGCAATGGCACCTAAGTAGTGAGAGAGAGACTGGTAGGCAGGCCACTGGCCTGGGAGGCAGGAGACCTGCGTTCTCTTCCTACCTCTGTCACTAGCCTTGGGTAAGTCCCTGTTTCCATTTCTGTGTCTAGAGAAGCAGCTGTCTCTTGCTGTGTGTACATACAGAATGGGGCCCTGATTTCAGTTAGTATCTCCTGGTATTACCCTTGTACACGTAATTATTATTGGGTTTTCTCTTCTTGTTTCTCTCTAATCTCCCTGAACATGTTACGATCACAGTGACCATGCTGTTGCTATTCGCTTATCGTTCAAGCCTGGAATTTCTAGCCATAAAGATTCTATTGTACAGCTTGATTCATTGAAGAATTTTACTCTAGCTGACTCTGTGCTTTCTATCACATAGAGTGTCACTCCCCCACCAGCGCGAGCTACTGTGTCATTCCTATGTGTCTTCTACTCCGGTATTACTGTGTCCCATTGATTAGCATCAGAGAAACTCGGTGGAATGATGCCTACTATAGCAATATCTTCAGTTAATACCAGGCCCCCACCTTAGTATTTAGACATCTAGCATTTGTATACAAGCACTGAAAAGATCTGTCAATATTTAGTTGTCTGCCTTCATGTGATGTAATTGAATCAGCGTCTCTTTCGTTTCACAGTTTCTTTTCTGTTCCTACCTGTATTTCGTCAAGTTCTATTCTCTCCTCTTGACTAGGATCTAGAGTATCCCCTTTAATAAATCCTCTCCTATGGGATGCCTCTGTCTGATCCGTGTGTGCCGCCGAACCAATCAGCTTTCCCCCAGCCCTTAGTTTAAAAACTCCCCTGCAACCTTTTATATGCCAGCAATTTAGGTGTTTTGGTTTAGATGGAGCCCATCCTGCCTGTATAGGCACCTCCTTTCCCAAAAGGCTACCCACTTCCTAATAAATCTAAATCCCTCCTCCAAACACCATCATCACAGCCATTCACTGAGACCCTGCAGTTCTGCCTGTCCAACTAGCCCAGTGTGTGGCATTCGAAGCATTTCAGAGAATGCTACCGCGGAGGTCCTGGACTTTAATAACCCAGCAGCCTAAATTTGCCCTCCAGAAACTCTCGCATACCTTTCCCTGTGTCATTGGTACCTACATATGCCATGACCACCGGCTTCTCCCCAGCACTGCACATAAGCCAGTCTAGATGTCTCGAGAGATCCATAAACTTCACACCCTGGAGGCTATTCACCATGCAGTTCTCCCAATCATTGCAAACCCAGCAGTCAATATTTCTAACTGAATTCCCACTTACTATTACATGTCTCTTTGAGGTGTCCTCGTGGGAGAGGAAAGCATGAGATCATCCGGAAGGAGGTTCCCAACTATGAGAGAGTTTCCCTCTGCTCCGCTTTGATGTCCTCCTTCCCTGAGACTTCATTCCTGCTCTACAGCACAGAGGCTGTCAGATTTGAGGTGGGACTATTCTACTGTGTCCCAAAAAGTCTCATATATGTTCCTCTGTCTCCCTTAGCTCTTCCAGCTCATCTGCTCTGGTCTCCAGAGCCCATACTTGGTCTCTCTGGGTCAAGAGCACCTTGCCCTGAGTACACACACATGCCATCCACCCACAAGGCAGGATGCATTCAGTGCAATACACTACATAGCTCCCACTCTGCTGCTGGACTTCTGCCTGCATTGCTTTGAATCTTGCAGGGTGTTTTTGTTTTGGTTTTGTAGTTATGGGGTTGGGTTTTTTGGAGGGGGGAGTAGGGGAGGTGGTTATTGGTCTACATCAGGGATAGGCAACCTATGGGCTGACTGTTTAGAGGTCTAAGATTAATGTAGACCAGATGTGGGCAAACTATAGCCTGTGGGACCATCCTGCCCAGCCCCTGAGCTCCCGGGCAGGGAGGCTAGCCCCCAGCCCCTCCCCTGCCTACCTCTTCCCCCAAGCCTCCCTTTGCCACAGCGCCAGTGCTCTGGCCCGTTGCTCCTGTTGGGCAGCGTGGGTGGCATGGCAGGCTCTGGCCAGGCAGCGGGGCTGTGAGCACCTGCTGCTCTGAGCAGAGTGGTAAGAAGGCGGGGAGCGGAGGCGTTGGATAAGGGGCAGGGAGTCCTGGGTGGGAAAGGGGACAGGGAGCAGAGGTGGTTGGATGGGGCAGAGATTCTGGCAGAGGATCAGGGGAGGGGAAGCAGAGAGCTTGGATAGGCGTGGGAATCCAGAGGGGCCTGTCGGGGGTAGAGGTGTGGATAGGTGTCGGTGCAGTCATGGGACAGGAAGGGGGGGTTGGATGGGTCAGGGGTTCTGAGCGGGGCGGTCGGAGGTTCTGAGAGGGTCAGTCAGGGAGTGGGAAGTGGGAGAGAACAGATAGGGGGGCAGGCTGTTTGAGGAGGCACAGCATTCCCTACCCAGCGCTCCGTATAGTTTCACAACCCTGATGTGGCACTTGGGCCAAAAAGTTTGCCCACCCCGATGTAGACCCTGAAGATAGATGTGTTGCTTCCCCTCTTCTCCCTTTAACTTACCCCCCTTTACTTTATGTATGATGACAAATCTGGTATTTTGGTACACTTGTTGTGTTTGGAAAAACATTATAAATATAAGTCAGTATTGTTATTGGCCTAATAAAAGCAATACTATAGAATTGTCACTATCCAATATATTCCAAGAGTTGCTGCTGTGTTTTTGTTCTGTTTTTGTTTTTTTTTGACCAGCACTGTAGAATCCTGGAGTATTATTTTAAATCTACTCCTGTGGACAGGCAAACCTCATCTTAATCAGCTGACTTTTGAATTCCTTATTTTGGCCCCAAAGAAGAGTTTATCTTTAAGTTTTGGTATCTTGGGGGGGAAGCCAAACCTCCCTCACTGTTTTGACAAGTTAATCAAGGACAAGAGTTGAGATCTTTTCTTACACTCTGAACTGCTATAAATAGTTGTTTGGAGTGCTGTATAAATAGGTTGAGAGAAAGGAATTAACATCTGACAAGCTTGTGCAAGATCAGTGTATCTAAATGGCATTATCATACAGAAACAGGGTCCACTAGAACCATTAGGAACCAGATTCAAAAAAGAGCTAGATAAGGTTGATGAGGCTCAACAAGGACATCTGCAGAGTCCTGCACTTAGGACGGAAGAATCCCATGCACTGCTACAGACTAGGGACTGAATGGCTAGGCAGCAGTTCTGCAGAAAAGGACCTAGGGATTACAGTGGACAAGAAGCTGGATACAAGTCAACAGTGTGCCCTTCTTGCCAAGTAGACTAACAGCATTTGGGCCTGTTTAAGTAGGGACATTGCCAGCAGATCGAGGGATGTGATCATTCCCCTCTATTGAATATTGATGAGGCCTATCTGGAGTACTGTGTCCAGTTTTGGGCCCCACACTGCAAGAAGGATGTGAAAAAATTGGGAAGAGTCCAGCAGAGGGCAACAAAAATGATTAGGGGGCTGGGGCACATGACTTATGAGGAGAGGCTGAGGGAACTGGGATTGTTTAGTCTGCAGAAGAGAAGAATGAGGAGGGATTTCATAGCTGCTTTCACTACCTGAAAGGGGGTTCCAAAGAGGATGGATCTAGACTGTTCTCAGTGGTACCAGATAACAGAACAAGGAGTAATGGTCTCAAATTGCAGTGGGGGAGGTTTAGATTGCATATTAGGAAAAGCTTTTTAACTAGAGGGGTGGTGAAGCACTGGAATGGGTTACCTAGGGAGGTGGTGGAATCTACTTCATTAGAGGTTTTTAAGATCAGGCTTGACACAGCCCTGGCTGGGATGATTTAGTTGGGGATTAGTCCTGCTATGATCCGGGGGTTGGACTAGATGGCTTCCTGAGGTCTCTTCCAACCCTGATATTCTGTGAAATTCATGGAGGATAGGTCCATCAATGGCTATTAGCCAGGATGGGCAGAGATGGTATTCCTAGCTTCTGTTTGCCAGAAGCTGGGAATGTGCGACAGGGGATGGATCACTCTATGATGTTCTGTTCATTCCCTCTGGGGCACCTGGCATTGGCCACTGTCAGAAGACAGGATAGTGGACTAGATGGACCTTTGGTCTGACCCATTATGGTTGTTCTTATATTCTTATTCTGATATCCACAGTCATACTGAGTGATAACTCACTCTGTGAGTAATGCCCTTGGCATCCAGGGACCTGCCTGTGCCATAACATCCTATTCAGTGTGAGTCAAGGCATCAGAACCTGGCTCATGATACATCCAGGTGGGCAGAGCAGGGAATTTGAAATGTCTCCAGCCTGTAAGGTACGTGAAATAGCTGATCCATGTGATTAGACCACATCTCCTGAAACAACCAAAAAACCCAAACAGGTTGAACACACAGTTCCTGACTTGTCTGACAATGGATAGGGGGGGAAAGCTTTGGGAAAAATAACTGTGGGTGATGGTATCCTCCAAAAATAATGATAGCAATAGAAAAGAGCCAAAAATGGAAATTCAGTGAGAATATACACTGGCCCAATTGCTTTGCTCTTTATTTTATAGCATTATTTGGCTGGATTCTGGTGCATTTAAGAACATTTATTGGTTCTATAGCCAAGCTGTGTGATGCACAAGTATTGAGGTTGGACCGCAACAGAGAGTGTTGGGATATGTTTACTGGTACTTGTGACAAGTTACTGCACGCGCTATAACCATGAGTTCAAGAATAGGCAGGGAAGCTCTGTTCTAACTCCTTTCATTGAGAAACCTCAAAAGAGCTCCAGTGCCATGTGACTTGTACAGCTGTGCAACGTGGCTGGACCATTTTACCAGCTCAGAAGAGTGCAATGATTTAAGACAAGTGTCAATGTAAATGGCTAAGCCAGGTGCAAGGCCTTGGGAATCAGGCACAAGGTATTTAAAAATATCCCAGTGTTGTGATATTCATTATATTCATTCCATAAATGAATAAACTGAGGCACCCAGAGTTTGGAACTTGTCCATTGTCTTGCAAGGATGTGGGGGTTGAGTTGGGTATTATGAAAAGTTGACACAAGGGCCTGGAGTGGTAAATAAATAACCTCTTTTATGCTTTACGAAAACAAAGTAATACATACAAGATTATAGTGGCAGAATGCAGAATAGAATCCGGGTTTAGTCCTATTCCAGTTCTTCCCTCTACCCCAGATACGCTCCTACATGGGCCACAGTCATTATTTCAGGCACCCTCGTGAGAAATTAAGCAGACTTACTGTGAATGCATAAATATTAATAGAGCTGGGGGAATAATTTGTAATGAATAACTTATTTTACAATTTTCACCTCTTTCTCGCTTTGTGGATTAGCTGCAAGCAGATTGCATTCCTCTTCCCTCCCCCCATTTATTTTTATCTATAATTCTTGCTCTGTAGCTTGTGTGTGGTCAGTATTTTCTGAATAATCAGTGTTGGGGATATGAGTTGTTTGGACTGGACATGCAGGCCAAATGCTATTGTTTTGGTTCCCCAATTGGATGGTCATAACTCAGAAGGAGATTTCTGGTGTGAATATTCGTGGCTAGGAAATTGGCATTCGCTTTCTGAGAAGGTTCTGCCATACTTGCTCGAAACTCTTTCCATTTCAGCAAGCATTTCTGGTAGAATATTCATGGACTGCAAACTTTGACAGCAAATTCTTTAAGACATTTGAATGAATATTCATGGGAATGTTTGCGGTATCTACCCAGCTCTGAATGTTATATGGAGCCAAGGGGAGGATTATTACTTCTAGCAAAAAAAACAAGCCAACACCCTCTCCTGGTTACACAGTGTAATTTCCGCTCCTTGAGAATGTGCCACATTGTTTGGGAGACAGAGGAAATATGTTTAAATGTACTTACTGTATGCCAGGTAATTGGCCAGAATTAACCAACATGAGGTACATAAGAAAGTATCTGTTCTCCTCTTCCTAAAACAATATATACCCCTTGAATTAACCAATGATCTGAATTACTTTGGAGATGTTAGCCATATTGGGTTGGGGAGGCCATGCAGACTAGTCTCGCTGGGAAAAATTTAAGGTCATATTGTGATATCTTTACTTGCTAAGAAAGTACTTTATTTACTGGAACCCTATTTTTATTATTAACTCAGTGGGACTTCTCATAGTGTAGGGTACTGTTCAGTGTGTCACCATCTGCCCTATGTAATTCCTGCTCACTCACAGTTTTTAATCATTTATTGCAGCATTCATTCACACATACATGGCTCAGTTCTGCATGGATGTCGGCCCCCCGGGAAAGCCATGGATTTCAATTGGCTTGCCTGAGATGTAACGGAGAGCAGAATGTAGCCCCCAGTGCTTAGGAATCGCTGTGGCATTTGGCACTGAACTGCTAAGATGTACAAAATGTCGGCATGATGCCATATGCTCAGCGTCTGAAAGAAAATTAAACCACATGCTCCCTGCTACTTGTTTGCTTTCAGTCAATCCTTGCACGATGCTATTGAATTCTAATGTTTTATTCCACATCTCAATAATGCCATTACAGGGAGTAGGACAAAGTCATAATTTACTCTAAAAGTGGCTCAACAGCAGTTGGGTTGGATGCTTCTCTGGCATTTGTCTTCAACACAGGTGCTCATCCAGGATCATAAAAAGGAAGCATAAGGCTTGGATTATGGCACATTCAAAATGTTAGCTTAGCAATCAAACAAAAACTCATGACTATTTTTTAACTCATTTCAGTCAGTGTTAAACCAGGAACATAAAACTCTTGCTGCCTGAGCGCCCCATGTCATTAGCATTCATTAATCTACGTTATTGTTAATGGAGAAGAGCCACAGCTGGTATAAACCTGGCAACTGACACCAGCTGAGGGTCTGACCCAATAAGTTTTGGGCCTTTGATTGCTCCCACTTCCCCCACCCCACCTGTCTCTGTGGGTTTAAATGCCTCGCTAAGAGCTGGATTACAATGGGCCCTCACACATGAGCACGGGGGAGGAACCATCTGCCCGTTGCTTACAACATAAGCACATAGGAATCACCAGCTGGATCAGACCCAAGGTCCATCCAGTCCAAAATCCTGTCTCTGGCAGTGGCCAGTGCCGGCTGCTTCCTAGGAAGGTTCCAGAAATAGACAGTAATGGAATAACCTATCTCCTTCCCCCACCCCCATGAAGGTCTCATCCTAATTCCTAAAATTGGAGCAGTCACTTAGACTCAGCATGCAGAGGAGTCATCAGTGCATCCTCCTCCGAAGGGGAACGTGTCACTCCAGAGAGAGCAGGGCAGGCAAAGAAGAGCCGAGCACCTCTGGTGCAATAAGCCCATGTTCCTGAAGCTCGGCACAGCGTCCCTCTGAGTTCCCACTGCCTTTCCCATAGCAATGTAGGGCCCGATCCTTGCTGCTGAGGGGAGTGCTTGATATTACACTCGAATGGTAGCAAGGGTTTGCTGGCACCAGCCCGTGGGTCTGTAGCTTTTTGCACCCTCGTCCAGCGTTCTCTTTCAGTTGCCTTGTGACAGAAGATCCATAAGAAGTATCGGTGGGAAATGCCGTTTTGCCGCTGCTTGTGCTTTTTATTGCTAGGATTGCGATAGTTTAGTGTTTTTCTTAGAGCTTAAGCTTAATAGAGGTGGCCAGATCTGGTCCTTAGCGGTATATGTTCGTGCTTATTGGTGGCGCTTATCGGGAGAGGATAAAGGACGCATGACGGGAAGAGTATTGGAGCTAGATTAGATCTGCTGCAGATCAAAATATTTTAGTTTTGCCTTGTAATCCGTTCATTGATTTGCAGGCTGACATTCCTCCAGGGACTATCACAAATCCACCTACTGCTCCCTAGTGCAAGATTCTGTCTTTGTATGGCTGGATTAGCTGTCAGATGTGTAAATGCATAGGTAGCTAGAAAGCTCCCCAGTGACTACCCGACTTCTAGGGCTGGAGAAAGCCACTTATTCCAAGCAGGTTGCTGTTGGAACAGTGCACTTTGCTGCTGATTGGACACTCCTCTGGACACATTACAGCACGAAGGAGGAGATCTGCCCTTTTTGAAGTGTGGCAGTGTTCCTGTTAGATGCAGAGGCAGTTGTCAGGTTCTTAATGGCTCAATAAATCTCAAAGCTTGGTAGGCTTATTGCTATTTAATTCACATTTCTATTGCGGTAGTGTCCCCAGGCCTTACCCAGGTGGGGCTGCTATTGTGCAAGGTGGGTCCAAGCACATTGCATGCCTGACATATGGCACTCCTGCCTTGTCTTTCCTTCCCAGTGGGTGCACTGTGCTCCCAGTTCCCTTCCCCCACCTCGCCTCTTCCCTCTCCCATTCGAAGCCTGCCCAGCTCGCACCTTCCTCAGATCTGTTTCCCTCCATGAGCTACTCCTCCCCTGCCATTCCCCCTGACTGCTGCAGGCTCTGTACTGAGGGGCAGAATGGTCCTGCAGTTCACTTGACTGCCTGGAAGCCAGCCAGCCCTCGTAGCCCAGGGGAGAGAAGCACAACCCAGCTGTAGCCAGCACTGACTCACAGGCAGAATGAAACTACCCATTAGTCAATGTCACTGCAAAGTCCTGCTCTGTAAAGAGCACCGTGGGAGGGGAGCAGATGGGCAGGGAGAAGAGGGACCAAGTGGTGGGAGGAGAGATGAGGGAAGAGGTACCAGAGGAAGGCGGGAGAGGAGCATGAAAGCAACAAAGGGTATGTGGGGGGTAGGGGAGAGGTAAAATAGACCAGAGCAAAGGGAGAGGGGTAAGATCCGGGGGGCTCCCCTAGCTTGCTGGCAGCCTAGATGGTTTACACACGCCCAGTCAGCTCCCCTCGAGTGGCTGCTGCCCCCATCAGCTCTCCCTGCTTTGCTTCTGGAAATGTGCGACCAAGGCAGGAAGCCAGGTGCTGGCATGAGGGCTGCTGTTAGTGACCAAACAGCAAGTGTGAAAAATCGGGACTGGGATGGGGGGGTAATAGGAGCCTATATAAGAAAAAGTCCCAAATATCGGGACTGTCCCTATAAAATCAGGACATCTGGTCATCCTAGCTGCTGTGTGGAACGCCGAGGGCCCCTGCCCTGGCTCTGGCCCTGCCTACCAGGCAGAGAGGAACACTGACCATCACCAGGGCCGGAGGTGGGTGGCTCTCTCTCAGCCCCAGCAGAGTGATGGGGCAAGGAATGGAGCAGACAGGCATGATGGCGTGGAAGGAGGAAGTAAAGCAGGAGACCTAATCCAGCCCTCCCTCTGGCCTTGAAGAATCCCCCTCCAGCACTGAATGCATCTCTCCTTCCAGCCTGGTTCTGCAGCTTGGCAGCTCTTTGACGGTGTCATCTGGCCCTGCTGTGTGTTAGTGCCACGGATGCTGCCAAAATCCATTGCAGGAAGACACAGAATTCCCAACCTGGGCCCCGCTAGAGACAGGCAGGCAGGGTCAGCGGATGCAGTCTGTGCTAGCAGCTGACAGGTAGAGGATTCCCTCATCAGCCTGTCAAACCCCTTGGTGCTAAAAGAGCCCAGCTCCCTCCCCCTTCCCCAGCACAGCTTGGCTGCATTCCTCCTCACGCATTCAGCAGAGTTAATTGGAGCCTGGAGCTATAAATCTTACATCCTTAAGTGCCAGGCAATCCCTCCATCTCTCCTGTGTGTGGGAGTTGTGGCAGTATTGAATTTTCAAATAAAATGATTAACAGGCAGCCTTAGGGCAGCAATCGAGAAAACGTTCTTCCCCCTTCCTTGCTACCCTCAGCTCCAGAGGAAGCCTTTTGTTTAAATTTTAATGAGAAGGTCTTTTCTCTGTACTCCTGGGGGTGGATAACCCTTGCCCCGAACTGGTGACTGTTTTGGAATCTGTTTGTTGTTAGGAGTCTGGCAGGCAAACAGACTGTTGTTCTGAAGAGGTACAGGTGCTTAGTTCAACTTTAAATGCAGCTAGCTGCAATTATTGGCATTTCAAGTGTGTTTGACCTGGGACTTTAAACAGAAGCAAATGAGTTTACCTGATGGGAAAATCTGTTCTCGGTGTCATAACACGACAACATGTCTCAGATTTCATGAAGCAGAGAATTAAAATCTGTTATGAACACCACAGACTGCAGTTCGGTTCAGTCCCACGCAGAAGTCTGTAAGCCTACTGTGTGAAGAAACAATTACTTCAACAGGCTGTGGAAGAAATATAGACATTGGGTTTATAATCTGCCCTGTTTGTGCTGTGGCAAAACTCATTTACTAGAGCTTTCAGAAAGGCCCGGTACCAAAATGGTTCTCAGAATCTACCAAGCAGAGGTCCCATGTGAATGAAAAAGTGATCTTTTCATGAATACCAAACGTACTCATTTAGGATCAGATTTATTAGCATGTAAATCACTGGAGTTGAAATTGATAAAATACATTTAAAATAGTGTTCAAAATTATGTTTTCAGTATTCGGCATTGGATGAGTGACATTCATGTACTAGGCAGGAGACTTATTGGGGTAGTTTTTGCCACGATCTTGCCTTTTGCATTATACTTTTATGTACCATGCTGTTGTTCATTATATGTGGTGTTGTTACCGTGAGCGACTAGCCAGAATTTGAGATCTTGTCGGTATTTTCTATTGGGTGGAGAAAGTGATGACAGAGTGTGGTGCACTCTTGTTTGTCAACAAAGAATATACAAAGTCTTGTTTCCCTGAACACAGGAGGAACCAAAAAGAGGAGATGGTTTCTTTGCTTACAGCCCCAACTTTCTTTTAGCCAGCTTCTCTATGCTGTGCATCTTCTGACCCTTCTCAGGCTATCTCCCTCCCTCCCTCCCATACATAGTTCAGATTTCTGGATGGGCTCCCGCACCCTCTTTGTCTCAGGTGCCAGCTGTCTCTTACAGCTGTTTTCAATGAGG
This sequence comes from Gopherus evgoodei, assembly GCF_007399415.2. Taxonomy (NCBI): domain Eukaryota; kingdom Metazoa; phylum Chordata; order Testudines; family Testudinidae; genus Gopherus; species Gopherus evgoodei. Next base: position 12,397,109 of record NC_044332.1, on the reverse strand, counting down.
AGGGAGGACACACTCCACAGTTTAAACAAGGTTTAAGCCAACCTGCAGCATTATGTTACATACAATATGTTTGCTGTTACTGAGTGATTTTTTTTTTTTAAGCAAAATTGCAGGCCAAAGTCTGTCCTCTCAGACCAGGCCTGATTCTCTGCTCAAGCTGGTATAAATCAGAGGTGACACTGCTGGAGTCCATAATCAATGTGAGTGAGAAGAGAGCCAAGTCCTGTATGTACCACTCCCATTAAAATCAAGAAGCAAGGAGGCCGGGGGAGGGGTTCAGAAAGAGAGAATGCTATTTGGTCCTGGTTCTGGAGAGCAAACCCCTTATTTTATAAAGAATGAAAATGAAAACAGCAGAATGCAAATTGCAATTAGCATTATCTAGACAGTGCAGCGTCATTGTGGTTGTTAAAAGGGAATCCGGGTGTCGTTGTTTTCTGTTGTTGATGTCTCTTCTGGTTTATCAGGAAGGAGGGGAAGAAAGAGAGAGAGAGACCTACCTACATCAATTATAACACTGCCCTGGGTCGGGTATAGAGATTAAACCCAGAACCTCTGGATCTTAAAAGCATGAGTGTCTGGAACGAAAGTTTGTTAGATGGATGGCAGCAGCAGACTCATAAACTGAGATTGAGAGAGATTCATAGACTCTAAGGTCAGAAGGGACCAATATGATCATCTAGTCTGACCTCCTGCACAATGGAGGCCACAGAATCTCACCCATCCACTTCTATAACAAACCCCTAACCTATGTCCAAGTTACTGAAGTCTTCAAATTGTGGTTTGAAGACCTCAAGTTGCAGATAATCCTCTAGCAAGTGACCCATGCCCCATGCTGCAGAGGCAAAAAATCTCCAGGGCCTCAGCCAATCTGCGCTGGAGGAAAATTCCTTCCCGACCCCAAATATGGTGATCAGCTAAACCCTGAGCATGTGGGCAAGACTCACCAGCCAGCACCCAGGAAAGAATTCTCTGCAGTAACTCAGATCCCAACACATCTAACATCCCATCACAGACCACTGGGAATACTTACCTGCTGTTAATCAAAGATCAATTGCCAAATTAATTGCCAAAACTAGGCTATCCCATCATACCATCCCCTCCATAAACTTATCAAGCTTAGTCTTAAAGCCAGATATGTCTTTTGCCCCCACTACTCCCATTGGAAGTGTTACATGTTCCAGCCACTAGATGGGGACAAAGAGCTATAGGGCCCAAGCACATAGACAGCCATAGAAATGCCACGTGCTTCAAAGAGGCCCCTTTGGAGTAATGGAAATGCTCAGTTAAGGCATTCAAACAACCTTAACTCTTTTTCCTGTAGTGACACCATGGGGTGGGGGTGGGACTCTAATCTTGGATTACAAATATTAAAATGCATTAATCATAATCCTGTGGCTATTGCATGGCATCCCTAGGGGGCAGAGTTTAGCTGGTTTGGGTGCCCTAACTGCGTGTTACCTTAACATGTCGGGATTTCTTTTAAGTTTAACCTTGGGTCTGAATTTCCTGGGGTGGTCACACTTGGTTTGGGGATATTTTACTGTACATTGCTGATATGCACTCTCAGCCTTAACTACAACCTACTGGGGCCTGATCCAAAGTCCCCTGAACTCAATGGAAAGATGCCCAATGACTTCAATGGTCTTTGGATCAGGCCCTTGATCATTACTATATCCCACAAGCACCGGTGTCCTCCTAAGACACAGGCCTCTAAATCTGTGCTGGTATCTGCTGGGGTCCCACTGCAGGTACCTCAATTTTAGCTGGCTCCTTTTTCGAGGTGTTCATCTTGGCTGGAATCACACCATGCATGGATTTGGTGCTGCCCGCACTTTCTTGCAGAAGAGCCAGGCCTGCTCTTTTCAAACACGCCTGAGATCACATGAAGCCCCTCCCTTGCTCTTGTGGGTCTTTCTGGAGGACTGGCTGTACCCTTTTGTCAACCAGGGCCCATGCAGCCAATGCTTGATTCCATCTTAAGGAATTACTCCGAGGCAATACGCTTCTCATGCTACTGCACTCACGCTTCTCTGCCTTGTTCCTTAAAGCTGTGGTGTACAGGGTAGCAGTACAGGCACAGCACTCCTTTAAAAGGACTAGTGAGATGATCCTGGATGGCCATTTAAAGGTCACAGTTGTTTGCTACAACGTTAGCACCACATGGTAATGACAGGATTATTTTAATTATCCATTATTTATATGATCTCCCAGAGGTTCTGGCTAAGATTGGGAATGCAGCGGGCAGGGCGCTGGACAAACACCTAGTAAGAGACACTTTTGCCCTGAGAAGCTGATAGTCTAAATACACAGGACACAAATGATTATTCCCATTTTGCAGATGGGGACCTGAGGGACAGAGATGAAATGGCCTGCCCAAAGTCAGCAACAGAGCCAAAAACTGAATGCATATCTCCTAGTCCCAACCCCATGCCTTAACCACAAGAGCTTCCTTCCTCTCCCGACTTTTGAGCACCTTGGCTATACCTTAGTACACCACAGTCTGCCAGGCAATTGGGGAACAAAGACAAATGCATTAACCTATAGATTACAAGGAAGTGTGGTTCCTGTTAGCATGAAAGTGGACGATAGTAAAGTAGCAGATACTGGATGTATATAACGGCTCCAAATGCTAGCGCGAAGTCATCAGAGGTGTCTCACTCATATGACTCTATTAGTGTGGACAGGCAAAGCTGAGACAAAGCTGATCTAAATTTATAGCAGCACTTATTAAAGGGAGGGATGACTTAAATGTGAATAATAGCCAAGAAACATCAATTATTCTGCTTGACAATGATCTAAATTACTTCTGGGTAGTTAAGACCAGCAATGTCAAACCTGTGGCCTGTTGTACTTAAACCTGTGAGCTCTGAGAAGTGTACTATAAAGTCCTGGTACTAATAAAGTTAATGAGGGGAAAGAAATAGTTTTCTGATGCTGTAAAATGCAAACCTCTTTGGTATGGCACTAGACCACCCCCATTCCCAGTCGTGCCTGTGACAGGCACAGGCCTGTAAGTCCTACCAAGCTACATAGTGCATTTCAACCTCCTTCCCATTAAATGGATTGACCCTCTGATTTAGACTTCTCTATAATTTAGAGTGCCCAGACATCTTGCTGTGCCCATAATCGCTCTAGTTTTCAGGCGAGACTCCTGGGCAAATTTAAGATAAATGTGTGAAGTTCACCACCCTCCCTCTGTTTAATGCGATGCCACAAACATTATTCCTGCAAATGGTTTTGTGAAGGGAGGGGGAGAAGAAAGTTTTGAACTGTGTTTCTGCCTGTGTAGTGAGGTTAAAGCACAGGACCTAACTGGGAGTCACTTGAGAGGTAATTTTATTGAATTCATACATATGGAAATATTTCTGTTATCCATTGAATGGAGGGAACCTTTCAAGTAGCTGACCACTGCAATATATGCAGTGTTTGTATACTTAGGTTTGGGACAGGTTGCCAGTTCCACCAATAGTCCCAGGGAATGTCATGCAAACAGCTAATCTTTCAAAACACAAAAAACTTGAAGAGCATTTCCAGTGTGTGCTTGGGTCTGTCTGTGTACATGTACACTTAAAAACTTCCTTCAGTTTCCAAAGGTTTGGCCAAGAAAGGCAGGAGGTCCAGTGGATACTGTTCGAGGCATCAGGAAGCCTGGGTGTTGGACCCAGCTCTGCCACTGATTTACTGTGTGACCTTGGGCAAGTCATTTCCGTCCCCATCCATCATCTGGCTTGTCTGTTTAGACTGCCTGCTTGTTTGGACAGGGACTGTTTCTTACTAATGTGTGAGAATAGCACCTACCACAGTGGAGCCCCAATAAAGTAGCTAGAATGACCAGATCTCTTGATTTTATAGGGACAGTCCTGATTTTTGGGTCTTTTTCTTATATAGGCTCCTATTACACCCCCCCCCCACACACACACACCCTGTCCCAATCTCTCTCACATGCTATCTGGTCACCCTAAAAGCAGCTAGGTGCTACTGTACTATAAATAATGTCAGTTTGAGAGTTATATGGAGTGGGAAAGAGCTACTGGTGATGACAGCTTGAGAACAATGGCTATATTAACATCTACACACACACCAAGCTAGAGGCATGAAATAAACTTTCAACGGACTCTTAACATTGGTATAGTAGGTAGACTTGAGTGCAGTTTTGAAATTCTGTCCCGTGAGAAATTCTGACACTTAAACATTTGGTTTTTGTCCTTATACAGGAGATGTAGCTCTCCTGGGCACCTGAACCACTGAGAATCAGTGCCAGATCTGTAACTCCTGTAAGGCAATGAACCACAATATGAAAATGCAGTTTAATGTTTGGTTGAATTGATTCAAAAGGAAACATGTTGGGTTATTTCTGACAATGAAATATTCTAATTTGGGTTGAACCAGCCCCAAAGAAAATATTTCACTTTGGCCTGCCCTGATGGAAAATCAAATTTTTTGGCAAAATCAGTATTTTAGGTTAAAAATAATTATTTTGCAGAAACCACATTTTCCATTAGAAAAATCAGGCCAATGGCCAGTTTGCAGATACGCATTTTTTTCTTGAAATGTAGATTTAAAATTCTCTGTGAGAGAGAGAAACAAATGCACCTTGGGAAGAGCTGCTTTCCCTTAAAACAGTGCTAAGTTGAGTTTAGAGCTAGCCTGTGATTCATGTGCTTTGATATTAAAATATTATTGCAAATTCACTCCAGGTAGTAGGAAAACAGATGCAAAAACATGTGACTAGAGGACAGTTGAAGTTACACTTGACCATAGTTTTGGGCAATACTGAATACATGTGACAATCAGTTTAGTTTAGCTAATTTAACTTCTACAATCAGCTCACATAGTGATTGGGATAATGCAGCCATCAGTCCTCAAAGAGTCTAAACCTCTGCAGCCTCTCACCTCTCTGGCTTTTCAGAATTGATTTCATTGAGGGCTGAGGCTCAGTATTATGCTAGTGGGTGTGTATGGGGGAAGAAGCATTGCATGTACATAACCCGCTGGGCCATGTTTTATTTGTTGGGCCTTTATAAGCATGAGAAAACAAAAAGCCTGCTGACTTCAGAAGCGACTTGGTTTTGAAATTGTCTAATAAAGATTTTTTTGAAAAAAAAAAAAAGGGCAAGATCAGCAGATTAAAGGAATCCCCTTTACAAAATAAAATCTCTAACTGAGCTTGTTTGGGAGGCAAATCAATTATTGATGCCGTGAATTATTCATTGTTATCAGGGAACTGGCTCAGGATCCCAGGGACTGATTTTAAGGAGCTGGAGGGAGTTATAGCAGCCACGGGTATAAATTGGCAGTGCTCCATTCACTTTGCTGGAGTGCTGCCAATTTACAGCAGCTGAAGATTTAGTCCCAATGTTTTTCTGTGGTCTTGCAGCCGGTCTAGGAGGAAGGGGACACTGCATTACCGATCAGCTGCTCAGGGGAAGCCTCTGACTGTGACAAAGTATCCAATGAACGGGGAGGATTGTGAAGGAAGCTAAATGTCTGAAGCTTTGTTTTATGCTTGGAAACCAATTGAGCACTCTCATGGCTTCTACGAAAATGTTGTTTAACTGCACGATGGGCACAATCCTCGCCGCATTGAAGTGAATGAGGGTTTTGCCATTGATTTCAATAGGGCCAGGATTTCCTGCCTGGTGCTAATGGACTATGGCGATGTTGGACTGGCTGGTTATTTGAAGGGATGGGGAGGGGTTGTACTTTGGGATGACTTCATCAGACCCCCTGCTCGTAAACGCTTATTATGTGGTCTAACTCTCAAATCCACCATGTGCCCCCCCCCGCTCTCCTTCCATACACACCCAGCTCCAATTTTAATTTTTGTATTTATTTTGTATGTGTGTTTCCAGGTCCAAACTGCTTTGCAGGAACCACAATAATTCCGGCTGGCATTGAAGTGAAAGTGGATGAGTGTAACATCTGTCACTGTCACAACGGGGACTGGTGGAAGCCTGCTCAGTGTTCAAAACGCGAGTGCCACGGCAAGCAGACTCTGTAAAGGCAAAATATAGACCAATGATGAGTCTATTAAAAGACAAATGTAATGGCTTCTACACTGCACATGTTAAACCTCCTGCCAGCTGCGCTAGGGTCACCAGCAAAACCTTTTAGGGTTAACAAAAGTGAATATTTTGCTAACAGGAAAGTTCTCTCACACGCCATATACAGAATATATATCCAGTAGCTAGATATCTAATCTGCTTTTGCTTGATGGGGACTCAGTAGCTGAGGTTTTGGAAGGGAAAATACCTGCACAGGTTCCTCCACTCATAATGCCTCCAACCTGCCAATTAACTTGCAGCTTATCTATCACTTCCTACAGTGTGAATTGCATTTTTGCTGTTGTGATTTTTTTTTTTTTTTGCATCTTCCTAAACTTTCTCCCAGATAGGATCTTCTGGGTAATAAGGTTATGGGTTAAACAAGAATGAATACTTTTTAAATGTTTAATGATGCTAAAAAAGAGATGAGAGGTGGAGGGATGAATAGAGGGAAGAAATCAACTTGGACTGTAAACTGCAGAAAGGTCGGACTGGATGCACAGAGAAAGAGGGATCGACCACGTGCTAGAATCACGCTGTCTGTGTTATGCTTTCTCCACCAAGTGGGGACAATCAAGTTGAAGAAATCTACAAAATAATCATGACTGATACATGAAAGCTGTCAATCAAATCACTAAACGATGCCGGATAACATCAGATGGATGTAACTCCCTTGATACCGATGAACGTGATGGGGAAACATGAACCAAAATAATTTGGAAAATGACACACACTAGGTTTGCAGCCAAGGTTGAAAATGTGCCCCATTTGTCACCAGCATTGATCTAGCTCTTTGCTTTGGACTGTTTGTAATCACTTTGGATACACGTACATTCCTGGTGTACCTGTGCTGCCTTACACCAGCAATTAGTTTGGCCCTTTGTGGCTTTTGCTAGCATAAACAGTTGGGTCAACATGCACAGACCCAATGTGAATATAATCAGCATTGACACTAGCCCTCTGATTTGGTTTCAACATGCAGCTTCCCTGAGCTACATCTGCATTTACCTTGTCACTGTGCCATCAGCACTCTGCGCCAAACCCTCATCTCACTCAAGTCAATGGCGAAATTTCACTTGACCTCAGTGAGACCAAAGATTTGGCCCACTGTTTCTATTGCACGTGCAGATCTGAATGCATCTCTGACCAGCCCCCAGTGAGATTTCTGCAGCTGTTTTCTGGAGATTTTTTATGAATTAAAATCACAAAATTGCCCTGGAGCACCAGTAGAAATAGTGATATGGACAACTGGTTGTTCACAGAGCAAGCTAAACCTGTGCCCTTACATGGTGTGAGCTGTGGCAGTGTGTGTTCTCCTGTTCTATGGGTAGTGGATAAGATCTTGTTTCCTGAGAACACTCCTAATGAGCCATTCACTTTCTCGCCATCCCCCAAGGCCTGTAACCATGATGGCCAAGGAACCCATCTGTAATATCATCAGTCTTAGGAGATGAACACGCTTCTCGCACCTCAGACACTCCTAGACCCTAGCAGCCCAAGAGCAAATGTCAAGTTTTGGGGAGAGGTAAGTTCAGTGGTTTGAGCAGTGGCCTGCTAAAACCAGGGTTATGAGTGCAATTCTTGAGGGGGCCATTTAGGGATTTGGGGATTTAGTTGGGGATTGGTCCTGCTTTGAGCAGGTGGTTGGACTAGATGACCTCCTGAGGTCTCTTCCAACCCTGATATTCTATGATTCTAAGAAATGTCTGATCCCTACATGGAGCTCATCTTGGGACTTTTCCCATTGACTTCAGTGGAAACTGGCCAAGACTCAGACTGGTGTGATGGGCTACCAATGAACTAGGCCTGCAAAGACATAGTTCCCAGGATTTACAATAGCACTTCTCATATAAGGCCAGACTATTAACTTCCTCTCCATGCAGAGTCATACCTTCCTCCTGTTGTAGCTCAACTGAAGCCAATGGGTCCATTCACGAAGTAAGGTCTCAGCATGAGACAGAGGGTCAGAACATCTCCCCCAGACATTACAAGTCTTCCCTCCTAATAGCAGTTCATTCCAGCAAGAGCCATTCCTAAAATGAACGTGGTGAGGAGTTGGCCCTCAAACTCCTTGAATAAACTGGTTTCCTTGTGGTACAAATAGCTTTGCCATCTTGCAGTCCAGCAAGAGCCCCTTCTGCAGAGCACCAGCCTGCTCCAAGGTTGGAACTTTGCGGTGGCAGCCATTCATAGATAATATGCGCTCTTGAATCATTCATGAGCATCCCTGCATGATTGATTCATGCCCACACACAGTAGCGGCAGTCCAAGCTTTCTGTGCATGGAGCGACATGGTTTCTTTTGCAGTAAGGTAGCCTAGTGCCAGCTTTGAAATTTACATTCATGGGAATAAAAAATAAATGATGTGGCTGGGGTGGAAACACAAAGGAAACCTATAGTAGAGCCATGATGTATCCATTATTAAGCAGCTACAGCGTCCTTCTCGGGAGAACGAAAAGCGAACATGCAACTGGAACACCAAGATGTAATAATTCTGCATCAAAGGAGGATAAGCACACCAAGAACTATGGCAAGGACATACTAGGGCAAAGGGTGCATACACGGGGAAGCCATCTTCAGAAAGCAGCTACCAACACTGGTGGAGGAGGGCAGCACCATGGTCTTTGTTAGCAGCCAGAGAGTGTCTTTTCCTGGCATCTGACTGCAAGCTATTTACTTTCAGGCTTTGTAGCCCTGACACCTGTTTGTTTATCTTCCTGAAGATGTAACCCAATACTGTGACAGACCTTCTCAAAGCAGTGATACCACTTTACAGTTCTGTTATAACCAGGTCTTGGCTTTTGAACCATTGGTTGCTTTTTTATTTATGGTTTTTTTGTTAAGACTTTGGGCCCTAAAAACCGCTCCATGGCAAACTCTTGGGGACAGCTCCTCGGCGGCTTTAAATTAGCACAGTTCCTCTGAAATCAATGGAGCCATGTTGATGTAAACCAGCTGAGGGCTGGCTCACTTCGGCGTCAATGGTAGGAGAATCAGATCCTGTGTTTGCAACCATCCTGTTGCCTCTGTATTCTTATTTCCTCCCCATTTGAGTTTTATTGGGGCCAGATTTGCAGCTGCCAGAATTCAGCATAGCGCTGTTGAAGTCAGCTACGATTTACACCCACTGAGAATGTGGTCCATGTACACTGCTACTGTTAAATAAGGGACTATCCTATTTACTTGGTCAATGACTAGCCAATTTCAAAACGCGCTAAACAACAGTGTGCCTGAAAAATGAATGGGACAAAAACCCCAAACTTGACTGTAAAAATATGGGGTTCTAGCAACAATATTTGATGTGTAAAAAATATATTATTAAAAATTATTTTGTTAAATATAAAGTGTGTTAACCTGCAAAACAAATGTTTTTGGTGTATTTTACCCTGCCACTTGTCCCCCCCCAAAGTACATGTCAGCTCATCACTTTCCTCCAGTTCCAGGAGGACTGCACAGTCTGTGGGATCTCCAGGGGCGGGGGTTGCTCCAGTAAAGCTGTGCAGAAGAGACTGCAGGAACTCGCCTGGTGGCTGCAAATAGCTGAGGAGTTCCTGGATTCTGGCAGAGTAGGTTAAACCACCAGATCCTCCACGCTTTCCTTCAGCCTTCTCTTGAACATTCGTTTATTTGTTACAAGATGGCTCTTGAACTTGTATTAGCTGTTGTGCCTTTTCAACTGTACCCTACACACTTATGTCCCCAGGTGCAACAAAGTTAGTATCTGGATCCGTGAATTGAAAGCCCAGTAACTCTAGCAATAGGACAGCGAGTTACACAAGACACTAGCTTTGCTCCACATGTCTTGTACTGTGATAGCGAGAGCTTGACTGGTCCCAAAATGGTAATAGTCCTTGGCATTTCTCTAGCGACTGCCAGCCAAGGCTCTCGGAGCCCCTTAACAGACATTACGGGGAAATAATAAAATACCCAGCTCTTAGAGTGCTTTCAAAGGAGGTCAATAGCATGATCCCCATTTTACAGATGGGGAAACTGAGGCACAGGGGGCCACATGACTGCCCAAGGTCACATTGAAAAGTTACGGTTGTGCTGTGAACACCAGCATCCTGACCCCTGGTCCTTTCCTTTAACCCCACTGCTATCACTCCCCTTGTAGTACCACTTTAAACTTGATGCCATCTAATCAGCATAATAATTTGCTTTCAGTTCACAAAATCAATTTGGTACCTACAGAGGGAGATTCACTGTTATTTACCCTAATTAGTAGTTACTCTAATTAATTACAGATTAATCACTGTAGTTAATGTTTGTACAGTGCTTGGAACATGTACAGCACTACACATGCAAAATATTATTAATTAAACTAGACATAGCTATATCCCAGGCTATACTGGTTAAGCGTTTTCTAAAGGCCAGACTCTCATACTGCGACTTGCATTGAATCGTCCCTATCGATTTCAGTGGGACACCTCGCAGAGTAAAGAGCTGCTGGGTGTGAAAAAGGGCTGAAGGAACTTATCCTGTCTCTCGTCCCCAGCCAATTTAGCTGTGGCTTGATAAACAATACAGGGACTTTTAACTTAGATTTTTGGAAAATCCTTTTGCAGAGAGACCAGGTACTGGGGGAAAAAGTGTGTTGCACTTTAAAAGGAGGAAATTAACAAGCTGCTGAATTTAGCAGGCAAGTTGTACTCATGGATTATGAAAAAATGGCTATTGCTGCAGGGCGATACAGTGAAACCCATCCATGCCTCTGATCACTTCCAAGAAGCAGTCACCCTCGGGACCTGCCAGTGAGCTCATCTCCTCTGCTAGGCTCCATGGGAGGAATAGTTCAGTGGTTTGTTGCACTGGCTTACTAAAGCCAGGATTGTGAGTTCAATCCTTGATGGGGCCATTTAGAGATCTGGGGCAAAAATCCATCAGAGACAGTACTTGGTCCTGCTGTGAAGGCAGGGGGCTAGATTCAATGACCTTTCAAGGGCCTGTCCAGCTCTGTGAGACAGGTATGTACAAGGCTAAATACCTTGAGGATATGGGCCCCTGTCAAAAGTAGGCTTATGGGTGGCATATTGCTGCTCACACACTGCCCACTCCAGAGGCTGCAGTTGTATGCTCAGTAGCTGCCCTAACCCCAAACAGCCCAGCTGCTGCATGGAAAAGCCACCAGTAAACCAGAAAGGCCCTGAGAACGTGCTCAAAGGGAAGTTTGGGAGGCAGAATAAAGTAATACAAGGCTGGTGAGACTGACCAGGAAATAGCAGGGGAGGTAACCTAGGGCCAAACAGAGACAGGACATGTTAAGCAGCAGAGACACCTGAGCTAAGCTAATGGAGACTAGCTTGTGGGCAAGACAGCTTTATTGTACTTTGGTTTACACAGCAACCGACTTTGAAGCAGTGGCCAAAGCCAATGTGCCCAGCGCTGTTCCGGTTTGGTAGCATGGAAACAAAGAGCTAGCTTAAACCCAGTGCCGCTGATATTGTTATCACAGGTGGCACCAGTTGGTGGTGTTACACCAAGTCTTCCAGGTTAGTGTTCTTAGTGTGAGAGTGAGTTTTGCCTCTTGGGAAGGTGTGATGCGTTAGTTTGGGGTACACGATTAAGCGGAAGGTAGGGGAACAGCAGGAGAGCTTGCCTTATATCTTGGTTCTGATTAGAGTCAATATTTGAGACAGGGTTGCTCCATTGGAACTGGGCATTGTTGTTGGACTGAGATGCTTGGAAGGCCGGATTGCCTGCATGATTTTTGACCACATCATTCCAGGACTGGTGGAGAATGTAAAGAAAGCAAGTTACACTCCCCCACGTCTGGTTTCAGATTAGGATACTGGGATCAGAAAAACAGATGACAATATTCTGGGTGAAATTAGGGCTTTTGTTTCACAGACCAGAGTTTAAAGGATTTCTGTGGCACGATTGTTAAATTACATAATGGACTGGCAAGAAAGAGCCTTGTACAGAGGCTGGACCTGAGACGCGTTTACACTGCGTCCTCTTTTCATGGTATAAAGGAGCACAAGTGTAAATAAGAACCAGTCCTTCACTTATACACATCTGAAGTGATTATATCCATGCTAGCTAGGCACTGACATAACAAACTCAGGCCCAATGCTGTCGGAAGGATGGTATTTTTCATCCATCCCTCATTTTATGTTATTTTTCCCCTTTCTGGATTATCCCTGTTGTTCTGCAGTGCCAGGTTGTTCTTCTGCCATTGTTATTGTGGGAAGGGCTGCACCAAGAGCAGGTGCCCACATCTAAAGGCTTTGGGCTTGTGCCCGTTTGCAGTGGCAGGGAGAGCCATGGTCCAGGGCCTTTACATAGGTAAAAATACAAGGTGCTTTGAGTTGTGGGTTGTTTCTCCAGTTTAAAAGCAAACACGAGGCAAATGGTGCATTCTAAGAAATAGGCTTCTTGCTCCCTCCCATCCATTTGGGACTAGAGTGTGTCTTGCACTAGGCCTTCATAAGCTAGTACAACCTCCCTTTATAGCCTAGCATGAGAGTAAGCCGGTGCCATGGGCTCATTTACGCCACTCTGAGATGGCGTAACGAGCAGGGAGTGGGTGGGAAGAACCTTGGCTTTGCCCAGCCAATGCACAGCCCAATAGAGCAGAGTCATCCTGGGGCTCTTGTAATTACTATTGGTATGAGGCCAGGCGCGGGGAGGAATTGTACCTTAGCCAGGTATCTAGGGTGACCAGACAGCAAGTGGGGAGTAATAGTAGCCTATATAAGAAAAAAAAATCAGGACTGTCCCTATAAAATTGGGACATCCAATCACCCTAAGGTTATCTTTGAGTCCTATTGCAGCCTATGGCAGCACCTTTTTCTCAGGGCTGCGTCTAAAGGCACCATCTAGCCCTTTGTGTACACAGTTGTGCATTATTTCTGTTAGTGGACATGGGCATTTGCTGTAGTGATACAAATTCTCTGTGTCTCGCAATATGACGTATGTATCACCACGTAGATTAAAAATCCTTCTAATGTGTCTCATGGTCAGGCTCATCTCGCTTAAGGGGCATGACCAATAACATGGCTAAATGACTAGTTGACACATATTTAGGCACTCATCTGTTACAACAACCACAGACATTCAGCCCTGCTGGCTGGCACTAACTTGCACCATGGACTGCCACTGCTTCACTTTGACATTGCTTACGTGTTTCTATGAAAATGGATTGTCGTCCAATTGGTTTCTAGCTTGGCTCCTCCAAAGCCCAGGTATCTCCAATTGAGTAAGAAAGATATTGACTTGCTGCTAGCGCTCAACAGCTTTTACCCAGCTCCCCTTTCAAAACACCCCATGTCAGCTGGTGTTGAGAGTCCAAAGGCAGGGTCATGCTCAGTAAACGGGAGCCCTATCTATTATGAAATACGTGTGTTCTCACACTGCAGGTCACAGCCAGTAGCTATGAGGTAGGTTTGCACCGATGTAGAACCCTTGTCACATGTGGAGAACCTCATCACCACAGTGAGACAGGTATTTAGGTGCCTAACTCCCACTGAAATCAATTAAGGATTAATTAAATACGGAACTGTGCCATTGTTCCTCAGACTTCTGCAAGAGTGGTGCAGTCACTGGCAGCCCTTAAGTCTTGGATTCAAAGAGGACCCAAGGGAGTTACATGCTTAATTCTCATGGAAAGCTGGTGGGAATTGTGTGCTTAATTCCCTTACACTAATTCGAAAATCCCAGGCTGTGTCTGCTCCCATATGGAGATCCATAGTGAACAGGGAGCAATGCTTGAGGGGCTATACATTGGGGAGGATCTCAGGCGCTGGTCACAAGCTGGCCCTAGCTGGTTAGCCACAAAATCCTTCCTCACGAGTCAGCAGGTATTTTGCACAGTATTTTACAGTAGTCTACCTGCCACTCTATAGTGGCACGGCACAAAAGATACATCATAGCAAAGCAGCACGTGACCAGCTCATGTTAACATCCCTGTCCAGCTAAATGTTTGAATAGCCATGGAAAAGGCGTGTATTCCAGTACCTTCAGAGAAGGCAGTGCAGCCTAACGGATAGCTAGTCATAAGGCCTGGGTTCTGGGCCCAACGCTGCTAATAAACTACTGAGACAAGGTGAGTGGACCAACTTCTCTTTGTGAGAGAGAGAGAGAGAGAGAGAGAGAGAGAAGCTTTATTACAAGCCCCCACCTTGTCGCTCTACTATCCTGGGACCGACATGGCTACAACCACACTGCATAATGACCTCCTGAGTAACCTTGGGCATGTCACTGTGTCATACCTCTGTGTTCCCACCCAGCCATTGTCTGGCTCAGGCCTCAGTTCAGGAACACACTTGAGCGCATGATTAAAGTTAAGCACATGTTTAAAGTACAGTCAACTAGGGATGCTCTCATAAATTGGGGCCTAGATTGCAAGCTCTTTAGGGCAGGGACTGTCTCTCAGTATGTATTTGTACAGCACCTTGATCTGGGTCCTGATCTAGGTTAGACGCTCGCATAATACAAATAGGGGGAGATTTTCAGAAGCACCTAAGGGTTTTAGGAGCACAAAGGCCATTGATTCCTCCCCCATAATAAACACTAATAGTAATGTGAACAGTGAGTTTTATTAACAATTTTCCAGGCCAGAAAGCATTAAACTGTGCTTTTTACCTTCCAGTGAACTGGCTAGTCTCTCTATTTGAATATTTCCAAAGATAAGCACACACATCTGAATGTATTTATTTATTTAAATATTTTGTGGTTCTCTTCCCCTTTTAATTAATCATAGCACTGGGCCAGGCAAACCCATTAACTACTCTTAGGCCTTTCAGAAATATAGTTGCAGATGCAATTTAATTTCTTGACCCATGATCGATAGCAATTAATAGCATCTCTTCAATCTTGTTGAAAGATTCATGTGGGGCTCCCAGAATCTGCCATCTCAAGAGAAATTCACGTGTTATTACATATGTTATTAGAGCCAGGAGCACGACCTGGTCTTTCTCCTCCTCTAACGCTGACACTCATGGCTCAGTTGCTTAATGCCTGATTTACAGTGAGTTTTCTGCACCTGCAATTGTGCTCAGAGGACGGGAAGGTAAATCCTTGCTATGAGCTGTGTATGTCCATAAACCCAAGGGGAAGAGGTATCTCTAATGTAAACGCAGTGACGTTCCAGTGGGAGGTCTAGGGATCTGGACAGCCCTTTAGGAGCTGGCATAGTCAGCAGTTGCTGCTCAGATCAATCTAGCAGCTGTGGAGGGGCTGGATTGTAGCCCTAAGATCCAGCACACCCAAGGGGCAGTGCAGGAACTCGAGTGTCACACTCAGAATCACAGTCTGCCCTCTTATTGTCACAGATTACTGCCTTTTCTGACCAGGCTCCAGTGTGCAGGCTAGTGGAGCCAGAGCTCTGCCCACCCCTCTCCCACTTACGCAAAGCCCTCCTCTCAGCCCTGCATTTCCAGGGCTGTGACCAGCCCCATGCACTGAGGCCCATCTCCCTCTCCTGCATGACAGAGCAGCCAGGCTCATGATTAAAAAATGACAGTGAGCCAGGTTCAGAACAGGCAGCAGGGGATCAACTCTTTTTAGTGCCAGTTACAGCGTCAGTCTCATAACTGCTCTGGGAGCAGTGCAAGGGTTGGGGGATAGAGGGGGGACACCAGGGGCTGAGGGGCTGGAAGGGAAGCATGGGGGCATTGAGGGAACACGGGGAGTGCAGAGGGGAGAGAGGTAGGAAGGAGCTGAGAGAAGGGAGCACAGCGTGAGCTGAGGGGAGTTGGTGAAGAGCATAGGCCATTGCTTGGCAAAATGAAAAGAGAAACAAAGGTAAAAATGGAGCTGAGGACAGAGAAAGGAGAGATTAACGAAGGAGGGGCGTATGTGTGTGCGCGTGAGAGAGAAACTGAGACGGTGTGGGAGGGTGTATGGGAGATAAGTAGGATTTTTACAGAAAAAAATATTTTTTCATAAGGTTGATAAGTAGAGAAAATGAGTCTGAGGGAAAACATGACAACTGAGAAATTTCAGCAAAGTCACACACCTAGGTGATAGGAAGAGAGAAGGGGAAACTCCACTGGGAGCTGGTAAGTTATTGCTTTTTTAATTTAAATACAGTTTGCTTTATTCAAACTTTTCTAGCTGTAACAGGCTCCGATTTCCTGTCCCCCGAACTGGTGTGTGCATACATCTGCTCTCACCTCTTTAAGGAGAACACCTCACATCTCCCTCAGTCCCAGGAGCTTTGCCTCACAGTATTGTCTGTTTTCAGTGCCGCATTAATATGTGGTTATCTAGAATCTGAGATTATTTTCCTCACACTCCTGTGGAAATCCATCTCTGCTTTGTATCACCTGCAAAGCATTTTGAGGCATATTTCATCCTCGTATAACAGCATTAGAGAGGCACTTATTGAAACAGGCTAAGACTGGAACAAATTGGAGTTGCAACTCCCTCCATCCTTCTCTCAGCCACTACCAACCGCTATCAGCACCCAGACGGCTGATTATCAGTGCCCCTGAGTCAGCAGCGTGTAATTGCTTCAATGGCACATAATGACTTGAGTTCCATTTTACTTGACCTTCTTGAGGATCGAGCTGTCGGCCCAATCAGCAGGGAGGTCAGAGCCACTGCAGTGAAAGCTGTTCAGCGACGCATCTGAAAAACATAATAAAGTAACATGTATGTGCATAAAGAGCGAAGTCTCACTATAACTGTACCTTACATCCACCAGATAGCATGAAAGACTATAGTTCTGTTTACTGTTCATTAAAGGCAAAAGACAAAAATACATACAATCAAGGAGAGACAAGGTAGGGGAGGTTATCTTTGATTGTACCAATTTCTGTCGCTGCGCGAGAGACAAGCTTTTGAGCTCACCAATAGACGTTGGTCCAATCAAAAATATTATTCACCCACCTTGTCTTTCTAATATCCTGGGACCAACATGGCTACAACAATCCTACATACTACAGTCATACTCAGTTAAACCAGCCTGCCTTGCAAGGCACTGAAGGCTAGCAAATGCCCCATGCCCCCCACAAAAAAAAACCCCAAGGAGATGCAGTATATCACCATTCTGATGTCATGAAGCTAAGTGCCTATAGTTTCTTGTTTAAAAGCTACAGCATGTTCATCCATTTATCAGATTAGCTAGATAGCTAGACAGGAGAGTGTATTAGGATAGATAGATAGATAGATAGGTAGGTAGATAACAAAAATCCTAAAAGAGTCTAGTCTGGGACTCAGAAAACCCTGAGGGTAGGTGTTCCGTGCTTGCCAAAAATCAGGCTCCTTTAAAGTCATCCAAAAATTGCAGCACCAAAAAAAAAAAAAAAAAAAAATGGAGTCCATGCCCTGTCTACCACCACTGCTTATCAGTGTCTTCCAGATAGCAGTGAGTGGCACAGTTGCTAGAGTCCACGTATACTCACTCTTGCCATCTCTGCTTGCTCCCCAGTGGATTCCCGAGGCATTAATAACACATAATGGCCCTCAGTTCATGAGAGGCTCATTTTGGCACTGCTTTTTCATAGGTCTGTTCACCCACAGCCTGCCGATCCCTGACTATACACAGATGGGTGAGCAGACAAGATAGAACCAGTATCAAACACGTGAATAAAGGACATACTGTAGAGATTCCCAATTTAGCTCAGTGGTTTGAGCATTGGCTTGCTAAACCCAGGGTTGTAAGTTCAGTCCTTCAGAGGGGCGTTTAGAGATTTAGCTGGGGATTGGTCCTGCTTTGAGCAGCGGGTTAGACTAGATGACCTCCAGAGGTCACTTCCAACCCTGATATTCTACAAAAAAAAAAAAATATATATATATATATATATATGGTGCACATACACTGGTTAAACATGAACTTGTTGGAAGTGGGACACTAAATACACTTTTAAAACAAACCCACACCCCGTCCAGTTGTCACACACACTGCAACACACTAGAAAAGGCCCATGACCCACAATGCATTCTCCTGATTGCTTTCAGCCGTAACAGCTGCTGGCAGAGCTGTGGTACTCAGTGGTGTATTGTGCACAGTGGCTGTACAGACGGATGTGTACTCGCCTCGGGCACACAGCTGGGTGGCTTTCTGGGAGGCCCAGCCTTACTCAGTTCGAGCTACTGAGGCGAACAGGCAAAACACCGCCAGCTCTCCTCTCGTCCGGAACAGGGCTGGCTCTGAGCCACCACATGGAGCCCTTCGCCCAGAGAGTCCCCACGCAGGAAGCTGCTGCACAGGCCACGTGGGGTGGGGGGGATTCCCTCCTGCCACTGCAGGAAAGGTGGGTGGTGATGCTTGCTCAGGTGCTTAGAAAGCCTTGGCTCAGGAGAGTCAGCTGCTGGATGCAATTTGAACCTGCTCCTGGCAGAGGGAGCAGTTCACCCACCACTGCAGACAGCCCTGCTTGGGAGGGAGACAGAGCTGCTGAGATGTAATCTGCTGCCAGACACCCAGCCAAGTCTTTCCCACCTCCACCCTTCTCTAAGCCCCGTGTCCTGATATACATGCCCATCCCCTACCAGAAACCCCTGCCTTTTACATACACACCCAGCCCTCCACCAGAACTGCCTTCCCCGTCCTGTCACACGTGTTCCCTTCTCATTAGTACCACATTTTGTTTTCCCTCAAAACACTTTGTATTTTCCTTGATTGAAATTTGATAAAAGGGACGCTAAGTGAACTGTGGCTCATCAGTGTTCAACAAAGAGCCAGCTCAGCATGCGCAGGAGCTGCATCCCTTCATCAGACATGTTTAAAAGCGGCATAATGTAGTTCGTCGACATGCACCCAAACAGATCAATGTCATTGTGTGACACAGTGACTTGTTCCTGGTAATTTGTGTATCAGGAAAGCCAAGTAATAATAATGGCTGCTTCATTGTGTTTCTTTTTGATGGACTGTCTAAATACCTGCGTGGTTTAATGTTATAGTGGAACATTTTAGCCTCCTGAGGCATTTATTTACTATTAGTAGCTGAAAGCCTACGCTAGCACATGTGTCTGGCAGATGGGCCCACCATCTGGGCACGCTCCCTCATACAACTGATGAAATTGTTGTATGCAAATTCCCTGTAGACTCAGGGTGCTGATTGGTTGAGTTCGCGCTGCTATCACAGAGGTCTCGGACTCTTGCCTTGGCATTGATATATGCCTTACTGCAGCTTTACGTGGCACAGGTGTAGTTCATAAAGTCAAAATGGCTGAGAACTTAAAATCTGGAAGATAACAGCTTGTGAATCCCAGTTATGATTGAACCCAGGGATAAACAAAAAGAGCTCTGAACCATATTTGTAGCTGTTTCCTTCGCTTCACGACAACTCAACAGATAGGCTAGGGTTCAGCGTGACATACAAACAGAGGGGCATCTGGAATTACTTATGTTGTCTGATGAAGGCCTAAAATAAATTTGCATAAAAAGAAATTTGCGTATGTTATTTCTAACATAAATTCTTTAAAGAAAGTGGTATGCGAAACAATACAATTTGGGTCCCTCTATGTAGTTGTTAGAATATTGTAGTGCATTTCATGGCGCTTTATTAGGCTCACCAAGCTACAGACTAATGGGTGGATAGAAAACAAAAATTAGCGCCATGCTCTAACAAGGATCTGAACCCAAAGTCAATCAACCCTGGAAAAATTACAAAAGACTCTACAACGTAGGAAAGTAGAACCAGAAAAATGCTATGAGTGCCAAGGAAGAGAGCCTTCGAGTTCAAGTAAAAAGGGGTAGCAACATATGTGGTTGTGATGATAGTAGCTATGCTAGCTGCACTAAGGTCATACATAGGCTTGGAAGGATTTGATTTTTTTGGTAAATGTCAGTAAACATCGCTTTCACGGCACACACACAACCAGATCAAAAAAATATTTCCATCACTAATAATCAAAGTTTACAGCTAAGCAAAGTAAGAAAACTGCTTGAGAATGTATGAGCGTTTGATTTATGGCTATTTTCTTTGTATAGTTTGGCATGTGATGGTGACCGTTTCTGTTTTGGCGGTTATAAAGCTTTAACTTTTGGAATCTTAGCATCTCCTGTCATTAAATAATTATTGTCTGGTACTCAAGAGCTGTGACCATTTAAATCAATACAAATTGAAATGGTCATAATATTACACAAATGTGAACATTTAAATTGGTAAAAATAAAAAAAAGGCCTAAGAGAATAGATAGTCTCCATCGAAATTATTAAAAAAATTGAATTCTGCCAAACATAGTCATATGACATTATCACGCCTGAGGAACCGCAACCATCTAAACAAACCCAAAGAGCACATTGGCTGCCGTTTCTTGAGGGGACAAATGCTGCTGCTGACAATGCTTGTGGGCTGACTGAAGTAACACATGCCCAGCCAATGGCTGACAATGATAAATACCAGGGAGCTGTAAATACAGGTTCCAGCTAATGGGACTACTTCAGGCCGCTGCAGATGGGACTGGTTTACCAAGCCTGATATGCAAGTGACCATGAAGCCATCTAGGATCAGTGATAGTTACTGATTAAATGCTCAACAAAAAACAGGGAAAAAAAAATCTTATCTGCCATGAAAAAGTCATCTACCCTGACCCCCCCACACACACACACACTCCCAACCGAACACACCCACCTCACATGATTCTATGTGGATCATTTATTTTGCACTAGTCATTTATGGTGGTTGGTTCAGTGATATTTTGTTTTAAACGCTTGTGCCTTCTCTTAAAAGAAAGGCAGTGGGAGCAAGAGGACTTTAGCCACTGGATTCATGGCACACTTGCCTAACCCAGTATAAACCCTCCTAACCCTGATGCTTGTAAGGTGCTAAGGACTGCATTCATGTCCTGTCACACCAGGATTACAATGCAAAGCATGTGCTTAACTGCTTTTATAATACACCTTTGCTCATTTCCCCTGCACTCTGATCACTGACCCATCTCTGCTAGGGTCTCTGAGATGTTTCAAACAGCTGTTTCAAACAGCTGCCATTTAAATACCTCAACCTGCCATCAAAATGGCTCCTTACTGCTTCATAGGGATGCACTGAGAAGAGAGCTGGGGGTGGGGAGGGGTCTAGCCTTTAGATCTGTTTCACTAATATAGCCCGATAGTTCAATCATAATAGCTCAATTATAGCAAATGTTTAGTTAATTAAAAGTGCCTCAACTATGTGGAATCTGGTATTTAAAAGGCCACTATCAAGGGATTTTTTTTTCATAATTTTGAAAGAAAAGGTTACACACTGCTTCTCTGTTTATGCCCCGCCATGAAAGCTTGAATGGTATCTGATTGATATTGATGACACCCATTCCTTAGTTGGGCTGATACATAGTATTATTTCACGGTTGTCCAGAACTGGGCTTCCTGGCAGTGACTTATGTGTGCTTTGAAAAGCAGCCTTGTCACAGAATTATATAGGCTTTGGCAAATGGGTGGGGGAACAATGTAGGTCAGTGCTGGGGCTTGACAGTGTCCCTATAAAGAACATGTGCAATAGAAAGATTAAATAGTTTGAATTTTAAAAGTTGGCATGCTTCACCAAAGATACTAGGCTATGACATTAGAGCAGTATGATAGAACTGGATTATAATAATAATCACCTACCGTGAGGTTCACGTTAAGAATGTAAGAAATTCCAAACTGCATGTCCTGCTATAGTCATCACTGGCTGATTCGGAAGGTGCAAGAAACCTAGTAGTAGGTAGGTATATGATAACTTGAACATTGGAAATTTTTTTCTTAAACCTTATTAGTTAGAGGTTGACTGAAACATGATAGATTATAGCCCTTCCAAAGCAAAATAATGTTTTTAAAAGTGGACCATTAATAATTAATAACTTGGTCTTAATAACGAGTTGTTATTACTATGTAGATGGCTTGATGGATTCAAACGTCATCTGCTCGCTTCATAATAACAATCCTGCTGGGGTCTCTGGATGTCAACACTGTTCCTGTATTGCCTCTGCATTATTTTTACCATTGAAGCTTTTTGAGATAAAGAACGTCCCAAGAGAACTTCTCATCAGTCACAAAAAAAAATAAATCTGAAATGGAGTTGGCACAGAGTCGTAGCAAGCTAATCGAATGGTTTCTGGCTTGCCTGCCTACATAGCTGTATACATGTAATTGGAAGGAAGGGGGAGGGACCAATATAAATATGTGAGCAACAAATAATTCTCTCCCATATGTGGTGAAATGCTCGTTTTTCAGTCCATTAAGTTCAATTTAATGTATATAGCACATGTCCAGAATCAATGGGATCATAAAGGTTTCATTTTTAATTTTACTGAGATGAAATGCAACATGCGCCTTGCTAGTGCCAGTATTTATGTAGCAGAGACAACAGGCCCCACAGGAAGCATGAGGCCAAGGTTAAATCACTTCTAAGTCAAGATGCTATAATATCCAAAGAATCACTTTTCCATTGTATTGCATCTTCTGGTATTTTATTGGCATGAGAGGAATTTGAGAGTAAAAAGGGTGCACTGGGACCTATTTCAGTTGCAGATGTATAATTGTTGTCTTTAAATTTCCCCTAACTTCCACTGGATTCAAGGTTACTGTGCTGGACTATTAAAGTACTGTAGACATTTGCTAATTTTATAGCTAGCCAAATAATGCAGTGCATGATTGATTTCCTTTCCTCCCTTTTTTCTTTGAAAAAGAAGCACATTTACCATCAGGGTGTGAAGCCCCGCAGAGTAGCTCGGCCCACACAGCGTCACTAATCTATCCTGAAACACGCTGCTTATACTAGTAATGTTGACAACAATATATTGAAGGAGGGATGGATGCCTTGATAAGAAGGTTACAACATTTACAAATGGGTTTTATAGCCAGTGTTCGGCCACCATCGTTCACAAGGAAAATGGCAGGCTCTGATTCAGACAAAAATGGCATCAGCGGCGCACCATCTTAGTTATAAACCAAGGTTTTGCAAAGTGGAAGGGCAAGGAACTCAGCATCACCTTAGTGGAACTGTAGGTGGAATGCCCACTCATGGATGAGGGGTGGGTTCATAGAGACCATCAGAGAGGGCATAATGTGGGTCAGCCAGGGACAAGTCAAGGTAACCAGGTTGATATGGAACTCAAACTTTCCATCACACACACACACATCAGGCAGACAGCTGTGACCAGTGCTCCAACCTACAGGCTAGAGTAGAGGCTGTAGGTGGAGGGGTGGCAAAAAAAAGGGTGTATGCTCTCTGACCAGCAGGCCTCTTTATGACATCTTACATTGGACACCCCAAAATTGAGGCACGCAAAGACCCTAGGGGCTTTTGAAAATCTTGGCTTTAACAGTGGGCTTGAGTTTTGATGGCTCTTCTTGCTAGAGCAACAGGAAGTCTCTCACGCTAGGTTCCCCCGACGGGCATAGAAAGGGCTCAAACATGTTGAGAAAAGTGAGCAGTAAGGTGCCTTATTGGGAAATAGACACTGAGGTTAGTAGATGTAGTCTCCTAACATGGGATCCTCAGGGATCAGTTTTGGGACCATTCTTATTTAACCTTTTTATTACTGACCTTGGCACAAAAAGCAGGAATGTGCTAATAAAGTTTGCAGATGACACAAAGCTGGGAGGTATTGCTAACACAGAGAAGGACTGGGATATCATACAGGAAGATCTGGATGACCTTGTAAACTGGAGTAATAGTAATAGGATGAAATTTAATAGAGAAAAGTGCAAGGTCATGCATTTAGTGATTAATAATAAGAATTTTAGTTATAAATTGGGGACATCAGTTGGAAGCAACAGAGGAGGAGAAGGACCTTGGAGTATTGGTTGATCACAGGATGACTATGAGCCGCCAATGTGATATGGCCGTGAAAAAAGCTAATGCAGTTTTAGGATGCATCAGGCGAGGTATTTCCAGCAAAGATAAGGAGATGTTAGTACTGTTATATAAGGCACTGGTGAGACCTCATCTGGAATACTGTGTGCAGTTCTGGTCTCCCATGTTTAAGAAGGATGAATTCAAACTGGAACAGAGACGGGCTACTAGGATGATCCGAGGAATGGAAAACCTGTCTTATGAAAGGAGACTCAAAGAGCTTGGCTTGTTTAACTTAACCAAAAGAAGATGGAGGGGGGATATACTTGCTCTTTATAAATATATCAGAGGGATTAATATTAGGGAGAGAGAGGAATTATTTAAGCTTAGTAGCAATGTAGACACAAGAACAAATGGGTATAAACTGGACACTAGGAAGTTTAGACTTGAAATTAGATGAAGGTTTCTAACCATTAGAGGAGTGAAGTTCTGGAACAGCCTTCCAAGGGGAGTACTGGGGGCAAAAGCCATATCTAGCTTTAAGACTAAGCTTGATAAGTTTATGGAAGGAATAGTATGATGGGATAGCTTAATTTTAGCAATTGATCTTTGATTATCAGCAGGTAAGTATGCCCAGTGGTCTGTGATGGGATGTTAGATGGGATGGGATCTGAGTTACTGCAGAGCATTCTTTCCTGAGTGCTGGCTGGTGAGTCTTGCCCACATGCTCAGGGTTTAACTGATCGCCATATTTGGGGTCGGGAAGGAATTTTCCTCCGGGGCAGATTGGCAGAGGCCCTGGAAGTTTTTTGCCTTCCTCTGCAGCATGGGGCATAGGCCACTTGCTGGTGGATTCTCTGCAGCTTGAGGTCTTCAAACCACAATTTGAAGACTTCAATAACTCAGACATAGGTTAGGGGTTTGTTATGGAAGTGGATGGGTAGGATTCTGTGGCCTGCTTTGTGCAGGAGGTCAGACTAGATGATCATATTGGTCCCTTCTGACCCTAAAGTCTATGAGGTCTAAAGCTGATTTGTTTAAATCTCCTTATACAAGAGAAAATGATTGAATGCATTGCTGGAGGTACAGAGAACACATTCCTATGTGAACTCAATTCTTTCACCTGGAATTAAATGCATAAGAGTTTCACTGCATGCATAGACTTGGCACCAATTATTACATGACAGGCATTTATCAGGGTCAGATTATCCTTTTTCGTTATTTGATACATTTTCTGTTGTGTAACAGGATTTATCGGAATTGATGTGTGCAGCATGTTCATTCATTACATGTTTTATTACTCACCTGTTCATTTAAGCAGGTTCACCGTATGACTGGGGCTCTTTAGTACTCTGTGTCACATTTTTCGAGCTGGAATAAAAACAGGCATTGGACTATAATACATTGGCACAGCTTTTCCATCTCTATGAGGCCAAGGACATCAAAAGGAGGAAATTACTTTCACTCTCAAGCCAATGCATACAGTGGGCTCAATGGTCAGCAATTCTAGGGCTCTGCTGTAGCAGAAGCTGGAGCTGTCACAGCCTTTCTCTTCTCATTAAAAGCTACAAAAGGCTCTGTTATGAAGAAGCTATCATGTGGGAGCTGGGTTCAGGGAGAGAAAAGAAATTGAGCATTTTAGAAAACAAGAAAGTATTAAAATGTTCTTTCATATGGCTACAGGGCCTGGGGAACAGACGTAACAGCATGAAAGTTAATGAGGCTCACAGGTACCTCAGATAATATCAGATTTTTTGGCATTGATTTCAGTGGGGGCGGGCATGGACTCTTAAATTCAATAGAAGCAGTGCTAAGGATCTTCACCTGAAGAACCTGTTTCTACAGGTCATATGTTAATATCCCATTTTCTACAACTGAATTACTTACAAGCTGAAATGTTACAGTATCCTAATGCTTAATTTCTTGAATACATTGGTGATCAATAACATATGTCAAGCTGAGACACAAATCTCAAAAAAAACCTGTGTCCTGATCAAAATCCTAGGGTGCGGATGTAAACCCAGTCGTTTTCTGTAGACTATTGTTATTCTGGTGCATCATATACATCAAAATGATTAGGGCTGAAAATTCAATATTGATATGATAGATCCCATCAAAATATGGACTGAGTTAGATTATTATTAAATTATTATGTGGCCTCTGAAAATTCCCAAAGAGCAGCAGCTGGTATAAAAATCACATTACTATTGATGCAACATATAATGGTTTGGATTATTATTATTTTTATTAACAGATTTTTCATCCTTCCTCTGCTATGGAAAGCCCATGAGATAAGGTGGATACATAATAGCAAAACAAGAGCTTTATTATCTGGGCTAATGCAGATCATTTACAAGAACAAGCAGCATTAATAAAGTTCAAGGATTAGCCATTTGCAGGGAACTGTTTCATATAACTGATAGGAAAAGCTCACTTTGGGGAGGAAAATGCAGTGTTAAACAAAAGTGATTTGCAAGCAAAATGATCCGGCCATATATTATAAAATTAATAAAAGTAACAAATATGCAACCATGTAAGACAGGGAATTTTTTTTTTTTTTACAAGCTTGGTCACAAATCACTTGTGCTTCATTTCTCATGGTTCATGGTGCATATATTATAAACCATCTCACAACATTATAACTTTATATTACTTGGTTTCTACTGGCAGGTAGTTTTTTCAGATTGTTTACTTTCTACAAATAACACATCATATATTTTCCCTTCTCTGCAGTCTTTTTGATTAATAAATCACAGACCCTTCACTTTTGAACTGCTAAATAGTAATTTTTAAAAAATCCCTGGATCTCAGTGCATTTTACAAATGTGAACAACCGTTTTTATTCCATTTTACAGATGGGGATATTGAGGAACAAAATGCCAGATTTTCAAGTGCTGAGCATGCACGGTCTGGAGCCAGCTTTTCCAAAGAGCGCAGGGCCCAACAACTCCCACGGAGCCAGGACCAGATTTTTCAAAAGAGCCGAAGACCTTTTCTGAAAAACTGACTACTGATTTGGGCACCAAAATAGGAGCTGAGCTCTTTTGAAAATCTGGCTGAGAGAGTTTAACTGATTTGCCAAAGATCACAACAGCACATTTGTAGCAAAGCTAGGGTAAATAATCACATCTTCTGACTCATCATCTGGTGGAGTAGGATACAGTAGCTTCTTTTGTTCAAAGAGTAGAAGCAACAAGGTGAACCGCTCTAGTGCCTTTTAGGAGCAATTCTCTTTGACACATCCTAGTTATCCTTGCTTTTCCTCCCTGAGCCCAGGGAAAAGAATGTGATTCAGTATGAGATCAGAGCAGTAGGAAACAGGACACCTGGGTTCCCTTTCAAGTTCCGATACTAAGTGATACCATGTGTCAAGGTTTTTTCCCCCACTTTGAACTTTAGCGTCCAAAAAATGGGGACCTGCATGATAACTTTTAAGCTTAATTACTAGCTTAAATTTGGTACGCTGCCACCAGCCAAAAATATAGTGTTTGGCACACTTCTGTTCCCCCAAAACCTTCCCTGGGGAACCCAAGACCCAAACCCCTTGGATCTGAACACAAGGAGAAATTAACCTTCCCCCTCTTTTCCCCCCCAGACTTTCCCCTCTCTGTGTTGCCTTGGGAAGCTTCACACCGATCCAAACTCCTTGGATCTTAAAACAAGGAGGAATTAATCATCCCCCGCTCCTTTCTCCCCACCAATCCCTGGTGAGTTCAGACTCAATCCCTTGGATTTTAAAACAAGGAAAAAATCAGTCAGGTTCTTAAAAAAGAAAGCTTTTAATTAAAGAAAGAAAAAGTAAAAATTATCTCTGTAAAATCAGGATGGAAAATGCTTTACAGGGTATTCAGATTCATATAGACTAGAGGGACCTCTTCCCCCAGCCTTAGATTCAAAGTTACAGCAAACAGAGGTAAAAATCCTTCCAGCAAAAGACACATTTACAAGTCAAGAAAACAAACATAAGACTAATCCGCCTTGCCTGGCTATACTTACAATTTTGAAACATGAAAGACTGATTCAGAAAGATTGGGAACACCTGGGTGTACGTCTGGTCCCTCTTAGCCCCAAGAGCGAACAATGAACAAAAAAACCCACACAAAGACTTCCCTCCACCAAGATTTGAAAGTATCTTGCCCCCCATTGGTCCTCTGGTCAGGTGTCAGCCAGGTTTACTGAGCTTCTTAACCCTTTACAAGTAAAAGAGACATTAACCCTTAACCATCTGTTTATGACACCATGTGATCGTGGGCAAGTTACGGTAACCCTCCGGGCTGCTGTTAGTCGCCTGCTAGTTAGCCACCTTACCAAACTTACAGAGCTTAGTTAATGGCTGAGAAAAGGTCAAATAAGTGCATAATATTATGATGCCTATTGTGTACTCGGGTGAGCTATGGAATGTACTGTGAAGGTTGGAATCAAACAGTTAAGATACTCATTATTTTGGTGTTTTGGGGGTAAAGGGAAGACCAGGGTGTTGATATCTAAGACTCCTCCATTTTGTCTTGTTTACTTAACTTCATGGGCCGTCAAAGGCCCCATTTCTCAGCAACTTTCTGTCTAGACATTGGTCCTTCTCAGTCTGAGCAAGGACTTCATGACAGCTGCTGTCTTCAGAGCACTTCTAGTTCCTGCTGACTTTTAGGGAACAAAGAACTCAGCAAATGCCCCCCCACCCCCCGTTGCTACTACTAGACTCCTCAGCCACAAGTAGGAGCATGGCCGTGATTCACCTCTTGTCCGGGATATCAATACTGTCTCCGTTCACAACCATCAGCAAATTGTACAAGGAAAGTTATCCTGACCCTATTACCAGTCACTTTGTGGGCAGCTCTAGAGCAGCCAGTGCTGGGGGCACACAGATCAGGGAAGAATGCATTGTCCTCACCTGCAAATGCTGTGGAGGAAAAGGTTCAGAAGACAAGAGGCCAACTCTTCTTCTCCTTCTCCTCATCATGAGACGGGGAAGAATAGGCCAGGCCTCTTCACTGTGGGAGGGAAGGGTTGGGCTGTGAGAAACCTCCATTTCTTCTCTTTGATACAGGAATCTAACCCTGGTTGTTGGGAGTGGAGCCATCTTCCTTAAGAGAAGGCAGCTTACATGAGCTCAACGCCTGTTTTGGGCTGGGAGGGGGGTATCATGGATGGGGAGAGTCCCAACGAAAGGTCCCTGCTGACTCCCACAGAGAGAGGAGTAGATGGTAGAAAGAAGATATCTGCACACCAGGCGAAAGCACACACACTGTGTAAATACTCTTTTCCTCCTCCTTGGGTGCAAATACATATACTAAGGTGAATACTCCAAGGGAAATACTACTACTTCATATTTATATAGCACTTTTCTGGCCCATCCTTGTATCCTGGTACCCACTGAAACCAACAGAAGTTCTGGGTGCTCAGTATGCTGGAAAATCAAGTCTAGCTGGACATCTAAAAAGGGAGACTCCCAAAACCAAAGGTCCCTTTGCTAAAAACCTAAGCAACTTAGCCAAAGTCCCACAGGAACTCTGTGAGGTAGCCAAGACCCACCCAGATGCCCTCATGTCTAGTTCTGGTCTCTAAAAACTAGACTGCCACCTTCCAGTAAGATGCATGAGAACACATAGGAACGCAAAGGCGATCTGCTTATACAGGCCAGAAGGGGCTATAGCCACCTGCTCACAAACCATCCCCTTGAACAAAGCCTGGCAGCCACATCCTGCCCCAGGTGGGTCATTTTTAAAATGAAATGTCACTACA
The DNA here is from genome assembly GCF_007399415.2 of Gopherus evgoodei. Lineage (NCBI taxonomy): Eukaryota > Metazoa > Chordata > Testudines > Testudinidae > Gopherus > Gopherus evgoodei. The sequence goes on along the minus strand of NC_044332.1, from coordinate 12,367,654 downwards.
GTAACAGATGTTAAATGTCCCCTTAAGGCATTCTACTCAACATTTATAATCACTTAATAAACACAAGAAAAATTGCACAGGACAGCCCTACATAATCTATGTGCAATGATCCTCGGTGACAACGTGTAAGTGACCAAATCCCTTTTCAGATCTAATGATATTTTGCTCTAGTAGGCTAGTGCTATATTTCACATGGCAAAAAAAAGAAAAAAAGCACTCATGCATAAAATTAATACAGTAAGAGCTGAAGACATAAAGCTTTCACACAGTGATTTATTTGGAAGTGAGAGAGACTAACTTGCAATTCAAGTTCTCCCAGTGCCTTAGCCTCCGTAGATTCTTGGGTCACCTATGTTTTGTGTGCCAGACTTGGGAGGTTTCTGAAGCATATAAAATATCAAGCAACTAGTTATGGAGCCCGCTTTGGTCATGTGCATTGAAGATAGAGAAGATAACAACCATGAGGTTGTTGTAAAGGGTCACATTCTTCCAAAGTTTCAAGAGCTGCCTGAGAAAATTGCAACAAATAAGCTGTTGCCTTTACTCTTCCATTTGAAAACAGGTCACCAAATTATCAAATGTATTCAATCTTTGTAATTATTTGGGACTTGTTTCCGGATGAAATTCAGGCAAAACAAGGACCATGCCCCACTTAAATACCACTTGCCCAAGCCTCTAAGGGGAGTCATCTGACAAAATTTCATTGAGAACGTCTGCAATGTGCCCCGAACATTGTGCTGTGTTGCCTGGTTTTAATGGCTGTTATCTGATTGGATGACTCACGTAACTAACCAACACGGTGCACAGGACAAACTGTGATTGGTGGAACTAAAAAGCTGTTTGGGGCATGGACTGTCTTGTGTTCTACATCTGAAAGGGGCCAGAGGCAATGGGATCTTGACCCATTATTAAAGCTCCCAGGTGCTATGTTACTACAATTCATATAATTGATAGTCTTGCCTCTCTTCTCATTAAAGCTCTCAGAGATGAATCCTGTTGTGAAACTTCCTGGGACTATGACTGCATAAAATATTATTTGGCTTTTTTCTGATGCCCTGCGGTATTGCCATGAATCATTAACACTAAGCTGCAACAATCAAAACAAAGGAACAGAACCCATTGTGAAGTACATTAGCCTGAACTCTTTTTTTAATTGTTACGGGAATTACAGCGACCCTAACCAAGATGGAGGAGCCCATCCTGAAAAGCACTGCCAGACCACATAGACAGAGACAATCCCTGCCCTGGAGAGTTTACAAACAGACAAAGTCTAGCAGGCAAAACAGAGGCAAAGGGACATGCCCAAGTTCATACAAGAGGCCAGTGACAGAGTTGGGAATAGAACTTAAGCCATGTGACATGTCCTTCCCACTAGACCCTAGCTAGTCATGTAGGGCAGAATTTATCACCCACTGCAGAGGACCAGTGCTTGGGCTTTGCATCACATAAGCACCACTCAAGACATATTTTGAGGCTTTAAATGGGCTTTAAGCGGTGCATACACTTTGTGCTGGCCTCTGCACTGTGAGAATTTTACCCACAGTCTGCTCCTGGTCCCATTGAAGTCATCAGTAAAACTCCCATTGACATAGTAGTGCAAGACCAGGGTGTAATTCACAAAAAAATCAGTCATTTGCAGGGTGTCTCCTAGTCATTAGTGAGGCTCATCCAGAGGCTACATGACTGGGGGAGGACAAAAGAGAAATGCCTTTTGTTTCTTTCATGGCACGCATTGTTAATACAATGCGTGCGTCACACTGCGTTGTGAACATTATGATGAGACTGGGTGTCTTTGGTTCCATGTCTCCATTTTCATAACAACATTTGTCATGAAGATTGGCTTCATTTTATGTCGTTTTCCATTCTTATTTACGTTTGTTTTTGTTTTTTTCGTAGGAATGGTGTGTTAGAACGTTACTGTCTTCTACTTTACTGCACATTGGGTGTATTATGGAGTTATGCGGTGCTGCTCTTGACCTTTTCAGTATGCTGTGTGCAGCTCTTATTAATTCAGGGATCAGAAAACAAAACCAAAGGTGACCTTCTGCTAAAGGAAAATGCGAGGTTACACCTATCCACCCCATCGCTAATAGTGGGAGAGGCACTTTGCGGGTCATACTGTAAAATTATCAGGGTGAAGGAAATATGAACAGAATGGGAGATGACCTGGGGCATAGAAGAGAAGGATAAAAGACAAGGGAAGGAGAAATATGACATACGAACGGAGTGATGGACAGGATAGGCAGAGAATATAGAGTTCTTTTTCAATGTCTTGTAGTATATTTGAATGACACTGGGGTTGTTTTTCAAATCTTTTATCTTATCCACCACATCTATCCTATGTTATATTAAATAATATATCCACAAAATGTGCAGGAACTAAATAAATGCCATATAAATTAACACAATCCTTTCATGAGCAAACCATTCCAAATAAGTGGCATTGCTCGAATCTTGGGAATTGATGACGTACAACTGGGAGTACTTTATTCCTCCATCACCAGCACATAGAAGAGGTCACTAGATGAAACAGATACTACAAACCCAACTGTGCAGAGATACAAAGTGCTATTGTGCTTCTTCTCTGAAATCTGCTGCTGTGGGGATGAAATACAAGAACATGCTGTGGGATTCTCTAAGTCATGAGCCACGTGTCTTTCAAGCAGAAAAATAATTATCCTTACAGTATAATAAGTTCCAGAAGCTAAAAATCAAACTTTGGTTCTCCAGTAACTATCTTTGTTGGTAAACTGCTCCAAAGAGCATTGGCCTGCTAAACCCAGGGTTGTGAGTTCAATCCTTGAGGGGGCCACTTAAGGAGCTGAGGCAAAATCAGTACTTGGTCCTGCTAGTGAAGGCGGGGGGAGTGGACTCAATGACCTTTTGGGGTCCCTTCCAGTTCTACGAGCTAGGTGTATATGTATATATTTTTTATTTTAAAGATCATTGTTAGATTACGGGCAATTGAAAAATATAGATTGAGGAATCTTAAGGTAGAATTAAAGTACCAAGTAATTTTTGACATGAACATGCCATCTCTAATATGGCAAAGCACTTAAGCACGTGCTTAGTGTTAAGCAACATTAGGGCAGCAGGAACATTGTATTCGCCACCTTCCAGAATGAAGCCTTAAGCACTGATAAAGCTATATAGTGCTACGCTAGCTTAATTAGCCTGTAGATGCTACTATTCCTGACCTTTCACTGTTCTGTGGGTTTGAAGTCTGGGAGTTGGATTAGGGCACATCTAAGATTTGGTGAATCATAAATACAAAGCCCAAGACAGTGAGCCACTGATGAGAGCAAACAACTTTTCATGCAATGTACTAAAAGACCACATCAAATTATACACAATTCTGGTGCATTGTCTTGGAGGCTTGGTGGGTGTGGCCATTCGCATAATAGGTTTTAAGTCCGTGATATCAGTGGTTCTCAGACAGGGCTATGCATACCTCTGAGGGTATGCAGAGCTCTTCCAGGGGATACATCAACTCATCTAGATATTTGCCTAGTTTTACAGTAGGCTACCAGGGCCAGCTCCAGGTTTTTTGCCACCCCAAGCAAAAGCACAAAAAAAAAAAAAAAAGCTGGCGTGCCAACGCCGAAGCAAAAAAAAAAAAAAAAAAAAGGCCGAAGCGCCGCCCCTTGAAAAGAGCCACCTCAAGCACATGCTTGGGATGCTGGTGCCTAGAGCTGGCCCTGCAGGCTACCTAAATAGCACTAGCCAAGTCAGTACAGCCTAAAATTTCATGCAATTACTTGTTTATACTGCTCTATATACTGAAATGTAAATACAAGAGTAATATTCCAATTTATTTATTTTACAGTTATATGAAAGGAAGCAAATTTTCAGTAATAATGGGGCTGTGACACTTTCATATTGGTATATCTGATTTTGTAAGCAAGTCATTTTTAAATTAGGTGAAACGCAAGACCAATCAGACTCTTGAAAGGGGTATAGTAGTCTGGAAAGGTTGCAAACCACAGTATTATATCATTTTGCCCGACCTTCCATACAACATAGACCATAGAATGGGGTGGGACAAGCTATGTTATTTCTTCTGGGGTTGTCTTCTGTTCAACATACTGGGAATGTAACTGGGGTACACTTAAATGGGTGAAATCACTGCTTCTCATGGGATCCAGGACCCATGTGAGCTAGAAAGCCATTCCCAGTGGGAACTATGCCAGGGAGACACGAAATCTCAAAGATCTACACACTAGATGTTTTTATTGTTGAGACTAGTGTCTCAGAAAGCAGAGACCACACTACTTAAGGTGTAGTGAGTGAATCAAGCTTCGTCAACAATATTTAATCAGAGCAACATTAATAGCATAAATGCATCTCAGATATAGGATTTCAAGAGCTTCATGCCCTTTTCAGTCCTCATGAATTTACAGAAATTCGTTGTCTTGTACTAACAAATAAAAAAAGAACTAATGGATTTACATTAACCTTTTGGTAGTAGATTTCCTGATACTAGCTACTAATGCAAAAATCCATTAGTCGGCATTGTCTGGAAATTAGGACATGAAGTATCATAATGTCGAGAATTAGCCTGCCAAAGTCTGATGCAGAAGTGGTGCCCCAAGGAAAGGTGTTTTGAGGAGAAAGTGGAATAAAGAAAATCTGCACAGGTTTAGTGCAGCACAGTGTTACTGTATGGAAGGCCCTCAGAACTGAGGCTTTTGAATAAGAGCCACGCTTATTTAGTGCCCCACAAATAATATGTCTGTTCAGCCCACATAAATGGCCATTTTCCTAAGTATTTGAGTGCGTCACTGTACAACTTTAATGTTCATTTAACTTAGGGCTTTTTAATGTAATATTTAAAATACCTTAACTTTGCAAAGGATTCATCCATACAGTGAACTAGTTAGACAAGTGTATTTTCCCCCCATTAGTAGGAACTGTATAGGATTCATTCTGGTGAAGAGCAATCACTTCATGAAGGTACAGCTTCAACTATCTCTCATCATTTTCACATCGATCTGTTTATAATTCAGTTTTTTCACATGCTAAGTTTAATATCAGCTAAGGTGTGTGCATGTGTGAGAGAAGCAGAGTGCCCATCATCCGCTTTTAAGTTTGTGAATATGGAGCACATCCTACGGGCTAATTATATACACTGCTTTCCATACTGTGCTCAGATGCATTTCACTTAAGAGATCAAATATTTAAAAAAATGTAAAAAGATTTATCGCTCTGCAAGACTGAAAGGAAATTGTGATTTAGCCTCATAAATAATGATAGTTTTAGGAAGAAGATTGTTGGCAAACGAGGACAAAAACGAGGCTTAATTGGCCATCTGGAATCCATTTGGAACATCGCAGTATGAACTCTGCGAATCTAATTCTTCATAATACCACTCACCAAGGGCAACATTTGCCAGTCTGAGCACAGGGCTGGGGAAGAGGGCCCAAGCACTGAACAGGTGAAAAGATGGTGCAGTTAGGCCCTTGGCTTGGACTCAGGTGATCCAGGTTCAATTCCCAGCTCTGCCACAGCCTGCTGGCATGACCTTGAGCATTTCACTGACTCTATCTAAGCCTCAGATCCTTGGCTGTAACATCAGGAGAACAGTACTAGCTGTTTCTTGTCTAGTCACACAATGAAATCTTCAGGGTAGAGATGGGCTCCTACCATGTGTATATACAATCCTCTGCACAATTAGAGCTGGGCAGAAATTCCCAGCAAGAATGAGATTATGAAAATATTTCCTGTTCTGATTCAGGAGGCAATCACCACATTTTTGTGAACCAAAAATCCCCCCCAGATTTTTTGGCTCAGATCAGTAAAAAAGGCTCTGTTTCAATCATTTCAAACCAGTTCCAGTCTGACCTTTTCACTTTTTTAAATGTTTGTTATATCTTCATTTCATTGTGGAAGGAAAAAGTGGGTTGGAAGTGAAAAACAGGAACATGTCCAAAGACTCCCATTTCGACACTTTTCACTTCCATTTTTCTCCCCTCCATAGAGGAACTTTGTCAAAACCCTTTCCCGCAAACAGCTTTGGATTCCACATACCTTCATTTTCCAATGCAAAAAAAAAAAGAGGTTTAGTCAAAAAATTCCCCGTCAGCTCTAACTACAACAGAACCTTGCACTTCTTGGCTGCTTGGGCTGTGGTCAGACCACCAGTAGGAGGTTTTATGTCACCTTTGCAGCTTCTTTCTCTTGGGGCCTTTTGAGAGGTACCAGTCACCTGGGTACTGAGATGTTAGTAAACATGATGATTATAATTTGAAATGGATTCTTCTTCTGCCATCCTGAGGTTTGGCCATTTAAACATGGAGGCTCTCTTCTTTCTTCTCTCCTCCTTCTGCTCTCTCTTGTGCCTCTCTCTTCTATTCACTCCCCGCCACCAGCGAAGGTGTCCATGGAGACTGAAACGCTTATTGCTCCCGAAGGTTACAGCTCCACTCCGAGAGGCTGATCCCGAAGCCTGTATTTAGAGTGAGTACCAGGGGTATGTTACCTGAGTAAGCATGAGGGAAGGCCTACAAATCTTAGGGACTATGCCTTGTGAATGACATGTGGCATGACCTTCGATTCCTGAGATGCTGGGAGTTGTTTGAAGCTGACAATTTATTATATGCAGAGATTCTGGGTTATATTTTCAGAACAGTTAACCCAGGCACAACCTGCTTCTGGGGCTGGGTGACAAGCACAAATCTGACTAGCAGCAGCTTTTGCTGCCCTGCCGCAGGCGCACACCAGCCAATGGCTCTGTGAAGGGCTGCAGGCTGGTACCGTTATACCGAGAGCTTGCCATAACCAGCTCTTTCAGAAAGGTACTTTGAGAACCAAGTTGCTTCATGGCTCTAACATCAGCGGCACTAATGATTCTCCGTGCTGACACAATTGGTGCCCTGAGCCAAACTGATGAGGAAATAAAAGCAAGAATAATGGGATTTTCATGGGCTCGCAAACACGTAATTTGGTGGATTACAACGATAATGGATACAATTTGCAAAATGCAAATAGCTTTCAATCAAATACTGCTCCTGCTCCTCTCGCCACCTCCCAAGAAGGCTGCTGAGGAGGGGTTAGAGCGCTCAACATGAATCGAGTTCCGTGTTTAACGCTTATGGGTCTTCTAGCTGAGATCATAAAGTTGAGGCCCCTTCTGCTTGTGTGTGGGCATTAAAGCTTGGATCAGATGTTATTTCAGAAGAGCAGGGGTTTGTGCTAGTGTAATTGGCCAGAATTTCTCTATCCCTCCCCCACTGTGCACTGGTTGGCTGCCACCCCAGATGCAGGTCAGTGGCATTATACACTCACTAAGGCCACTTCACACCCCTCTAGAGTGACTAGATGTCCCGATTTTATAGGGACAGTCCCAATTTTGGGGTCTTTTCCTTATATAGGCTCCTATTACCCCCCACTCCCGTCCTGATTTTTCACACTTGCTGTCTGGTCACCCTACACCCCTCTGGCAGTGAAAAGGGCCTTAAAGTGGTGTGCCTGTTGTTCAGACCCACTTTAAAAGCCCCTTTATTGCCACAGGAGTGCAAAGCAGCCGTAGTATAAATGAGAGCTCAGGCTAGACCTACATATGTTCTATACAGTGCATCTGACCTACTACCATGTTTGCTGACACACTCCGACGGCTTAGCAAGGCAGCCATAAATCCATCTTAACTGGCTGGTCAGGCCAGCTACACGTCGGGTTTACCTTGCCAGCGTGGTGCAAAGCAGTCAGAATGTGACCCACATGCCAGGAGATCTGCCCAGCTCCCCAATGACTTCACTAGTGCCCCAAAAAAGCACAAGAGTGAAGCACAATGCAAGGCCAGGCCCCCTGTTTGCAGCATGCTTTGGGATGAAAGGAGGTATGCAGAGATAAGCCAATATCATATTATGGGACAAGGACTCAAGCATGTAGTGCCTCTTTCAAGCCCATCCCTTAGTGCCACATGTGCCATGGTAAGTGTGACCCAATTGCACCATGAAAGCACTTGTGTCTCAGACACATGCTCTGGTAGAGCTCCCGCCTCTGGATGGATGCTCCCCAGGCTGTGGGGTTTGGAGCCCACCTCAGTGGGCCCCATGTGCCCTTTAAGTCTCTTGAATCAGAAAGCAGTCCAGGCACTGCCTCCAGCTGGGGTCTCTAGACACACTCTTGGGGTGTGGTTCCTGCCTAGGAGCCCTGTCTGAGAAGTGAAACCACAAGTCCGACTGTCTAGTCCCTAATGCGAACCAGAACTGGAGTCAGCGGTCTGAGGTTTCCAATCGCGGTATCAGGGAATGATTACAGGGACCTGCTCCAACCTGTACGCCAGCATTACCACCACACCAATCTATACACTGTCTGGAGGAGGTGGAACAGTCTCCACAAGACTGGAGTGGTCACAGTTGGCCTTATACTACCTTTTCCTTGGGGTACTCGATGGGGAATGGCTCCGCTGTCTCTTTGGAGAAGTGCCAGGTCCAGAGTGCAAAACAGCGGAACTCTCAGCACCTCCAGTCTGACGTAGGCCTCGGTGTCAAAGCAGGATGCATGGTCTGTTGGCGTAGGTGCTGCTTTAGGAGAAGGTCCCTAGCCACCTGAGTCTGTTTCATGAACGATGTGCAAATCGAACACTGCTCTTTGCCATGAGCCTTGCCCAAGCACAGGAAGCACCGCACGTGGGGAATGCTGGGAATCACTCCCCCCCCCCGCCCACACACAAAAGACAATGCTTACAGCCTGGTGAGGACATCCCCAGGAAAATATGCAACTAATCCTAAATCTAACTAACACTAGGGTGCTAACTATATACAACTAGAAAAAAATCACTGAGAGATGGAGGATTGTGAGATTAATCTACATCGAGCCCTGATTCCAGCCACAGGTGGTAAGTAGGAACTGAGTGGGGTCAGGGCGGCGCTGCCTTATACAGCCGGGGAGGGCTGATAGCCATGAAGCATGAACTCCACCCATCTACGATTACTGCTATGCAAGATTCTCCTGCTCCGGTGTGCTGGGCACGCACGCACCTAAGTGGAATACATGGCTGCATCTACTCAAAGAAGAATCAGGGATTGCAATCCCATATTTTCATGTAAAACACAAAGTTTGACTTGGAAAACACTTTGAGCACCTGAGTAATGTGTTGGGGGAAATGAAACAATTGCCAGTTAAAACATCAGCATACCGGCTCTGTTCTCATGTGGTGCTCCCGTCGGTTTCAATGGGAGATGAGAATGCTCAGGACCTTGCAGTATCACTCCTAATATTTACGATCAGAAGACTCAAAATTCTAGAAGAACACTTCCAAAGGGGCAATCCAACACTTGCTGCTGTCAACTGGAGCCTTTCCATTTGCTTCGCTGAGTGCTGGATTTCACCTTAAGGGCCGACTTTTCAAGTGCTTGGCACTCATAACGCTGGGGCAACTTTTCCAAAGAGCTCAAGATCCCACTGACAGGGGCAGCTCTATGTATTTTGTCACCCCAAGCATGGCAGTCAGGTGGCTTTTGGCAGCACGCCTGCAGGAGGTCCACTGGTAATGTGGATTCAGTGGCATGTCTGCGGGAGGTCCGCTGTTAATGCGAATTTGGCGGCATGCCTGCAAGAGGTCCACTGGTAACACAGATTCAGCGGCATGCCTGCGGGAGGTCCGCTGTTAATGCAAATTTGGCGGCATGCCTGCAAGAGGTCCGCTGGTAACATGGATTCAGCGGCATGCCTGCGGGAGGTCCGCTGTTAATGCGAATTTGGCGGCATGCCTGCGACAGGTCTGCTGGTAACACGGATTCAGCAGCATGCCTGCGAGAGGTTCGCTGGTAACATGGATTCGGCGGCATGCCTGCGGGAGGTCTGCTGGTAACGTGGATTCGGCAGCATGCCTGCGAGAGGTCTGCTGGTAAAGCGGATTTGGCAGCATGTCTGCGGGAGGTCCGCTGGTAACGCAGGTTCGGCGGCATGCCTGCAGGAAGTCCGCCAGTCCCAAGCCTTCGGCATACCCGCCACCTAATTGCTGCTGAAGCCGCGGGACCAGCGGACCTCCCACAGGCATGCTGCTGAAGGCAGCCTGACTGCTGCCCTCACGGCGACCGGCAGGCCGCCTCCCACGGCTTGCCACCCCAGGCACACGCTTGGTGCACTGGTGTTTGGAGCCGTCCCTGCCCACTGAGTCACCAAAACAAGTGGCCAGATTTTCCAAAGAGCCCAGAACATGAAAATCTGGCCCTTAATTAGGGGTCTAAATTGGAAAATCAGGTCTGCGTCCAAAAGCCTAAATGAGGTTTATTTGGTCAGGAAGTTTCCTGGGTTTCTCACTGTGCAAGTTAAGACATCTTTCACCAAGCAATTTCTCTACAAATGCAAGACCCAGTCTATGCCGGGTCTGGAAATGGTCTTCCATGGCAGGCCATCATTAGAAAACAATGGCTCAGTGTGATTTCAGGCCTGACTGGTTTTACCACTGTGTGTTTGACGAGTGTGTTAAAAGCAAAGAATTGGGAATCTGATGGCTTGAGGGGGAGGGTGGACGACCCTCCTAGCCTTTAACTGTAGCCTCCTCACTACAGTTAAATTAAATTAACATTTGTATTAATGATAGTCTCTCTATTAAACCTTCTGCCTATGGCCATAAAAGGATTGCTCAGGGTTGGTGGAATTTAAAACACAACCTGGAAACTGTTCAGTGGAACCTTATGGGGGCTGTAAGTGGCTTAAAGATAATACATCTTTGTTGCCCAGTCAACGGTACTTGATTTGATTACCTTCCTCACTAACAGCAGCCAATAGGCACAGCTTCCAGAGCCAGACCCTGATCCAAAAGAAGTCAGTGGAAATAATCCCACTGATGTCAGTGGGCTTTGCATTCAGGCCATAGGATAGCCCTCTAAAGGGGTGTGTCCGATGGTGAGACAAGTCACAGCTGGAACTCCTGCTTTCGGTGCCTCACTCAATGTGTGACCTTGGGCAAGTTTGTCTGGTTTACTGAACTGCAGCCCAACACGATATCGTTCTTAGCTGCCAAACCGCCCCTCCCATGGTGCCTGACTCCCGGCTGCCAATCCCTCCAGCTCCTCTGGCACCTGCTACCATGCAGTCAGGTGTTAGCAGCAGTGTGAAAAATTCACATTTCTGCCACAGCACAAAATAAATGGGGGGAAAATAACTCCAAACCAGAGATTTAATAATAATGTAGATAACACACTCTCCTATTACGCTATCCATATTAATATTTCATCCAGGAAAAGACCTCTGGAATTTATTTCATGCTGTGACAGAAATTTAAATGTTGCTACAGAATTTAAATCCAGAGTGGCCCAACTTCAGTGTAGCACACTGACTTCTGGAAGAACTAAATGGAGTCAAAAACCCTCTCTGAAAGCAAACACAGTAGAATGGAAAGCGTTTAATTATGGGACAGCTGTATGGTGGCCAGAGCACTGGGCTGGGAACCAGGAGACCTAGATTCTGTCCCTGGCTTTGCTGCATGACCTTTATGCTTCTCTTCCCATCTCTTTGTCTGGCGTGTCTATTTAGCTGTGTAGTGCATTGGCGGTCATCCCTCCCCCTCCAGCTCAGAGGGAGGCTTCACTGGGTCACTGGGGGAGTTAGCAAATCGAAGGCTGCAGTCTAGGGGGCTCAGGCCCTCAGGCAGAGCAACCAACAGTCTTTTGCCTGGTCTCCTGGCTCAGGCAGACAACAGACACACACAGGCCTCTTGGCCTAAGGTGGGGCAGTCGCAGAAGGCAGTGGGATCCAGGCCCACCCTACTCCACTGGGTCCCAGCCCATGGCTCTGACAGTGGTGGAGGGCTCTGCCACTGGGTCATCGGGGATCCCACCAAAATACGCCAACCCAAGCACCAACGGCAAAACCAGACTCAAGTCTGGTTTCTCTAAGCTACTTCCTACCATGATTAGGGAAGGGACTCCAGAGTCATGGGGTCCTCCATCTCCTCGGGGTATTCGGCCACCGGCAATCTGAGCAGCTCCTCTTCAGCCTCGGTCTTCTCTAGTTATTTGGCCACCGGCAAGCTTAGCAGCTCCTCTCCGGACTTGGTCTCCTCTGGGGGCAGGACGCTACCTAGGTCGGTCACAGGGCCTGACAGGCAAGAGGCATCTGTCTCCTTCCCTGGCTCCCCCTCAACTGAACTGGAGGCCCTGCCTCTTATACTTTCTGTCCTGCCTCTCAATTTCCGACAGGAGGGCTGTACCCTGTCTGGCTCCACCCACCTGGGTGCAAAGAGTGATCCTTCCACCTCCAGCTCAGAGGGAGGCTCTGGGTCGGGGAGTGCTTCATAGTATGTGTTTATTCAGTGTTTAGCACAAGGGGGCCCTGCTTTTGATTGAGCACGCCAGAGTACTACTATAATAAGTGATAACTATCCAAGGTAAGAGATGAGGCAGCAGCATACATGTCGGTGAAGTGATACCAGACGTGTACCTTGCAGATGTGATCTGCTAGCACCTGCATAGCTCTTGAGGGTTAATTTACCATAGCTGCTAAGTATGCATGGGCCATGCTTCTGACTTCAATGGGTGCAAAACGTTACAATCCACATTGCAATGCATAGCAGCCAAGCCCATTACCTGTCACTGCTTTGGCAACTCACTTCAGCAAAGACACTGGTCTCTCTGTCTTTCATAGTAGGATCTGACATTTCATCACTACTTCGTCAGATTACACCTCCTGCTGAGAATTAGATTGAGCCACACAAAATGCATCTCTCCCAGAAGAATAACTAGAAGGTAGGAGATTTTTCAAAATTGTTATCTACAGCACATTCTCCTACTTTAAAGGGTAATTTAACACTAGTTAAATGACTGTTAAATTAACCAAGTAGCTGTAGAAATGTAGAAGTTGCTGTATCACTGAAGTTAAAAAAAATAAAATCACTAAGTCCCCAGAGACATTGCCCATATCCCACCCAACATCACCACGCTGTCAAGGAGTTATCTAATTATAGTTTTTAAAGTGATATTTAAGACCTGAAACTTTCTGTCTCAGAAAATTCACTCTTCTTCCACGATTAGATGCAAGGATTCAAATCCCTTTTCTGTTCAGCTGCAACTTTTCTTTAAAGTCTGGTGAATGGCGAAAAGAGCGACATGGGGCAAATGGGATGGGGGGGGCGGGGTTGTAGTTATTCTGCCTTAGTGAATTCCACATAACATTTTCTCCATTTCCAAGTCCAAATAAGACCCGCCGCCCCCCCAGCACTAGTTGACAGCTTTTTGAAAATCAAGCCGTGTTGGCCCTTGCTTCATACATCATCCCCAACCATGAAGATTCTGGAATCAGAATTTAGCTGGCAATTTTGTTGATTCATCAGATGATAGAATTCAGTTTGCTCTTCAACAGTGCTGGCAGTAATAAACTGATTTTTCCCCCTCAGGAAAATAAGCCACTATGAATCAGAAGCTGCACTGGAAGCAGAAACGTGCAGCAAGTAACAAGATGTCATTTTTACTCATGTTTTCATGTCAATAACCATAATCTAAGACCTAGTTTACAGCAGTCTCACCCAAGCCTCTTTGGTTACCTTGCAGTGACACTTCCTATCAAAAAAGGCTTTAACCCTTTGCAGGGATGGTTGGTTTTCTAGTTAAGACACTGGACTGGGACCGAGGAAATGTAGCTCCAATTCCTGGCTGCGGCACTTAGTTTCACGGTGGGTTCATTTTCCATTTGTAAAACGGGGCTGCTCCTCCTCCTCCCTTCTTTAGCACTGTCCATTTAGATGGTAAGACCAGGAACTGTTTCTTCCTTTGTTTGGACAGCCTCTAGCACAGCTGGATTCCGATCTCAGCTGAGCCACTGTAATACATATTGCAGGGAGTGCCAGGTTATTGTGCTCTCGCGCAGGTTTTAGCGGAGGCTACCCGGGCACACACAGGAGCAAGCACTACTCACTCAGAAGTTGGCAGTCTCAGGACTCTCCTGTGCCTCCTCCCTCGCTAGTGAGTAGTGCAAACAGGGTAGCGAGTGGGCATGCCGGGGGCGATATGGCATTGTTGTGATCTTCAGCCACCACATGAAGCCCTCGGCTGTGTGCACCTCTCTGGGCCAGCTTGTGCCAATTAAGCACTTATAAAGGCCCCATTACCATTACATGAGTACACCATAGACATTAATGATTTTATCCTCAACAGCCCAGTGAGGCAGAAGTATTATCTCCATTTCACAGATGGGGAATTTCGTCTCAAACAGGCTGTGATGCCTACCCAAGGTCACACAGCAAGTCTGTGGCAGAGACAGGCGTTGACCTGGTCTCTCAGTCCAGTGCCTTAATCACAAAGACCAACCTTCCTCCTCCTCATTTTGTTGTTTATAAATACAACCCTCCTCGCATCAGCTGTGCAGACAAAAGCCCACGTGATCATCCTTGACGTACCCAAGACCAAAAACCCATGTCCAGCTGAGACAGCTACCTAGTTTCCAGCAGTATTTGTTTACTGTGATCTGTAAGTAAAGTTGAACCTTTCCCCCATTACTACCTAGACTACTCAATGGCTGAGTCAAACAGGAAAATCTGGTCTAAAACCACCCCCATCAAACAGACAGGTAGATAAAATCCAGCAAGGCTTTTTGAAATAAATACATCAGGCTTCACAAAGCCTTTGGCAGCATGTAGTGTATGTGGAGCTACATGCCACAGCGAGGAGCAGGCTGTGTCCACCCTGCAGCGTGAAGCTATACATACCCATGGAAGAGCAGCAAAGAATCCTGTGGCACCTTATAGACTAACAGACGTTTTGGAGCATGAGCATCCGACGAAGTGGGTATTCACCCATGAAAGCTCATGCTCCAAAACGTCTGTTAGTCTATAAGGTGCCATAGGACTCTCTGCTGCTTTTAAGATCCAGACTAACACAGCTACCCCTCTGATACTTGTACCCATGGAAGGCTCTGGCAGGGGAGAGACAGCAGGGAAAAGCTTCAGTAGGTCCCTGCTGCCAGCTCCTTTAATTGCAATGGGGAAAGGTTCAGCCTTTCCCAGCTGACTCTCCCCACCAGAGCTTTCCCCCTTTGGGGGAGTCTTTTCCTGCAGCAGGGAAATTTTCCAGCAGGACACTCCAGTGCTGAAAATGGCAGTGTAGATGGGAGACACTGCCTGGGGGAGCAGAAAGCTGTGTAGGGCATGTACAGTAATTCCTCACTTAACGCTGGAGTTATGTTCCTGCACAATGCGCCTTGAAGTGAAATGATGTTAAGCGAACCCAAAATCCCCGTAAGAATGAATGTAAATGGGGGGGGGGTGTTTCCAGGGAGATTTTTTTTTGCTGTACAGTACTATAGTTGGGAGGTGCCTCCACCTCACCCCACACAGGCACAGCCCACTGGCACTGGAGACAGTGAGGCAGGCAAGGAGGTGGTAGGTGCTGTTGGCTAGAAGCACATTGTGCAGCAGCAGCGGCTGCTTCCCCTACTCTGCAAGCACCAGGGGCGGGGGGGCTCAACCCTTAGCCCACCCACACCCTCTCTTCCCCCAAACCCCGACCCTTAACATGAAATCTGAAGTGTTTCTGTTTTCTGGATCTTTGATTCTTTGTCTACATCAAGTAAATAATTCCCTTTGCAGCAGTAACCTCACCAGGTCATCCTATGGAACCAAAGCAATTGGAAATCAAATGAAATGAATGTGACTGTACGACTTTTTTGAAGTAAGCAGCAAGTCAAAAAGTTTAACAGTAAATGTAAACTATCCTAAGTACTATAGTTGAAACACAAAGTGAATACTGCTATATTGGTTCTCTTAGTGGATTTTAAAAAATTCTTGTGTAGTCTCAATTTTTTTTTTAAACACAGAATTATTCCATCTTCTAGACCTAGTCCTGATCCTGCAATTATTCTTATAGTATCTACACAGAACCCCCTTGAAATCAACAAGGGTCTAACGGCACAGAAAAACTTGCAAGATCTGGGCTCAAGTTTATGTTTTTTGTATGTTTTGCTGCTAAGTCTAGATAACACTCAGTCTGAGGTTATCTGGCTCTTGCAGCGTGTCATAGAAACCACAAGACCGGACATACTTGGCAACATCCTTGCCCATCCCCTCCCAGTGGAAGGACTTCCCCAACCGGTCCTTGGTTCTGTTCACCCCAGCATGGCCACTGGGATGATCATGGGCTAAGCTTAAGAGCTTCTCCCGGTACTTAGTTGGAACCACCAACTGTTTTTGCGGCTGCCATTCTTCCCGGTGTCCACCAGAAAGAATTTCCTTGTATAAAAGTCCTTGGTCTATAACAAACCGGGATCGATTTGAAGAGCTGAGAGGCGGTGGGGTGCTCCGTGCCGCCGCCCACGCTTTCTGAAGGCTGTCATCTGCTTCCTGCTCAGCCTGGAACTGTTCCCTTGAGGCTGGGGTCACCAGTTTTTCCTCAGACTGTGGACTTGGGCTTGGTCCCTCTGGAAGCGATGTAGGTGATGGGGTTGTTTCCGTTGCTGGTGAACCGCTCTCCGCTGGTGCACCTGAGGGTATTTCAGGCTCTGGCTGAGCCTTTTGGGTATGGCTGTCTTTTGCTTCTGCCAGTTCTGGCTTGCTGGCGCCCTCTGGCGTTGAGTTTGAAGATGTGGTTGCACTTGCTGGTGCTGGTTGCTGTTCCAGTTCCGGGCCTGGGACTGGAGATGCTGTGGCTGTTTCAGTGGTAGGCATGGAATCCGGGTCCACTACCTCTGTCTGGGTCTCTGGTAACACAGACGGGGCCTCTGTGGACGGCTCAGGAACAGGAATGGGTCTGGAAGCTTGCCTGGTTTGGCTACGGGTAACCATTCCCACTCTCTTGGCCCGCCTCACCTGGTTGGCCAAGTCTTCCCCCAGTAGCATGGGGATAGGATAATTGTCATAGACTGCAAAAGTCCACCTTCCTGACCAGCCTTTGTACTGGACAGGCAGTTGAGCTGTAGGCAAGTCTACAGCTTGTGACATGAAGGGGTAAATTGTAACTTTGGCCTTTGGGTTGATGAATTTGGGGTCAACGAAGGATTGGTGGATAGCTGACACTTGTGCCCCCGTGTCTCTCCACGCAGTAACCTTCTTTCCGCCCACTCTCAAATTTTCCCTTCGCTCCAAGGGTATTTGAGAGGCATCTGGGCCTGGGGATCTTTGGGGTGATGGTGGTGTAATGAATTGCACTCGCATGGTGTTCTTGGGACAGTTGGCCTTGATATGTCCCAGTTCATTACACTTAAAGCATCTTCCATCTGATGGGTCACTGGGCCGAGGTGAGTTACTGGAGACTGGTGAGGTTGAAGAGTAGGGTATTTGTGGCTTTACTTGGGTGGTATGTAGGGTCTTTGGCTGTCCTCGGTTGTAGGGTTTATGGTCTGTGTGCCCCCTGGGGTAATCGTTCCCCTTGACAGTAGCTTTTTTTGCTTTCTGCCAGTTCCATCCATTTGGCTCCAATTTCCCCCGCCTCAGCGATAGTTTTGGGATTTCTATCTTGTATGTACCGTGTGATGTCTTCAGGAACACCATCCAAGAACTGCTCCATTTGTATGAGGAGGTTCACTTCTTCCAAGGTTTGAATGTTGTTTCCTGTTAACCAGGCCTCATAGTTTTTTGCAATGTAGTAGGCGTGTTTGGGAAATGACACCTCTGGTTTCCATTTTTGGGTTCTGAAGCGCCGACGGGCATGATCTGGGGTTATCCCCATCCTGTATCTGGCCTTGGTTTGAAAAAGTTTATAGTCATTCATTTGCGGCTTGGGCATTTCAGCTGCCACCTCTGCTAAAGGTCCACTGAGGTGTGGCCTTAATTCTACCATGTACTGGTCTTCGGGGATGCTGTACCCAAGACAGGCTCTTTCAAAATTTTCCAAGAAGGCCTCGGTGTCATCACCTGCCTTGTAGGTGGGAAATTTCCTGTGCTGTGGAGCAATAATTGGCGCCGGGTTGTTAGGGTTGGCTGGCACATGCAGCCCAGCTTTTGCCATCTCCAGTTCATGTTTTCTCTGTTTTTCCTTCTTTTCATTCTCTTTTTGTTGTTTTTCCATTTCTCGGCGGTGGGCCAACTCTTCTTCTTCTTGCTTCCTTCTGTGGGCCAACTCATCTTCTGCTTGTTTCCTTCGGTAGGCTACCTCTTCTTCTTCTAGTTTTCTTTTGTGTGCTGCCTCTTGGGCTGCCTGTTTGATGCTTTCTTCCTTTTCTTTCATCTCCATCTGTCGCCTGTGTTCAGCTTCTTTGATTTGTTCTTCGGCGTCAGTCTTTGCCTTAGAAGTCATGGTTCCTGTTTTCTTGTGTTGGGGTGCCCTCCGGTGTTTATCTTCTGAACTGCAGGCTCTCTGTTGCCTCCTGAAGTCTGCCTAGCAACAGTGCTTTTTTCCTTTTCTCTCTCTAGCTAATGTTCAATGAAGGGAAACCAGAAAAACCACTTTATTTGCATGCATATAAGTGCTGGTACTTGCCCCCTAATGGGAGGGCTATTGCATGACAAAAGACCCTTAACAGTTTGGTAATGGCTTCTCGCTTAACATGCAAACCACAAACTGCTAGAGAGCAGAAAAAAAAATTCTCTCTGGTTCCCTTTTAAAACCAAACTGTTTCTCTCTGCTAAAAAGCCCCTAGCAGAGAAAAGAAAAATATAATATTCCTACTGGCTTCTGGATTGTATCTTTCCCACAACGCTGCACACCATATCATAACCTTATTCCCAGATTCTGGACCTTAGCGTCCAAAATTTGGGGGTTAGCATGAAAACCTCCAAGCTTAGTTACCAGCTTGGACCTGGTACTGCTGCCACCACCCAAAAAATTAAAGTGTTTTGGGGCACTCTGGTCCCCCTAAAAAACCTTCCCTGGGGACCACAAGACCCAAATCCCTTGAGTCTCACAACAAAGGGAGATAATCCTGATTCCCTTCCCCCCTCCAGGTGCTCCTGGAGAGATACACAGACACAAGCTCTGTGAAACTACGCAGAGTGAGTCCCCCTCTCCGTTCCCAATCCTGGAACAAAAGCACTTTCCTCTTCACCCAGAGGAAATGCAAAATCAGGCTAGCAATCCAACACACAGCTTTCCCCTGATTTCTTCCTCCCACCAATTCCCTGGTGAGTACAGACTTAATTTCCCTGAAGTAAAGAAAAACTCCAACAGGTCTTAAAAGAAAACTTTATATAAAAAAGAAAGAAAAAATACAAATGTTCTCTCTGTATTAAGATGATACAACACAGGGTCAATTGCTTAAAAGAATATTGAATAAACAGCCTTATTCAAAAAGAATACAAATCAAAGCATTCCAGCACTTATATTTATGCAAATACCAAAGAAAAGAAACCATAGAACTTACTATCTGATCTCTTTGTCCTTACACTTAGAAACAGAAGACTAGAAAATAGAACTACTTCTCCAAAGCTCAGAGGAAACAGGCAGACAGACAAAAGACTCAGAGACACACTTCCCTCCACCCAAAGTTGAAAAAATCCGGTTTCCTGATTGGTTTTCTGGTCAGGTGTTTCAGGTGAAAGAGACATTAACCCTTAGCTATCTGTTTATGACACCTGGCTTGGAAATGGGATCTAGTTCAGAAAAACAAAAGTCCACTTTTGAGCAAAACAGATAAACTTGGGAGGATGTGGCTTTTTTTGCCCCTCTGACATTGAGTTGTGGCAATTGTACAGTTTCTAATCTCACTTCTGTTCAGTCCTTAATTCCCATGTGCGAGACTTGTCCTCTTTAGAATTTGCAGCTTTCCTAAACCTCCCCAAATGGTGGATTCGCCACTTAAAATTCTGAGGAGAGTGATTAGATTAGTAAATTCTTAAAGGGTTAAAATCCCTGTTGGTGTAAAGCTGTGCTCCATGACAGCAACAATGAAGGAGTCTTATTTTTATGATGTATACCATAGTACATTACTTACATTTGATATTTCGGTGTTAACTGAACTACAGGTGTCAAAATAAATTAAACTGATATACACTCCCCTCTGTAGTGTTTACTCAGTCATTTGCTTATCCACAAAAATCAGCAGTTTGCAACAGTTATTCTGTTAATCTGTGAAATTTATGCACATGCTCTCACACACACAGCCAAGTGCATGAGGCCTGCTTTTAGTATACGGTGACAGTTCGCAGGCTACCCAGGGTAAACCAGAGATCTACATCCTGAGGTCTTCAGCTCCTAAAGTCACTTTGGTGCTTTTGAAAATTGTACCCATTGTACTATCTGTGAAGAAAGCAACACTCCACAGAGAGTTCCACGGAGAATAATGGAAATGGCCTACAATCCCCAGTGACAATAGCTATAGAAAAGAAATCAGTTGTCCTTCCCCTAGAAGAGAGAGAGAGTCTCTCAGACGGAATCTTTGTTGCGCTCAGCTGCTGTGTCGGGAATTTATGCAAATAATTCTGAAATTCTTGTTAAGTTATGTACAAGCTTCATATTTATTCTGCAGCTAAACTTGCATAATAATTTATTTTAAAGTCATCGGCACCACAAGTTTTATTACAAGCAATACAAAATGCGAACACAACGGCTTAATCCCATCACACAGCCATCATTATCATCACATAGCAATCTTTACAATCACACAGCTCCAAGTCGTGATTTTATACCTGATGCAACCTACAGGATGAAAAGCTTCACAAGCCATTCAAATATATTGAAAGAGAGAGAGATTATAGGCATTAACAAACTGTGGTCAATTATGAAAGCAAGAAAGGATTCAGTAAAAATCAGTGATTAGAACAAAGTATGTAAAATGTCAAATTTCACTCAAATGCAATCAGGATAAATTTTTAATAAAACTCTGTTTTCTAAAAGGCACGATTCTATGCTTGTGGGTGCCGCAGTTTTCCCATTAAAGGGGCTATGATAGCAGTAGTATGTGTAATACAATTACTATTTGTACGTATGGATAAAACAATTCTGAATATAGTTGTAATCTGATTCTTTAAATCTGACTTTTGTTTAAAAAAAAAATCACACCTTAAATGAGATGCTATTTTGCTAGGATTTTTTTAAATTATATATTCACAGATATGAAAGTGGAATGAGTTTTGATAATGACTCTTAATGTTTCATTTTTAAATATAGGGGTGGGATTTTCCAAAGGTGCCTAAGTGATTTAAGACCACAAGTCCTATTGAATGTCTAATGGGACTTGTCCAACTAAACTTAGGTGGTTTTGCAAATACCACTTCGAAGTCTGAAGTTAGACTCCTAAATCTGTATTTATGCATATGCCCAATTTTCAAAAGTGCTGAGCACATAGCTACCTCATATCTCAGTGAAATTAGGCAGATGCTGAAGTATGGTTTTAGGCATTTAACTTTAGGGTCCTATTTTTTAATTCTTGGCCTTAAAGGGAAACCTGACTATGTGACACTTATGGTAGAACGCTGTTAATTTATACGTCACACACAAGAAAGGGTGATCTCATCTCCTCTGAAGGGAAGGTTTGAACAACCAAGGGTGTTCTAAAGGTCTCGTGTTACAAAGACTTCATTAGAAATTACAAAATACTGTATGGAACATATATTATTAGTATGCTGAGATATAACAACTGAAAATTAGCTGTGTCAAATAAAGGAATTGAGAGTACATTTCTGATGCATTATCCTCATTTTTCATTGTTTGTCCATTTACTCACAAAATTCAGCAATTCATAGCGAGTCTCCCAGTCATCAAATGGACTTTAAATGTGAATAATGACGAGGGAGTTTACCCTTTGATTCTAGACTGCCTAGCAGTGTGTTCCAACTGCTCAAGAGGCTTGGCGGTGATTTGAGAAACCTGTTCATGCTACTGGGATATTCACTTTGTAATAGGTAACAGCTGAAATGACATCACACAGTCTATGAGCCAGCTGGAGGGGGCCATCCAGACTTTGCCTTGGCGAATTTTATCTGGGTTGTATTTAGAAGACACATCATAGATAACGTATTGTGTGCAGAAACACTGATCAGACCCAGGTTCGGCATGGTATGCCACTGTGTTGATGGTCTGTGTCACGTCACTATCTGGCTTTGGCTGCCTAACGAGGATTTGTCCTCCTGCTGCTTTAACCAGCTCTATGAGGTCACTCTTCTGGTGGTGGTTGAAAGTTCCCAAAAAATAGAAGTAGCAACCATCAAACAACTTAGGCAGCTAAGAAAAAAGAAAACAAGAAATAAAATAAGTACAGGGATCCGCAGCTCAGCATATGATTGGGAAGCCAAAGGAACAAGCATTAGCTCAATAAGTGCAGCTGAAAATATGGGCTAAATTGTGCAACAAGTTACTATGCCAGTTTCTAGAAACCTCAATATATGTTTCCAACCACTCAAAGCTACTCTTTGAAAGCATTTATTTAGACTGTAAGCTCCTTGGGGCAAGGAACACCTGTTTGCTCTGTTAAAACAGTGCCTACCACAATAGGGCCCTGGTCCTTGATTAGGGCTGCTTGGTGCTACAACAATACAAGTGATAAAATTACATCACACCACCAGTCCATTTAAATCAGGAGATGTTAGTTAAAAAGATAGGATGAACCAAGACTGAATGAAAAATAATTACAATATATTTTCCTTCCTTTTAGATGGGAGTGATTCCAAGTAGCAACTGAAACTGAACTGGAGAATCCTAGAGGAAACTTCAGCCTTTGTGTTTCATGCAACTTCTTGCATAACGAGACAGACTTCCGTCTGAAGCTTTGGCAAGGTTTATGGGAATATACATCAGATATCCATTAACAGTTTGTGACAATCTTTAACAGTAAACTCAATCACCTCTCACACAAACACCTGAATAAGTGCACATTGAAGTATTAAATCTCTTATCCACGCATGTAGCAGAGGGCAGTGGTATAAAAGATTGTTCTCAAAAAAATCAGATAGCTACCAGCTGTTCTTGGTTGAGTCTGCCTCTTCGTGGGCCACCACAGATTTCATACTTCTCCTCTTGTTCACGACTTCTGCTTTGCAAAGATGCCTTCACCCCTGGAATTAAGGCATATGTCAAGGCAACAAAGCAAAGCATTGTTATTGCCAACTCCCAGGATTACTTCATATATTCAGGTCGCATTTCAACAAAGAATTACATGTGCTTAATTTTACGTACTGTGAATAGTTACACTGAAGTCAAAGGGATTATTTAAATTAAACATGTAGGAATCCTTGCAACATCAAAAATTAAGAGATTACACTTTAGCTAATTTCTAAGAATCTCTTTAAAGTGAGTTTATAGAAGTGCTTCTGAAAGATGATGGTTTGATGCCCCTGGAAAATGAAATCCTTCTCCTAGACGGAATAGGCATGGCACAGTATACTGTAGGTCAGTGGTGTCAAACATTCCATCCACAGCATACACTGGGCCCACTTTACATATTTAAGTGACTCTGCTTGACACTCATGCTGCAGAATCTAAGCTTTCATTTAAATTAGAAAAAAGCCGACCACCATGCATAGTTCTCACGATTGCATAGATAACCTTCCAAATACAAATCAGACAGACAAAACTGCATCAGGTCTTCAAGCTGCCTGAAACAATGACACACAAGTATGAACTCCATCTCCCACCACTCCCATTGGGCATGAATCTGAAGTGTCATTAACAGACATTTTAAAATTAACTACCGCTTTGCTGATCTTTGGCCCCTTAAATAACCTTATCTTGGAGGCCAACTAACAGCCATCAGATGACAGCAAGTGCCTGACCTGGGCTGGATATAAAACCTCATAAAAAGCTGACTCTGTACTGCATTACTGATACAAGGATTCACATTTCACTCCTGTTTTAATTAAAATGATCAGGAACAGGTCATTTGTAGTTGATGTTTGAAATCAGAACAGAAACATCAGAATGCCTTAACTTGGGCTTTTCCCTTTCAGGTTCACCAATTTATTTGCATTTAAGTAGTATTTTAAAGGTGCAGAAGTGTGACTGCTACGTGAATACACATTTGTGAAGCTGCTTTGTAAAGAAGTTCAATAAAACCTGTTAACAGCCATCAAAAGGTGCCAGGATTCAGTAGTACTCACAACATCGACACTCCATTATACACAGGTCCCCCATTCCTAAAATCTGAAACCAACAAAACCAATACTCAGCCAAGACAACAAAAACCCAACCCTACTTACAGTTTTTAGCCCCAAAAGGGAGAAGAGCCAGAGATTCCATGAAGTCTATGAAGGACGTTGCTATGGTGATGGGTGGCAGTACTGAACCTTAAAAGAGAGAGATCTTCCTGCTTGTGCCAACCCCAGGGAGCTTGAAAGCCCAGCTGTGCTGCCAACAGGCCACTGGTCAATTTGATTTTATTTTTGTTCTGGTTTTTGAATTTTAAAACAAGTTATAAATAAAAAAGTCACTAAGCTATTTGTTTACATGAAAGCAAATGAGAATTTGATGAGGCAAGTTGTGCTTATATATTTGATTGCGAATAGAGACTCCCGTATATGCGGAAGTCAAAAATTCTACAAGCCTAGTCTAGATGCCCACAATACTATGTTTTTTACATTTTTTCCCCTCTCTTCTATGCATGCCAGCCTGAATCTGTGGGTGTTCTGCTCAATTCCGTTGTGGGAAATTAACATGAACCTGTACAAAATTTTTAAAAAGTACCAAAGACCCTTATATTCTGGAAAAGAAAGAAATCATGTATTTATTGGAAATCAGAGCAGTAAATATTGACAAAATATTTCAAAGGTTTTCATAACTGAAGCACTAACCACAGCCCTTACGTTGATTCCACTGCACATAAACAGAAGAGAATCCCAATAGGACTTCAACTTAAGGTTAGTTTTTTTCCTCCTCTCAAGAATGCACGGATGTTAATGTGTATTATTTATAATTAAAAGGAGAAATGTACTACCTGACCTAGCTCTGAAAACAGGACTGGTCCCTGCATTATCTACAGATCACCACAAATGTACTGTTTTCACTTTTTATATAAAAACTACATTAAAAGTTCCTATATTTATAATGCAAATTAAAATATATATGTCTCAATTTTCAGAGGTGCTCCACACCCACAACTCCAATGAAGTAAATGAAAGTTGCATGTGCTCAGCACCTCTGAAAAAATACCAGGCTGCTAATGTTTAAGTATCAGTTTATATTTTTCAGAGTGGCTTTGGTCAGAAAAACAGAATGACAACTGCACATTTTCTGTTTGGGTTACCAACAAATCTGGGCTATTGCCTGCAGTGTAGCACCAGTATACCTGTTGCATTAAGCAGAATAGCATAAAGCCTGTTCTCCATCAGTCAATCTGCCAGCAAAGTTCAAATTTCAGGATCTTTGCTAAGGAAGGTACGGCTTTATAAAGCTACATTAATCACAACTTGATTTTCAAATGACAATTTGAGCTCGTAGTGCTGGCAGTGGTAAACAAAGCAAATTTGATGAGAGCAACAGAGGAAGCAGAATGAATATGGAACACTAAGTTATCTTTTTACAGAGTTACCTTCCTGAGGACAACTGAACTTTAAATCGTGAAAGTGACTAATGTTGGTAAAAGGCATCTATTTTAGCAGAAAATGCAAAGTACATTAAATCTTGTCTGCATACATGTCTTCCCATTTCATGCAGCCAACTCCACTGATAAATCCTTTCAGTAAAATTTAATTGCAGTCATTGAAATGGTTTAATTTTTAATTGCCATGAGAACATTGAACCAAGATAGTGACGACGATACTGATCTTAACCATCTCATTTTCACTAAGCTCCAACACTGAGAGTTAGAAATGTTACAGGAATTAGTGCTTCATATTTTTTTTAAAAGTAACACATACACACACGCACACACCCTACTAATAAATGTTTCTCTGAAGACTTTTCATCTCTTTCATTTTAACCTCCACTTCATCAGAAATCACACAATGTACATGGTTCACTTACAGATCGGAAAAAAAGTCTTGGGCATAAGTTACTGGTGCATGGATGAAACAATCTTTAAAATGCAGACATTTTACGTGAGTTGACTTCACTAGGGTTATACACCACTCCTTGGAGTGATCTTTGTGATAATACGACTGTAGGCTCCCACTTCTTGAGAAAGTCTATCCTACAACGATGCTGGAGCAGAACTTGTTCTAAGTTAATCGGTCTTGTAATATTCGACACCAACTCACGGCTAGACAGTTTTCCAGAACCACATGTGCTGAGATGCTTTTTGAACAGCTTTCATCCAGTCTCTTCTCTAACCCCCTGTACCTTGTTCCTGTCCATGTATGGGAAGCAATGTGAAAATTACTACAATCCTCAGCAATACAGGAATGTCAGCTGATGCTTCAAACTTCTAAATCCTAGATGTCATTTTACTGTCAAACAGCATAACTAATAGGTGGTAAGGAAACAGCACAGCTTGGAAGACCAGACAATACACACAGGATAACAGCAGTGAGACAAGAAAGTATAAGGAAGTGAGAGATGTATTAAATTTGCCATACTTTATCAAAGAAGTGGTTTAGTAGTCTTAGTATCCTGTCTGGCAGTGTTAAGGACCAGATGCTTCAGAGGAAGGTGCAAGAAACCCTAATACAAATAATTATGGAATAATTTGCCCACAGGGGAAGTTTCTGTGAGAATAAAAAAAATTGTAAACTTTTTTGCTTTAGCACAGTGGTTCCCAAACTTCAGCAGCTTGTGAACCCCTTTCACTAGCACATCAAGTCTCGCAACCCCTCTCTTAAAAATGAATATTTCCAGGAATTTTCTCCTGTATTCGAGTATAAATTATAAAAACAGTGATCTCGGAAATATAAAATTTGTTTTTATGACATGCTTATTACACACTATTTATTAATTATTTATCACTACAGTATTTTTATTACATTATGAAAACGGCAACACTCTGCCAAGATCTCACTTTTCCAAGGTCTCACTCAAAAGAGTTCCTCCTACACAAGCATTCAGGTCTTGAGCAGTCCAGGGAAACAGCACGTTACAAAAAAGCTTAAACTTGTTCTTCAGAATAATTTTAAAAACAATACTAGCTGCCTATTTAATTTTAAAAACAGCAAAATATATTCACTTCCCTCTCGTTTCTTATAAGGAGTCTTGAAGTTTAAATCTCTTCAGTGTGATAGATATGCTTGCTTTGATCTGCTTAGCTCTTGGCAGTCTAGGGGCTCTGGGCTGCTGACCCCATGCTGCCCGGGATCCCTAAGGACAGCTTTGTCCGCCATTAGGGCATTTTTTCCCCGAGAACCCTCTGTAAGATTTTGCAAACCCCAGTTTGGGAATCACTGTTTTAGCATATAAGCCAAATACTAACTGTGGAGATTGTCCTCCATAAGTATTTCTAAAGTTACTTACTTCTTGGCTTTACTGATATATTGTGACCATGAGTTTCACAGGTTAGTCATATACTTTGTATTTGCTTCTTTTCTGTTTTGCGTCAACTAGCTCAATTGAATATCCTCAGATTCTAATATGAGAAAAGTTAACAGAAAGGCTCCAAATACCTTTTCCATATCATTAATTATGTTTACTTGTATCACACCCCTTCTCATTTGTCTATTCTGTAAGTCTCAATCTTTTCTTCCCAAGTCTCTAGACCACTGTTTCTGCTATATCCTTTTTTAAACTAGGATGATTAGAACTGAAAACATTATTCTAGGGAAGGCTGCACCTCTGAGGGCATTATAACAACAACAACTGATTTGTGATAGCACCTAGAAGCACCAATTACAAAACAGAGCCCCACTGTGGTAGACACAGTACAAATTACACAGAAAGACAATTTCTACTCTTAAAGAGCCTATCATCTCAATACAAGAGACAGGGGACTTGGATTCTAAACTTTGGGGCAGAACTGTGTCTGTTTTATGTACAGCACCTAGCACAGAGGCATCCTATATACCAGTGGCTCTCAACCCAGGGTACACGTATCTCTGAGGGTACACAGAGGTCTTCCAAGGGGTACATCAACTCATCTAGATATTTACCTAGTTCTACAACAGGCTACATAAAAAGCATTAGCAAAGTCAGTACAAACTAAAATTTCATGACTTGTTTATACTGCTCTATGTACTATTATATAGACTAAATTACCCCCTTGTGAAAACTATAGATTCTGCATGAGGCACACAAGTGCCCTCTTCCGTTTTGTTTTTTCCTCCTCAAACTGGCTCTACTATATATAAGTTTGAAAATAAACAAAACAGTTTTCATGTTTACGTACCCTTATTAACTTATGAACAGATTTAAAATAAGCCAATGCTTACAATGGACTGATCCGCTATACAAAATCTTGACACATTCTGCATTTCTACCATCAATGAAAGTTATAGACTTGCCAATTCTGGGAGTGGGCAGGTATATTCATTTAACAGGTTTTTTTCAATCTGTGCTGGGGAACATCCTTGTCATTAAACTGATGACCATAACTGCTGTGACTAAAGTTTGTTGGATCAGCTACCCCAAAACAGTAGCAATACCAACAAGAATGTGTATTTCCTCACACTTCAAAGGGATTGGACTCATACTCTGGGGGTAAAGGACCCCACACCAGGGTGTGCATTCCTTAGTAAGCCACTTTCAGTATCTGTCTGATGAAGGATCAAGTTGAAGCACGACTGCTCTTATTAAAAAAAAAATAAAAAAAAATAGTTTTTTAAATTGTTCCTCTTAGAGATAACCAGTGTTTAAAAATATAAATCCATTCCATTCAAAAAGTAGTCTTTTTAATACCTTCCCCTTATTTCAATTTTAAGCTCTCTGTGGCACAGACACTTTTGTTTGTGTGTACAGTGTCTAGCATATGGGGCCCTGAGCAGGTGTCCAGGCACTATTGCAGTATAAACATTAAACATTAGAAGTCGTAAGCTTGTGCGTTAACGTCACCACATTTGGGATATGAGGGGACTGACCTCTTTCATATAGGAGTTGCTGCTCACACTGTTCCTCTTGCTTACCCTGAACCATTTCTGCCTCTAGTCTTCCCACAACCCGTCACACAACACATTTGGGGGCAAGCAACACAAATTCCCAGTGCACTATCTGCCTGAATGCTGGCACTAATTTACCTTTATTACTACCTTGTCATAGTCATATATCTCCCAGGCCATGGAAATTAAGAAACTGCAATTTGTAAATTTCACAAGATGAGGACACAATCCTCTAATCCTTACTCGCCTGAGCAATGCTATTGATTTTAGTGAAGCTATTTGCATTAGCCAGGGCTATTTACACGAGTACGGTTGTATTCACCCATTGTTACAGTGGTATAAGCCCTATATTACTGCACTGATCGTAATGGAGTTATGCAGGATTTACATTAGGTACAACTAAGCACAGATTTTGTTCCTAAATCTTTTAGGATACTACCACCATCCTAAAAAACTTTCTAAAAGGTTGAGTGATGTTTTATCTTTATTGCTTCTATTGAACAGCCATATTAGTATCAAAGGGCCCAGGGTCTAGCTGTGGCAGCAATGGCAAATGCTCATTTACCTGTAGATGGGGATGTTGGAAATGGAAATATAGGGGTCTCTATGCAGATAGAGCAGAAACTAATTAGGTGAATTGATTGAGGAAAGAAAGTAGGAATTCTGGACTGAAAGCAGCCTTTGCAGTTAACAGAATCTGACAAAGCTGTTGGCCTGTGCCTTAAGCATAATAGTCTTACTGGTATCCAGAGTACCTTGGAAGAGAAACATGAGATGAGATTCTAAACTGAAAAAATATAAAAAGGTTTCTGAAACCATTTTTCATTATTAGTTTTACAAACTCCTTAATTACATATTTTTGTGAAGCAAGGTAGATTGGAGTGGTGTAGTTAAAGCTACATATTCCTGATCTGTGCATTGACATGAAAGTGTTTCTTGAATGCATTTATTCTGACATTCCCAGTATCCATTATAATAAGAACATGTATCAGGATTGTCATCTGTTTAAATGAGGAATGAAAAATAGTCAAGCTTTTTTTTTTTTTTTAACTGTACTCTGATTTAGGAAAAAACAGATTAAATTCAGTAATACTTGAAACTTAAACTTAATCTCAGCATACTTGCTGGAGGAGGATGATCTGCTACTTCCCATTCTATTATAGTCCCAGAAATAATGAAGGCAATAAAATAATGAAAGCAATGAAAGATATGGCCAAGGGCAAGGAGCAGGATGACAATGGTGTCTCAATTGATTTTTATGCTGCTTTGAAAATTGAGATATTGCCAACAGTGTGTTAAGTATATATAAAATGTATAGACAATAAGCAACTGGCAATAGGTACTATGAAATCTTTCCTCTCTGAAGGTACCTTTTTGCAGTATTACCACTCTTACATCATCAGCCTCCAGTGAGAGCCAAAAGGGAATTCAAATAGTTGTGGAGGTTTCTGCACCATCTATACTAGTAGCAGGCCTTGTGCCTAGCCCAGGTAAGAGTAGTGCACTTCCACCAGAATGTTCCAAATTCAGCTCGTTAGTAAACAAGCAAATATATAGGGAGATTACACATAATTCTAAAATAAATATACAATCTCAAATACGGCCTGATGAAATACAATGATTCAGGCAGATGAGAAAGGAGACGGCTTTTATTACACAAAGATATGAAAAGCTGCTGTAATGGAGGCGTTCATACAGAAAAATACATATTTTTATTAAAATATTTTTTGCAAAGTACAAAGCTGGTGTCTTTTTTGTGACATGAACGAACTGTCTAGGCCATAAATGTAAATTTCCTTTAGAGAACATACTTGGAGAACAATTTTAACATGTGCCACAATGTGAATATTTTCACAAGTGAAATACTGGATCAAAACTCACTGGGTTAATAGAAAGAAGTGGACCCCAATTTTGAATTCCTGGCTTAAAAATTTAAGCAAACAAACCTTTCTTATGTCTAATTTATTAGTAATGGCTTTGATAGAGATACAGGGTCAAGAGAAATACACTAGAGTAAGGGCACACTTTTTAAAAGTTTATTTTTAATGTCTCATCTAAGTGGATGTAACCAATTACTAAGCACAAGCCCCCAAAGCAATGACAAATAAGGAGAGAGTACGAAAAGCAGAGCAAAGTAAAACCCTTTTTCCTAGACAAATGTTTCATCAGCAGGCATCCAATTATTTGTTATAACAATCTTTAACTTGTAATGACTCTGAAGAAGACCAACAACAAACTGGTGGGAGCAGATGGAATGGTGTTGTTAATTATAGGCACTTAGCTGCATCAGACCCCATGAGTTATTACTAACATTTCCCAGTAGGGAGGAGAAGCACTTGCTTTTAAAAAGTACGTTGCTTACTAAGCTAAAAGCATTAGCACCCAGGAGTATACTAAATCACTGCTTTAACGGCACATTAAATAAAGCTCAACAGAAAACAAAGAAGTGTATTAAAATGTCCATGGAATAAAGATTTCTGTACAGACCGTGTTTACTTTTTTCTGTTACATTTCCAAAGTTAAAAAACAACTAAATTCTCTCACAAACGTTCAATCTCACCTCTGCAAGAAAAATCCATCTTCTCCCTAGTGCTGAATTGAAGAGAGAGATAATCCTGTACTAGTGACATCATTATGTATTAGTTTCTATACTGTTTGACCAGTAAAATACTGAGATGGAGAAGAGGAGAATACTTAACCTGGAAAATTAACAAGCCTCCTGAACAGCCTGTATATAGCTTTGATAAAGTCAAGATCTACCACAGCAACGTTAGATTTAAATATTCTCAGTGAAACAGAATTCTAATTACTGAAGACACACCATATGCACTCTGTGAAAACCCAGGCCTGGCTCCTAACCCCTCAGAAATGTGTTACCCACAGCAAGAGAGAGGTTTTATCTTCCTGCCCATGTGTAACCTCTAAGCAGCTAGACAGCTACAATACCATAACTGTCCCACAATTCCCCACTACTTTTCAGCAGCTCAAGTATCTGAAGCTAGACCTGGATACCCAAATCAACCTGTAGGTTTGGGCATTTATCAGCATGTCAGGGGGAGTCAATGAGAAGCTATTCATACTTGTGACAGATCGCAGTACCAAGACTCCTTGAAGACCCTTTTTTTTGAATTACCTATAGATAAGGGGGATGAACATAAGCTGTTTTAATTAAGTGATATCAAAAGTATCCAAGGGGAATTTAACCAATGCGCCATTTGAAAAGACCAGAGAAGACATCAAGTGGATGTTAGGAAGTTACATGGACATTAGAAGCAGATGGACTAAGTTTTCCAAAGTGACTAGTGATTTTGGCTGCCCAACTTGAGACACCTTAAAGGGGCCCCATGCTCAGCATTTTAGAAAAAAATCAGGCCCCTTTAAGCTGGGCACCCAAAACCAATAGTCCGTTTGAAAAATTTAGGCAGCTAAGTTATTTGAAGAGTCCCTATTGAATAAAGATGAGTTTTCATATCCAATACTTAATCATCCAAGACACTCCTGAAACCACTTGAAGAAAGTTCTCTATGAATTCTCCATTGATAAACTAACTGCACACGAGTTAATTATAAATTAAAAACACACCAGAATAAAGGACTGGGTTTGGATTCCTGCCCCAGAGAAGTCAAGGGGAACACGGAGGGCTTTCACAATACAAGAAGAGAACAAAGTGTTAAGAGAAATAATTTAGAAAGGGAATTAATAAAGTCAGCCCTCAAGATATACAGAGAACAACTGTTAAGAAAGGAACATGCTGTAAAATAACTATTGATGAACTGTGTAAGGGAAGACTTAAAAAATGCCTTCAGTTGTATACTATATAGATATTTGTTCATCTGCCCTTTCATTTAAGTTACTGTTTTGTTAGATGGAACATGTAAGTCCTTGAATGCAGAGGTGTATTGGATAGTATAACTACCGCTTTATACATTACTAACAAGCACTGACCCCGTAACCCTAAAGCAACCAAAATTTTCCATTTTGATTTCTGTGGGAGCTATGAAAATCATAAGGAATACAAGGATGAGGCCATAAGCTTGACTGGGTTTTGCTGGTAACTAGCCATCCTGTCTTTTCTCCCTATCAGGCAGTTTTATTCTACTATACCAATTCAGCCCTTCTCGACAGCCATTTAAAATGTTTAAACTTAATACTAAACACATACATCGGAACATTTACCTTGAACATTCCAGCCCTATTGCTAACATGCTGAGCGGTAAACAAATTCATCCCCTCCTTACATTTGGGGGATGACTCTCTCTCTGGATGCATTACACATTTTCCACAGATGGAGTAATTACATTTAATCAAATTCTTGCCACTCAAAATTTTAGAAGCCCCATAGTTTAGGTTAAGCCAATATCCATATTTGAAACAAGTTTCTGAAACAGGAATGGAAAGTTCTCAGGTAATATTAATCCTCAAGTCAAACTATATATTTGTTTGAAAAATAAACCTTCCATCTATTTCAATACTTACACTCAAATTTCAGGACCCAACATCCAGCCAGAATGGCCAGCATCCCTTTGATAGTACTTCGCATTGGATCATCAGGGATAATGACGTGAGTCACTAGAGGAAAAAGTTACACATGTAAGAAAGCCTACAAATCTAAAATAACTAGATCTATAAGACTTGTTACAAATCCAGTCACGCCCAATTTACGAACTATTTCCTCCCCATTTATAAGCAGACATTCTTCTCCAAACTCAAAATCTGTTTTCATTTGCTGCAATTAAAATCTTCTCTTTATAAACTTGTGCAAGTGGGTGTTATACCTGAAAACCCACAACATTTCTATCTGCAGTGAAAAGACACCTTTTAATTGTTGTAAGTATAGCCTTGTAGTTTATAAGAGAAGGAAGCATTACTAATCTATAAACCTGCTTCTCCTCCAAATGTATAACTGCAATAGGATTCTCTCTACTGGGTGTTAGTACCTTAATGCAAGACAGGTGGAATTTCCTCAGCTCGACATTTTCAGGCCCTGCATGCAACAGTAGTTAGGTGGAGCATGAGTTAGGCCCTTTCTAAGCATTTCCATTACATACGATCAGCTTAACTACAGCCTGAGAATCTTTCAGTCAGTTCTACACTGCATGGGTGGCAAAGCTCTCAAGAGGAATAAGCCGATCAATAAAAGGGATTAAAAGAATGTCTAAAAAACCCACACCCAACAAATGTAACTATTCATCATGGACTTAGTAAAGATGAACTTGAAACTCCGAGGCTAGATGGCAGGTAAAAGAACTCATCACAATACTATCAGCCACTCTCATTACCAATACAAAAGAGATTTTTCTTCCCTTGGTATCCTAATGTTAATTGAATTGTCTTGTTAGACTGACCTCCCACTTGGTAAGGCAACTCCCATCTTTATATGTGCTGTGTATTTATACCTGCTACTCTATTTTCCACTCCATGCATCTGATTAAGTGGATTCTAGCCCACAAAAGCTTATGCCCAAATAAATGTGTTAGTCTCTAAAGTGCCACAAGGACTCCTCATTATTTTTGCAGATCAGTAAGTTGCCGTTCTCTCAAGATACCACCTGTGTAGGATTCTCACTCCAAAAGTGTAATAAAGCTCAAGAGATGTCTCAAGTAAAGAAGTAAAAGTGCAACAGGTAGCAACTCTAGGGCCACAACCAAAAATGTTAAGAATTTTTTTTCTCCTTTTAAATGAGAAAGGAGAGTAACATCAGCTGCCTGGAGTTAGAGACTTTAGCTGAGATGCTGCTGGCTCCTTCTTGAGCCCTTCTCACCACTACTTTTCAGCAGCCCAAGTATCTGAAGCTAGTCCTGGATACTCAGTGACTCCAAACAGAGTAGCCCCAACTGTGGCCTCAGCTTTGAAGGTGGTGGTTTCAAGCACTCTGATGAGGCCATCCCACTAACGATGGGCTCGGGAGAGGGGAGCTTGGTCTGCACCAACGCAGGTAGCACCAACACAAAAGACAAAAACAGAGTCCTAAGCCAGCAGGTTTACCAGGCTGGCTTCATGCAGATTGATAGGAGTTTCCCTGGGTGTGCAGACTTGAAGTAAAGTCCAAGGAAGATAACCATATTTGCTTCCTCATGTGCTATAGATATGACCCTGCAATACTAATAAGAGTGAAGCAGCTTTGCTGTCTCCTGTCCTTCCTCCATGTTAGGTGTCATGTAACAGAAATGATGCAAAAACAAAAAAGAAAAAAAACAGAAGATGAAAAAATTCAGCAAAGTGCCAGAAATGCAAGGAGCTGAGGAATCAGAACAAGTGCAGAACTCCCCAGGCCCCAGCCTGGGAGTACCAAGACAGGTTCCGAAGCATGGCAAATATTAGAGCTATAGTGCTGAGGCATCAGAACGACAGGAGCAATAACAGGGTGCTAAGTGTCCATAACACCAGCACAAAAGCAAAGGCTGGCACCAATATGTTACTCAAAAATTGCTGCCCAAGTGCAAAGTAAGTGGCAGAACACCAGCCACACTGGTGCTGAAATGCAACAGAAAAACCAAAAAACCCCAGAGACAAAACAGTAGGCAACAAGCACCCAAGGCAAACAGCTCCACGAACAGAAATGTTGTTCATGGTTCTAACTAGAAGGGAAGGACTGGTATTGAAGAAGGATATCAGATGTTCGAAGACATGGATGAAAAACAGCCAAGCCAGTGACTGACAGTCATACAGAGCTCCTGCAGGCAGCACCTTCACCAAAAGGAACTGAGTGAAAGGTTCCAAGAGCAGCAAGTAAGCTGAGGAGGGCTACACTACCACCTCAAATGACATGGTACCCTGCTAGCAATGCAGCTGGGGCAAAATGTAAGTAAGAGTTTAGTGAATTCTGCCTGTCTTGCACTAGAAAGCTGGGAACTCAGAGTTAGAATCCTGGTAGTTGGTTCCTTTTAAAGGACAAGTTTCTAACCAACTCATTTCTGCTGCCAGCAAGCTCACATCTCCTCTTGCAAAAGAGGCTTCTCTCTCTTCAGAAAGAGTACCCATAGGCTGTGGGCTAATAGATGTGAAACTTTATATTGCTTCAGTCCTACTAGAGGCATAAATACTATATCATTCTTGGAACCTGAAGTTTTATTTCAGTCTATAAAACCTTATGCAGTAAACATCTCGATAGCTAAAATGTATAACCCTTGTACAAAGTGAGCATTAAAACATATCTAAGAGACATTCCAATGTGGGCTCACTAACCTGTGCTGTTAAACTCAACACATTTTCTAGCCTTCAGAACTGTTGCGAGTTTGCTCAGTGATTTTTGTTGCTCTGAATTGAGGCTGCTTCCCAGTAGAGCAACAGGTCCTTCTCTAGGGCGGCCTGGGCTCGCTTGCTGTGTGACGACAAGAGGAAAAAGTGCTAAGTCCTTCCTAAACTGAATGTTTGGGAACTTAAAGAAAACAAGTAATCTATTTAATAAAGAATAAACCTTTGAAATGAATAATTCATGGCACCTTACAGGACACATACATAAATCTATATGTAACAAACTAGCTCTAGAGGGCATTGCAGATACTTTAATTTATGTAACGTACCAAAGCAATTTTCAATTAACTAAAAGTTCAGTCTTGGGGACCTTTTGAAACCAGTAACCACTTTCAGCAAACGGGCTGATGAAGATGCAGCGTTGTTTGGGAATTGTAGTACAGGCCTAACTTCCACAGATCACAGTAATGTGACAAGAAACTCACCACACAGTGAAAGTGGATACTTTCAAATTTAGAGAAATCGATTTTTCTGCCCTACTAATAGTAATTATTGAGTATTAATCAACTGAAGAACATTTTAAAGCAATGTGTTCTGAATGGTTTAAACTGGGGTGTTAAAGGGTAAAGATTTTAAAATCACCCTTAGTTTATAGTGTCTAGCACAACACAGCTCCTCCCCTCACCCCCCCACCAGGCCCTCTGTGTGCTACCGTGCTATGTTTTTATATACAGGGAAGTTGCATCTCATGCAGGGGTTAGGTTTTAAAGTCAGCGCATAAGGCGAAAATCACATATAGTCAAACGCTCGTTGAGTGGAATGACGGGAGGAATCGCCCACGCTTCAGGTACAGTATTTAAATTGTTATTTTTCTCTTTGTTTTTGTTTTGCCAAGCGTGTATAGCTAAAAACACGTAAGTTAAATGTGCCTGTGATGCGACTCCACTGTATGCACACAAGACATAAAACATGAATAAATGTTCATAGATTAGCTTACAAATGGTATACAAATTTTACTGTAATGAGGCACTAAGAGTTGAAACTGTTCTACAAAGACAATATCAACGACAGCCACAAAGTCAGTTTGTCCTAAGAGGCACCAGCCCCAAAGATCTTGCAGGGCATTCTAAACAATGCAAAGTAAAAATTTTGATTACATTTTATGGGTATATAGAGAAATACATATGTAAGGTCTGATTTTCATTTACACCAAAGCTTCTATATATTCCTCTAGCAGGGAAAAGGAGCATTTGTGTAAATAAGACCACCGCTTACGCCCAGTCTTACATTTGTGATTGTTAAGGCGCACGGTGAGGCCAATTTGTTTTCTCCAGCTGCGAGAAACTGAAAGGTCTCTGGCAGAAGACTGTAAAGAGGTGTATTAACCCAGCAGTTGAAAACATCTTAATTATTGGGTGAACAGAGATACTTTAAAAATATAATAGGCTATTCCAGTATGTAAAAGCATTTAGAGCAAAGAATAGCTGCATCTTTTTATTGGATGTGTGTATACAACAACAGAGGCAGACGATACAAGATGTGGAATAAAGTTTGTCAATGTTTTGGGAAACATTCTGAGTTATAGAGATGACCCCACAGTCTTGTGTATAAAAATCTTCATATCCCATTCTGGATATATCATTTTTGTTACAGAAATCTTCTTGGGAATGTTGGAACGTTTTACC
This sequence comes from Gopherus evgoodei, assembly GCF_007399415.2. Classification (NCBI taxonomy): domain Eukaryota; kingdom Metazoa; phylum Chordata; order Testudines; family Testudinidae; genus Gopherus; species Gopherus evgoodei. The sequence goes on along the minus strand of NC_044332.1, from coordinate 12,330,019 downwards.
AATTTGACTGGCACTATTTTCCCTGCCCATTTTTAACCAGTCTGTAAAGCCAGATGCCCTAGTTACCCTAGGTCCAAAGTGTTCAGGGCTCACAAGATGGATCTGATTTTTAGAAACACTTACTTCTGAACATTGACTAAATGAATATGATTCGTTCTTCATCGGTAGCATTAGCACAGACTTCATCTTTGCAGTTTCTGCATAGTCCACAGGGCGCAGACCAAATATATTACTGGTAAAACAAGCACAGATGGTTTAAGTAAATAAAATGTGTGACTTGATTCTTAATTAACTGGATGCATTAGCTGGAGAGTTTTTCCACCTTCTCACTAATATGCAATTTCAGCTAAGAAAAATACAGAAAAGATTCAAGAATTACATCAAAGGCAGATGGATTCAGAATCACAAGCTGCTACATTCAACATGCAAAGTAAGAGAGAATGATAGGTTAAATAAACCACAGCCCTTGTTAAATGTTTTGCTGCTCATACCCTGATAGCTATCACAACAGCCAGAATTTGGCTTTGTAACGTTTAATTGCAATCACGCCACAAGGGAAGAAAAAGCATGTTGATTCCAAATGGAAAAGTTCTAACAGATTATTACAAGTTAAATACAAACAAATATACCGATAAAACAGGCACACAAGGTCTGCACTTGAGTTCACCAATATCGTGTCACATTGCTGATATAGAAAAAAAAATATATGCTAGCAAGTATAAAAAATATGTAGTTTAGGTACAAAAATCCTACTACAGACTATAAAAGACAAACTTTCAGTGTAGTAGGTCAGAATTACTAATCAAGCTAGGACCAAGGGTTTATTGTAAACGCTATTTTCTCCCCGTTCGGTATTCCGTTAGCAAATCATCCAGCTAACAGAATTCAAACACAATTCAAACAGAACAGCGTCATATTTTGATGTATATGATGCACTACAAGACCACCACTGAGAGAACACACACATGCGCATAAGGCTCCCGCAGCCAGCTATGATTGCTTTCTATTATAGGCATCAACTCAAATTTTGGTGTTTCTCTTATTCGGTTTGCTATTGTATGTCACAGGTGACAAATCTGCCAACATAGAGAGAAATTAAGGTTATTAGTCATGCTATGGGGCACGCAGGAAACCTCTTTCCCCCCACATAATTCCCCAGCCATAATTTGGATAGTTGTACCTGCAGTGAACCATGGGCATGTCTGAGTGTGGCCGTGACATCTGCCTCTTCCCCACACCACCTTATAGCTGCAGGACAGTAGTTAGAGGAGAAAAAGCCTGCAGCTGTGGAACAGGTACAATAACCAGTGTTAGAAAGCCTGGTCTCACTAGCATTCCCTGGGGGCACTGTACCTGCCTCACCCTTTGTAGGAATAATAGCTAATACAGCTGTTCCTCTTCCTTCCACTTTACATGCCCTAGATCTTAAGAGGAAATGTAAGAGCTCATGGTGGGAAGCATGGCCCTGAGAATGAAGTGACTCAGTTATGCCATGTTACAGGGTAAAGAGTAATAGAAAAAGCAGAGCTAAAGAGGTCAAAAAACTGCTGTCATATTGTAGCATTATCTTTTCAAGATAGCCATATGTTGCCATGTAAAGCCAGTATCTAGGAGGAAATCCAAGTTTAGTCCATACGCAGAAGTACCTCAGCATAGTTACATGATTCGGCATAAAAAGAAAGATCCTTCTATTATTAACCTTAACCAAGGAAAAACAATGAAATCAAAGCTGTGTGATCATTCTAACCCAAATGCACCTCTTTTTTCATTGCTCTTTAGTACGTACAACTTGCTAACAGAGAGTATCTCTGGTCAAAGATTCTGGATGGGTTTTTGCTAAGACATCCTATTTTCACCATATTCCCAGCCCCTAGCTCTCCTGTATTTCTAATGTGCTGGGAGCTGGTGTATTACAAATGCTACAGATTAAAAGATAATTGGTCACACTTCAGCCCAGTCCTGGGAGCCCATTAAATACCACTATGCTGTTCCTGCTTTGTCATGCATCATCAGGGTAGGCACTGGCTTCTCTTTAAATTAGGGCCATATTTAAATCAAGCTGCTGTAAGATGGTTCCTTCAAACAGATCCAAAAGAGAAATAAATATTAGCATGTGTATTAAAATCATCATCTTTACACCAGAAGGCTGAACTTAGCTTTAAAAAATGTTAAATTTATATCAGTTTGTATGTTTTTTTAATTTCATATAGTGATAGTGATGTCATTCATTGTTGCAAAAGAATCTTGGGGGCTTCAACTCAGGTCTTGGCAATTAAGTGAAAGAACAACTATATGCCTTTTTACACAGTGTTTTCATTTGCACTCTTTCAGTCTTCACATTGTATTTAATTGGGGTTTTATGACAATTAGGAATTTTGTGTTTCAAAGAGCATTTTAAATTCACCTTTTACCAATGCATACGTTGCATAAGCTTGATATTGCAAGGTGACAAAAAATAAGGAATGTTGGCGTAGATGTTAAAGTCAAACAAAGTACAATAATGTTAGAAAATGCAAGACCTCCAGTTTACACAACTGGGCCATGTTACACATCATGACTATTTTGTGAGATATATTTTTATTTTAATTGTGCAACTGTAACATTGAATAAACATAGGCTGTAGATTTTTTTTTAAATGTGACAAAGCCTGTGGCCCCTATAACAGCAAGAAATAATTAGGTGAGATATGCCCAGATGATCTGAGTAGGCAAACTACACCTTATCTACCTTATCCACCCCCGGCAAGGTTTCTGCCAATCATGTGAGCAAGATATACCAGCCAGGCATCTGGAAAGGAGTCTCTGTATTACCTCAGAGGTGGTCCACCCTGCCCGGTGTCCCATCTCTAGTTTAGATCAATCTGATGCTTCAGAGGAAAGCACTGTGGGGTTTCTTACCATAAAATCTACTTGCCCCAACATTGCACTGAGAGAGCACATTGAGTTGATCATCAATGAGCCCTAAATCCCTCTAAGTTACCGCTTTCCAAGACAGTCCAAGACAATCTCTCATCCTGTAGATGTGTGGTTCTCAACCTTTCAACACTACTTGAGGAGTCTGATTTATTTTGTGTACCCCCAAGTTTCACCTCGATTAAAAACTACTTGCTTACAAAATCAGACATAAAAATACAAAACTATCACAGCACATTATTACTGAAAAACTGCTTATGTTCTCATTTTTACCATGTAATTATAAAATAAATCATTTGAAATATAAATATTCTACTTACATGTCAGTGTATAGTATATAAAGTAGTATAAACAAGTCCTATGAAATCTTCTTTGTACTGACTTCGCTAGTGCTGTTTATGTAGCTTGTTGTAAAACTAGGTAAATATCTAGGTGAATCATAGATTCATAGATTCTAGAGTCAGAAGGGACCAATGTGATCATCTAGTCCGACCCCCTGCACAAAGCAGGCCATAGAACCCTACCCATCTACTTCTATAACAAACCCCTAACCTATGCCTGAGTTATTGAAGTCTTCAAATTGTGGTTTGAAGACCTCAAGCTGCAAAGAATCCACCAGCAAGTGACCCATGCCCCACGCTGCAGAGGAAGGCGAAAAACCTCCAGGGCCTCTGCCAATCTGCCCTGGAGGAAAATTCCCTCCCGACCCCAAAATATGGCGATCAGCTAAACCCTGAGCACGTGGGCAAGACTCACCAGCCAGCACTCAGAAAAGAATTCTCTGCAGTAACTCAGATCCCATCCCATCCAACATCCCATCACTAACCACTGGGAATACTTATCTGGCGATAATCAAAGATCAGTTGCCAAAATTAGGCTCTCCCATCATACCATTCCTTCCATAAACTTATCAAGCTTAATCTTAAAGCCAGATATGTCTTTTGCCCCCACTATTCCCCTTGGAAGGCTGTTCCAGAACTTCACTCCTCTAATGGTTAGAAACCTTCATCTAATTTCAAGTCTAAACTTCCTAGTGTCCAGTTTATACCCATTCGTTCTTTTATCTACATTGGTGCTAAGCTTAAATAATTCCTCTCCCTCCCTAATATTAATCCCTCTGATATATTTATAAAGAGCAAGCATATCCCCCCTCAGCCTTCTTTTGGCTAGACTAAACAAGCCAAGCTCTTTGAGTCTCCTTTCATATGACAGGTTTTCCATTCCTCGGATCATCCTAGTAGCCTGTCTCTGAATCTGTTCCAGTTTGAATTCATCCTTCTTAAACATGGGAGACCAGAACTGCACACAGTATTCCAGGGGGGTCTCACCAGCGCCTTATATAACAGTACTAACACCTCCTTATCTTTGCTGGAAATACCTCGCCTGATGCATCCTAAAACCACATTAGCTTTTTTCACGGCCATATCACATTGGCGGCTCATAGTCATCCTGTGATCTACCAATACCCCAAGGTCCTTCTCCTCCTCTGTTGCTTCCAACTGATGCATCCCCAATCTATATCTAAAGTTCTTATTATTAATCCCTAAGTGCATGACCTTGCACTTTTCACTATTAAATTTCATCCTATTACTACTACTCCAGTTTACAAGGTCATCCAGATCTTCCTGTATGATATCCCGGTCCTTCTCCGTGTTAGCAATACCCCCCAGCTTTGTGTCATCTGCGAACTTTATTAGCACATTCCCGCTTTTTGTGCCAAGGTCGGTAATAAAGAGGTTAAATAAGATTGGTCCCAGAACCGATCCTTGAGGAACTCCACTAGTAACCTCCTTAGAGCCTGACAGTTCACCCTTCAGTACGACCTGTTGTAGTCTCCCCTTTAACCAGTTCCTTATCCACCTTTCAATTCTCATATTGATCCCCATCTTTTCCAATTTGACTAATAATTCTGCATGTGGAACCGTGTCAAATGCCTTACTGAAATCGAGGTAAATTAGGTCTACTGCATTTCCTTTGTCTAAATAGTCTGTCACCTTCTCAAAGAAGGAGATCAGGTTGGTTTGGCACGATCTACCTTTAGTAAAACCATGTTGTACTTTGTCCCAATACCATTGACCTCAACGTCCTTAGCTACTTTCTCCTTCAAAATTTTTTCCAAGACCTTACATACTACAGATGTCAAACTAACAGGCCTATAGTTACTCGGATCACTCTTTCTCCCTTTCTTAAAGATAGGAGCTACGTTAGCAATTCTCCAGTCGTATGGTACAACCCCTGAGTTTACTGATTCATTAAAAATTCTGGCTAACGGGCTTGCAATTTCATGCGCCAGTTCCTTTAATATTCTCAGATGAAGATAGTCCGGGCCCTCCAATTTTGTCCCATTAAGCTGTTCAAGTATGGCTTCTACCTCAGATATGGTAATATCCACCTCCATAGCCTCATTCCCGTTTGTCATCCTTCCATTATCCCTAAGCTCCCCATTAGCCTTATTAAAGACTGAGGCAAAGTATTTATTTAGATATTGGGCCATGCCTAGGTTATCCTTAACCTCCTTTCCATCCTCAGTGTGTAGCGGTCCCACTTCTTCTTTCTTTGTTTTCTTCTTATTTATATGGCTATAGAACCTTTTACTATTGGTTTTAATTCCCTTTGCAAGGTTCAACTCTACTTGGCTTTTAGCCTGTCTCATTTTATCCCTACATGTTCTGACCTCACTGAGATAGCTTTCCTTGCTAATCCCACCCTTCTTCCACTCCTTGTAGGCTTTCTGCTTTTTCTTAATCACCTCTCTGAGATGCTTGCTCATCCAGCTTGGTCTACAACTCCTGCCTATGGTTTTTTCCCCCTTTCTTGGGATGCAGGCTTCCGATGGTTTCTGCCCCCGGAAAAACGACTGCTGTAGATAACCTGTGTTCTTAATTCCCAGATCTATTACCTTGATTAGACTATATTAGAACACATTGTTGGGATTGTGACTATTTAGCCAAGTGATTCAGATTGCTCTACAACAGTAATCTGTCCCACCAATCTGTGTTATCAACAAACTTCACCAGCTAAGATTTTATATCATTGTCTAGATCACTAATAAAAATATTTAACAAAGTAGGACCAAGAACTGATTCTCTGGGGACCCTGCTGGAAACAGCCCTGCTCAAACTACATTTTGAGATCTGTCTGTGATCCAGTTTTTAATTCATCTAGCGTGTGTTCTGTTAATTCTATATAATCCACTTAAAAAAAAAAGTCATGTGGTCGCAAGTCAAAGCCCAGGAGAAATCCAAGTATACTATATCAACACAGCTGCCTTCATCAACTAGACCTGTAAAACAACCCCATTGTCTTTTTTTGGACAGGATTGCAAGAGCTACCTTCCATGAAACCATGCTGACTGACAATTATATTCATTGACAAAAAAAAGTAATTAATAGAGTTAAGATTGCCCAGTGGCATCTTGTGCCTTTCCAGAACATAGAATTCAGCAAAACAACCTTCTGAAAACCAGGAAACAGAGTTAAGGTACATCTCCATTCAATCTTAATTCTCTCTTCCTAGAGTTGGCAATAGCTTCTGGGAATTATTTGCTTACACCCCAGCTGCATTCACTCTATTAGGTGTAACCATACTGAACAGCAGAGGAATTAGCTGGAGCAGTTTAGCAGAGTTGTGATTGTGATATGAGGCGATCTAAAGGCCATGCCTCTCTGAGGGGTGTGTGAGCCCTTCTCCCTGACATCCGTGTGAAAGATCAAAAGAGGTGCACATGTATCTTGAGAGAGCCAGTATGCCTCATTTCAGCATTGCCTTGTGTAGATTGTGTCAGCAGCAGGACCTGGGTTTTCTGGCCATGGACGGGAAATGTCAGAAGTTAGGTGGGATATGAGTGTGGTCTGTGAATTCAGTGAAGGGTAAGTGAAAGGATCGTGTTAGGTGGCAACTTGTGTATAATAGTGAAGGGACTGAAGAGGCTGTAAAATTTAGCAGATGTGGTGTTTTCTTTGGAGCAGGCTACAATGAAGTAGGGCAGGCGTGGGCGGCTCTTGTACAGTGCAAAGTCAGAGTGCGAGTACGGATGTTCAGAGCACACTGTGGCATTGTTCAAAGAGGGAACAGGTAAGTTCACATGGACGCATAGCTGAACTCTTCAATACCTGGTTATCACAAGATTGAGTTTTGCTGAACTCAACGCTCCAGAAGGGCACAGATTACAACCTTAAATCTGCATTAATGAGGGGTTTGTGTCAGTGAATTATCTCAAAGCACTTTACCAAAGAAGGAAACACCATTATCCTCAAGGTACAGATGGGAAACCTGTGGCACTGAGGTGATGCAACTAGGCCAAGGTCACCTTGCAGGTCAGTGAGAGTTGGGAACAGAGCCCAGGTTTTCTGAGTCCCAGTCCACTTTTCTCTCACTAGGCCCAACATGGTTATGTGAAATTGTAAATACCCCCCTCTATTAGACTTTGCTATAGTAGAGCAGGGGTAATGGTCATGCTTTGAAATGTTTTGCATGTATAATTGCTAACAGGGACCCTGAGAGAAATCAAGAATTTGACAGTTTCATTACATGGCAGATATAGTAACTAAGCACATGAGCAAAGACTCGTGTCTCTCTCTCTCCTTTTCCACTCCCCCTCTCTCACAACATACAGGCTCCCCAACCACCATTCCCAGCTCACCCTCCCATTCCTGACCCATTAAGCCGTAGCACTTCAGAAGCTATTAGAACATAACAAGTCTGGCACACCCTGCTGCTGCATACACCTCAGGCAGATTATTGGAGGGTTGCCCGCTTCCTTGATTTTTGTAGCCCGAGCTGTATATGGAGCCCTGCACACCTCTTATGCTTCCCCCACCCAATAGACTCCTTATGCTCCTGCTTTGGTCAAGGCTCCTCTTCCAAATCCTTGGCCTGCTCAGTCCACCTTCTCTCTAGGCCACTCCAATCCTAACAGCTCCACCACTCCACACAGGGATGGTGTGTACCTTAACTTTGTATTTCCTAGTACTCTTTGGTTTAAATCTGTGTTACCTTCAGGGCCTCCGAAGATCCTGGCACACACATGGGGAGCAAGGAGAGGGTCTCAGACCCACTTCAGTGGGGTGAAGGATAGCTCAGTGGTTTGCACATTGGCCTGCTAAACCCAGGGTTGTGAGTTCAATCCTTGAGGGGGACATTTAGGGAACTGGGGTAAAAATCTGTCTGGGGATTGGTCCGGCTTTGAGCAGGGGGTTGGACTAGATGAACTCCTGAGGTCCCTTCCAATCCTGATATTCTGTGACCCTAGCACAGACACAGGAGGAAATGGGGACTTGACAGCTTCCCTAATACCTTCTACTCTCCCTGCCACCAACTTCCAGTGTCCCATCCCTTGACCTATGCCCCACAACCCATCCTATGCACTCCACTCTTCTCTCCTTCCCCCAGCAAGTATTTGCATGTGTAATTTATTTTCTTTTTGAATATACCTTGAGGAATTTCTGAATTTTCTGCTGTATTCAGATTACATTTCCCTGCCCACTACCTCCCAAAACAAAAACCAACCCTTTGACAAAGGCTAATTGTAGTAACATGCAGACATTTCATTTTCAGATTTCTCCCAAGGGTGCGTTCTGAACATATAATGCTTGGGTGTTACTATGGTTCAATGGCCACAGCACAGCACAGCCCCTTGACCCACCCAGGTCATGTGAAAATGGGCTGGGTAGCAACCCTCTTGTATACTTTGTCTACATGTGTGCAGTATGATCTTTTTGGTGCGTAAACCTTAGGCTCAAACCTAACACTTTGTTGAACAACATCTTCAGTGTTGCCTTCTCAAGAGGTCAGTGATTGCCATGTACTAACTGGGGTAAGTGTTGAGTGACTGAAACCCCTCAGGCACCCCTGGGTGTGCACACAAAAAGGTGTATGTAAAATCAACCCTGAGAAAAGCTTTTTTGGGGATGAGAGGGCAAGAGCCTGTATACTGGGGACCTTTTGCTCAAATAATTCCAAATTTAAAATCACCCTCACCAAGACATATCACATTTTGAGGTGATCCATGTAAGCATGCCAAGTTTAGAGTACGTAGAAGAGTCTCCTTTTAAACAAAGGGCTCCTCGACCTTAACTAAAGCCTAAAGGGCTCCTCGATCTTAACTTTAGCCTCTTATTCTTTGTTGATAGAATCCTGAAGTTAGAGGCTCCATCTTTTTTAGGTAAGATAGATGTACTGCTTTTGCTAATTCAGAGTCCAGAAGTGCTCCAATAAATGCCTCTTCTTGAATGAATGAAAGTGGACTTTTCAAGGTTAATTTAGGTCTACAAGAGCCAGATGTATCCTTTGAGGCAAAAAGTCTATCAGCTACTTATCTAAGTACTGACGGATGTGAAAACAAACACTCAACGCTAAAGAGAACCTAAATTTAAACTGGAAGGATCACTGTGCTGGAGAAAAGAGACCCTCAAAGGCACCTCAAATCTGATGCTTAAACCAATATGAAAAGTGAGGCTGCATATGATAGTGCAGCTGACCCTCAGGACCTTCAGTGCTGGATTTGTGGGACCACAAATCAAAGAGCTCTTCAACAGCAGCTGATGACCTTTAGCATTGGAGTTTGATGGGGCGATACTACTAAACTCTTGAGCATTTGGAGTCCATTGGCTGCTATCAGTCGAACGGGATATTCATGTAACATTTCCAGGATGTTTGTTATTGAGGGATGAGGGTGACATGGCTGACCACCGCAGGTGAAGCTTGGTATTGGCCTCAAGTTAAACAAGTGCTCAGCCTCTGAGTAGGGCACAACAGGGACTGAGAATATTTCTCTGTCATGGAGAAAGAATTGGAAGGATTCAATTTTTTTAAAAATCGTTAAATGTTGATTTCACTGTACATAACAAAACAAAAAATTTCCACTGATAATAATTGAAATTTACAGATAGGCAAACGAAGAAAAATGCTGCTTGAGAAAGCCTTTGAGTTTGATTTAAGGATATTTACTTTGTATACTCTGGCATGTGGAGCTGACAGTTTGTGTTTTAAGAGTAATAAAGTTTTCATTTTCTGAATCTCAACATCGATTGTCATTAAATAATTTTGTCTGGCCCCCATCATTTCCCACACTGTGAAAACTTTAAATCAATAAAAAAAGAAAGAAGTGCTTTAAAATAAACATTGATAATATCCATTGAAATTTTAAAAAAATCAACATCAAATTTTGCCAAACCTACAGATATAGTTCCAGCATATGAGGTAACATTAATGATGCAGCAAAGTGTAGTGAGGGGAGAGGACAACCTGCTAGTCAGGAAATAAGGAATCAGAGAAAAGGAAAGAATATATGATAAGGCAGATATATATGCAGAATTAAAGAGTGCTTCAAAAGCATTGAGAAGGCTGATTTTTGGTTTGTAGTCTCCAATTTAGGCAATCAAATGCTATAATTTTTGTATCCACATGTGTATCCGACATAAATAATACATGCTCTAACTGCCTCACTTTAACACATCTAGCCATGATATTATTATTCAGCAGGCCAATGTAAATCATTTTTTCCTCTGCTTTCCGAACCTTCTTGGAAAAAGAAACATCAGCTCCCAATGCTACATTTTTACTATTTAACCCTAATCACTTGTGGGTAACTCATTCACATCCATACTTGGGCTACATGGTGAACAGTAAGAACCCTCTTCTTACACCATGGCATTGGCTGTATAGACTTTGGCTCTGGGAGTATGCAACCAATAGGCCTGTTTATTCCCCCTGGAAGTAGATGGATGATGAGTGAGTAGAGCCTTGGCTCTGCTCCCCAATGCACCAGCCAGTGCTAACTAAGCTGGGTTGGGAGCGGGAAGGGTGATGATTCGCTGCTGGTATAGGGCTACATACCTCCAGCAGCACTCAAGGAAAGGGGAAGCAAGGAAGGAATTGTGTCTGAGTATCTGAGGCACAATATGATCTGGGATGAGGTGGAGCAGTATATGCCCATACCTTGCTCACATCTGCACCTAGAGACACGTCTACCTCTAAATAAATATTCCCATTTGCCTGGCATTGTTCAGACTCAAACTTGTGCCCACTGGATGAAGGCTAAAACACACCTAAAAGAAATAAGGCACTGAGACAATTTTTACTAATGCTAAACTTATTGTGCATGAGGAACTGGCAAGATAGCCCATTTGAGTGAAAGCATTTATGTGAAATCGCAAATGCACAGATCTAATTTTTCAAGTCACTTGGCTTGCTGTGAAGCAAGTAAAAAAAGACAGAACTCAAGAGAACAAGCACATGAAAACATAAATGTGTAGGAGATTAACTTAAAAAATTAACTAGACCAGCCGGGCAATTAATAGGTCCACTGATCCATATAATATTTTCCATTTGCAGTTTGCATCTCTCTTAGTCAGAAAAAAATTGAACAGCAAAGAAAATGCCCCAACTGCTTAATCTTGCAGATTTCCAAAAAAGTATTGCCAAGGAAAATTGAAATCCTAGGATTTGTCTTCTGGAAAATAAAAAGAATTCTGATCTGTGTTCTCATGCTACAAAATATGTACACACACTCCCTCTTACAGCAAAGCTATTTCCTATACTTAAATCATAGAGATAAAAATCTGACAGCATCTTTGAGATGAGATTTACTGGATGTGAAGTTCACTTATACAGTATATCAGACGTCTGTTTAAAGATGTTTGAAAAGTAAAATTTTAAAAAATCACAAAGACTCTCTATATACAAGTCTTTGCCTCGGTTCTCCATCTGTCAAATGGGGATAAAAGGACTTCCTTCCTCTTTTATAATCTAAATAGACAGGGCAGATAAAGCATAAGATTTCAGGTCTTACCATGTATATGTACAGCATTTAACACAATGAGTCTCACCTCAGTTGGGACCTCTAGGCACTACAGTAAATTAGATACTAAATACCTAAAAAGCAGCATTAAACAAAGTTACTATATTTTATAGTACACTTTTTATAAAGTGTAATATAGAACTATTTCAAACTAGCACACTAAGGTTATGTCTACACTTTGAGTGGGAGAAGACATACCCGCACTAGCTCTGTTCAAGCTAGTGAGTTAAACAGCGTTGTCATAGTATCGCAAGCACTAGCAGGAGCTAGCCACCCCAAATATGTGTCTGCCCAAGTTGCCAGGTACAAATCACTTGTGCCCCAATGGCTACACTCTATTCTTACTATACTAGCTCAATCAAAGCTAGTGCAGGTATGTCTTCTCAAGCTCCAGCTCTCAAAAGTAGAAATACCCCAAAATCAACTCAGGCATCAATTTTATTCCAACACACGAACACCTCAAATTACTGAGGCACACTGTTAAAAAGAGAATATTGGTTTAGATAATTCTGCAGTAAAAATAAAAAAGTGTTTGACTGCAAAAGCCACATTTTCCTTAATGATGAATGTATTCATACAGGGGGTCTAAATATGGTTTGAACACATTTAACATGTTGACAAAATTTAGTGGGTTAAGAGAGATACAGGAAAAACCGGTGATTATTCAGGCTTTTATGTGGCTCTAAAAGGTTTAATCAGCTAATTAAGAACCACTTATACCCCATGTCAAAGAGGGCTCTCTTTAATAGGAAGTTTTAAGCTCCTCAAGAGCCTGGGGAGATGGAGATGAAAAAAAATTAGTAGAAAACTGGAATATTAGCCAGATGAACTGAGATGAAGAAAACAGCAAAGCAGTTTGAGCAGTACAGGCAAAGATAACAGACTTCTTCTATTTAAAGTTGCGCATCCTCCTAGTAGACTCTTAAGCAGCTAGTAAATCTTCAGACCTTGCTCAAAACTCAGTACTACTCAATCTCTCCCCTTTCAAAAACCTGGCTGATAGTGACAGAAATCCCATGGCAGATGTGTACATAAATAGCCTGAAAGACAATGAGATGATCAATTCAGTGTTAAGGAATCATCCTGCCTTGATCAATAAGGAGCTTTGAACCTCTATACTACCAGCTTGGTCACAACTATTGCTACAAAGGCAATTAGAAGAGTCAGAATTTATGTGACGTCATGTTATGTCATGCTTTCACTGAAAAAAAGTTGAAGCAAGGGATGGTGAAGAGAAGAATGAAGAGCTGTGAAGCACAGGGAACTGCAGGAGTCTCATCGTGGGGCGCTGTTGCACGAGGAGTAAGAGCAAGCATTATGAGAGAAGTATCTCTACAACTTAGAAGTTTTATTTACACTTTAATGTCAGCTTTTCTCCATGCCTCAGTTTCCACACCTGTAAAATAGTACTAATAATACTTGCCTCCTTTGCAAAGCGCGTTGGGATTTACGGATGAAAAATACCTACCTCTTACAATGTGCTATTACATTGAAGACCTACTCCTGACATCATAGATGGGGTGGCATTCTTCTATGTGTTACAACATGGGAGTAACTTCATTGACTGGAGTAAGAGGACAAATTGCTTTTACCAAATGGAAAGAAAAGATCTTTGATGTAATTCCGCAACTACTACAGTAGTGTGTTACACAATAGCATCTCAGCAACAGATATAGGAGGACAATATAAGATCAGGAAAATTAAATCTTTTTTGTACAACTTACCAAGTGGCAAAACACTAAACACTTGCCATGTCACTTGCAGGTGCATTTGCAAGAGATGAAACAAAGAATGCTAAATTTGTACCCAGAAAATTTTAATAAAGCTTGAATAAATCACAATAGAAATTAATCCATGAGAATTATCTAGCATTATCATTATTCTCAGACATCACTCACTTTACAGAAGCCTTTGGCAAGGTACGTTTAAAAATTCTTGCTAGGTATCTATTTGTAAAACCACTTAAACTATAAATGAATTTGTACGTCCTGCAAATTCTGAAGTCATAGTGCCTCCCCATTATTAACACTGCCCATTTAAAAATTCAAACAGAGCCCTTTTCTTTACCACTAATGGCAATATGCTGAAACCACCTGTAGCTAGTCTCCTAAAACATATTTGATTTTGGAGGAGATGTAGTCTTGGATACCTCGTATCACACTGTTTCAGATATTATTGTTGCTACAATAAATATTAGAATAGTGCTTATATCCACATTAAACTCTGGCTTGTCAGTTCACATTTTGAATGGAATTGGACTTCAATCTGTTTTCTTCACTTGAAATGTGTGGGAGATTTTTTGACTAAAGGTAGTCATATATTTGCCAGTATGGCTAACTGAAAAAAAAAAGTTCTCTCAGCTTCATTTCAGTTTCTGACAGCAAATCTAGCAGAAATGGCGGGCTAATAAGAAGAGAGACCTGAAAATTCTAGTATTGCCAATTTAAATAAAGTTCTACTGTACAATTTTTCCAGTCTTTTAGCTACTATTAAAAAGATTTATACCAAAATTGATTGTGTACTATTTTCAGAAACCCAGGAAAGTTGTAAAAACCATGCAGGCAGCTACCAATACCCAACTGGTGAACATTTTACCTTGGAAAGCTGACACCTTAAGGAGATGTACTATCCTAGTTTTATTTTTTTTTTTTTAAATATGCTGCCCGGGCCAAGGGAAGGATTCCTTTTTTACTTTTCTGATTTATTTTTATATTCTGAGACATTTCATGTAAGCTAGAAGTATTTTCTGATTGAATATCTCCATTCTGTAACAGGACTTCAATATGTTTACAACATTTGAAGCTAGCTAATTTACTAAAGCTTCCTTAACCCCACTTCACACTATGGCCAAGGAGCTACATACTTCAGAAACAAGCCAGATATGAACAAGGCTACATACTACAAGCATGTAATGTGCACATGCCATTTACTGACAACATACATGGTACCAGATTTTACACAGTAGCTGCTGATACAAATAGAAATGCTACTGACACTGTAGCATGACATGACAAACCCAGCATCTCAGTCAACTGATGTGATGACAATCAGAAAGATAATTCCTTGAATAATTATTGTGTGTTTGAGTCAGTATCAGTCACTGTACAACTCCAGATCTTTGCTATATGCGTATCAATGGAGCAAACTCACCGGAAATATACATAGCTAAAATGGAAGTACTTTTTAAAAATATCAGTAATAATTTCCATTATGCACTCAAGTTTTTTGGTTTTTTTTTTTTTAAACTATTTTTTTAAAAAGCTCAAACTTTGTGATTTGTTCCAAACGTCATAAAAAAAAGCTTAAGACAATCCTGAAGCCTAAGCAAAAACATCCAAGTTAGAAAGGGGAAGGTAAGGGTTTTGTGTAATTGAACACAAAAAGAAACTCCCACTGGAAAAAAAATATGTATTATATTAAGAGCTTTGGTTCAAATTTACTCAATGTTACATCCTGGACTTTCACCAGTAACATCAATTCGGAAATAAAGAAGTCAATTACAAAATAACATTACACATTTACTCACACTGCATCCTGGGAAGCTCCATGTGAGAGCAACAGCTCAACAATGCTCACATGCCCATTCTTGGCAGCATCATGAAGTGGTGAGTCATTCTGATACCCAGTAGTATTCACCAGTGCCTTGTGCTGTAGCAATAGCTCCACCACCTTCTTGTGCCCGTGATTACAAGCCTCGTGCTAGCCGATGATGTTGACAAAAAGCACACAGGAAAGAAAGACACAAAATTCTAATGAAAGCACAGAAATTTTTTTTTAAAATGGAGGTTTGTCACCATGAGTTAATGCATTCACTTTCATAGCATCTCTCAGACTGGTAGCATGCTATGGAGACACTATTCAATTTTGATAATGCAATGGCCATCATGAGTAATTATCTTCTCAAACATGGCATTGAAAAAGAGCACAGAGGAACTGAACAGAGACCACCTGGTGTACAAATAAGACTATCTTGGAAGGCATTCTTTTATATCAACTAGGGTCAAACATGCTCTTTGGGAGAAAAAGGCAGCGTATGAAAAAGGATTAGCACTCACTACCTATCATTTTTTTTTCATGAAATTCAAGCACGCACGAATACAAAAATATATCTAACCAAAGTTCAAATTCCACTGTCTAATGTGCACCCAAAATGGTGAGAAGTATCGATCTAATGGCATTAACAGTTTACAAGATGCACAAGAAACTGTGCTTGCACAGTAACCAGGAAAGAGATCATTTTCCACACTTAAGAAATCACAGGTGAAGATTATCCTAAATACGATAGTAAAAATGAGAGAGAACACTGACACTTGAGGAGAAGTGGGGTGATTCTAAAGGAAGAGCATTCTCATACTGTCATAAGGAAGACTATTTCCCTTCCCTTCCCTTCTTCTTTATGCTTTGGATACAATAAAGATAGGGGTGGGAAAGAACAAACTGTAAAAAATGGAAGTGTGGAGGAAAGGACAACAGACAAAAATGAAAATATCAGAAAAATGTTGATACCCACCAATGGCGTCCATCCAGCATGGTCTTTAACATTGGGGTCTGCTCCATTTTTCAGTAAGTGTTCAACGGCTGATACATCACCCTAGAAGGGAAAGAAATCATTGCTAAACTTCTTAGGAAGGATAGATACAACGAAGAATGAGAGAGAACAATAATAAGCTGCATTATTCTGATTCCAGTTAAACCAAGACTTTCATTTAGACAATGTCAACCTACAAACTTTTACTCATTTGAAAACAACACTGTTTATTAGTATAGTTTACTCAAACACCTAAAAGCTTTATTTAAGTCAGGAGCAGACTGAATAAGGCACATCTGACACACTATAAATAATTCAGAATACATAACTGGACAAGTGTGTGCAGACTGCAATCTACTGGTTAAGACTGACTGCAAGGATTAGGAACAGGTACATTTACCCAAAAATTACACATCCTTCAAAACAAAAATTGTGTCAAACTAATCTAAATGACTAGCTAGAAATAGGCACAAGTGAACTCGATTTATGTGCCTGTCTTAGACACATCCAATTTGCATGACTAAAAATACTGAAAGAAAAAGCAAAGAGGAAGTATTTCTATTTAATCTTTCAACTATTATGCAAGCTAAAACTACCATCATAATTTCATTTCCATTCTGGCAGAACACTACAAGATATTCAAGTCTTGTTAAGGCATAGAGGTGGAAGCCATACAGGAAGGAAAGCGAAATGCCTGAGACAGAAACTATGGGGAATAGAAGGAGGAGCCTAGAAGAATATAACCTACAATTAACCAGAATACCCACAAAATTGGTTAAAGTTGAGGACTTCAGAGCTCCCAGACTCCCTGATTATTAGAATTCTGAATCTGTGCTGTCAGACACTGCTTGGAGTACGATAAAGGCTTCTTCACTCCTGTCTATAACTCTGTTCGCTGGAATGCCTACTTTGTTGTGTTTCTATCACTTAATATTTTTATGCAAATAGGTTATTGACCTATCATTCAACCCCAACCTGGAGGACCAGT
The DNA here is from genome assembly GCF_007399415.2 of Gopherus evgoodei. Lineage (NCBI taxonomy): Eukaryota > Metazoa > Chordata > Testudines > Testudinidae > Gopherus > Gopherus evgoodei. The sequence continues at coordinate 12,312,791 of NC_044332.1, read as the reverse complement.
TGACTGCTGTTCTTCTGGTCCCTATCTTTTCACTTGTCCAGTTTGATGGCCCTACCAGGAGTTAAAACTCCCACCAGCATAGTTTTCGGTCAGTGGAACACATAAGGCGTCCCACTGTCTCAAGGTGCAGTCCCCAGGGAAGTCTTATTAGAAGAGTCCTTAGTAAAATTTGTACTGCCAGCTACAAACCCCAAGATGGGAAGATGGAAAAACCAGGAAAGAAAGAGAGAAAGAGAAAGAAAAGAAGAAAGGAGGGGGACACACACAGAAGGAGAGACAAGGTAGGAAAAATCATAAGGGAGAAGTAAGAACTCCATATGCCAAGAACCTAAGGCTACATAGATGGCAAAAAAAGGAGAGAAAAATTGGAAGTTGAAGACAGAACTGCAGAGATAATATGGAATAAAACAGAATAGGTGAGATGAAATCTCCTGCCCTCATGGTGAAAGCTCAAACAAAGAAGGCTTCTAGTGCAGATCTATTGAAAACAGGGTAAGGGAACCCAAAAAGGTTAAAAACCAGCAGCTCTCGCTCTCAACAAAAAGCTGTGGAAGGAGTTAATACCTGAATCACTATGCACTAGCTGTAATTTTTGTGCCATCAGGTATATTAACTTAAAGACATCCTGACCATTATTCCACTACCAAACTACATACCTTAAAATTCACCTCTCTCTTTAGAAACAATAAATATGAGGCCCAAAATTGAGGACAGTATTAAACCAAATGAAGGAGAGCATCAAACCTGTTCTATGATATCAAGGAACATTTCTGAGACCATGTACAACAGCATTAATCCTCATTCTTTACAACCAAAGAAAACTCTTCCAAGACAATGAACTCTGTTCAGCAGAAAAATAACCAGCAACTGATAAAAGAAATTCACTCAACATTCACATAAAATGCTGAAAAGCTCTGACTTTATATCAGTCAACTGAATTTATATAACCAAGAGATATGTTCCATGCATTACAATCACAACTAGACGCCTCCAGTAAAATGTTACATTTTAAGCAATTAAAGAATATACAATTCTAGTTAGAATATTTTTAGGTCTCAAGGAAAGAGACAAGTTGAAACCACGTACAAATACTCACAAGTATGGAAGACAGTGATCGGTACAACATAGCTTTTTCCATGGATAAAAAGAATTACCTATGGTAAGTGATATCTGAGCTTCTCTTTTAAAATTATTAAGTTTGCAAACATATATAACAGTGGTTGATATTTTTGCAGTGTTCCCTTACAGCAGTTAACACACCTAGCAAATAATTGATATCTGGCATTAGGTATGTTAACTCCTCAGAATGTTAACATTCATATTACAAATCCATAAAATGCTAGTTTAATTTTTATTACAGTAAAATTTTGCTGCTGTTGACAACTAGAAGTACTATCAACATATACAGACTGAAAAGGGGATAGAGTAAAACTAGAAGACTATAACTCCGTTGTAAACTGAGAAATGAGTGGGATTTTTTTCTCTGGAAATGAGGAAAAAAAACCCCATTTTGTTACCTGTAAAAAGTGGAAGGAATGGGAGAGGAGCTTTCATTTCGATTACACACATGCACAATGACTGAACAGCTACTGTCAATCAAGATTAGAAGTGATGCGTTAAGAAAGCTGTTTGTGGCCTAGAGACTGACAGAGGAAATATAGCCAGAAATTAAAGTTTAAATTTACAGCCGCGGGGCATGTTAGTACACTCATGGAAGTTATGTCTTTTGCACTCTGAACTTTTAAGAGGTTCTGAGAATGCATTCAACTACTTGACAGTGAATACTCGTTGAAAAAAGAAACATGCAAGGAAAAAATAGGGAGGACAGATCTTCAACTGGCATATACTAGGGATTCAATCTTGCTAGGTTTCAAGGTCCCGACAGTGCTCTAACGATACACTTAAAAACAAAATTAACTTTAAGCACTGACTTCAATGGGATAATTCCAATGCTTAATAGGTAAGCCAGTGCCTTAAGCATTTTGCTGGGTCAGGGCCAGAGTGCTCAGCATCTAGCAGAATTGAGCCCCAATTAAGGATATGATTCTATGTATCGTCCATCTTGAAAGGAATCAGGATAAGTGATAATTTAATGTTCTTTGACAGTTTTCACCTGCTGCAAAGAAAACACAACAGGAGTCTCCATCTATACATAGTATCAGAGGGGTAGCCGTGTTAGTCTGGATCTGTAAAAGCAGCAAAGAATCCTTGGCACCTTATAGACTAACATCTGTCAGTCTATAAGGTGCCACAGGATTCTTTGCTGCATCTATACATAGCTTTTGTTTCAAGAGTACCATCTAGTACTCACTTAACAAAAAAGCTCAGAAAACTTGCTTTGGCTTTTATTTTAAAGTAAATTAAATCTCTCATGATCAGGTACAAAATTATTTGCTTTATTCTACATGTTTTTGTGACTCTACGATAAGTCATCAATCACTCTACCACACAATATTTGCACTGAGGTAATACTACTAAAATATTTTGTGCCTGTTTGAGCTTACGCTAGCAAGGGCTTGTTATGTTAAGGTTAATGGAAAAAATGGGCTCAAAGAGTCTTAGAATATCAGGGTTGGAAGGGACCTCAGCAGGTCATCTAGTCCAATCCCCTGCTCAAAGCAGGACCAATTCCTAACTAAATCCCCAAATTGCCCCCTCAAGGATTGAACTCACAACCCTGGGTTTAGCAGGCCACTGCTCAAACCACTGATCTATCCCTCCCCCCAAAAATGTTAAGATGATCCTGTCACTACACAACACTAAACATTGAAACATGGTTTGGGGCTTCGAGTATAGCCACCTCAGCCTGTTTTGTCCCATAGTACTATCCTTAATAACCTTTCATTAAAGATACAGAAAAAAAGAAAAACCAATTAAAGCATTTGAATTTAAAGTACTAAGTAAGAATTTCATTTTAACAATATTTCTTATTCCTTTTATTTGTATTCAGTTCTGTTTTTTTATAAAAAAGGAAAACTTTATATGACACTATTTTAGATAGCATTAAATATGTTAACAACTGGGGATGGTTATCCGGGGAAGAGAGAAAAAAGTTAGTTGAGATGGACTGGAACTGATGTTGAAATCGGATCCTGCTTCCTTTCAACAACAAAAACAAAGGACAAATAGCTACAAAAGGGTAAAAGGGTATAGAAAAGAATCACAAAGACAGAAAATGCAGTTTCTGTGGTGTTCACGCTTACCTGCAACCCTGATGTGGAGAAACACGTGCAGCACAGTCTTACCAGCCATTCTGAGACCTGGTAAACTTGTATCAGCATCTTTGCATTAGGCTGTTTAAGACATTACTTAGAACTGCCTCTCTGGTTGCAGGCTCACAGCAGTGTTGTGAATCTCTTTCTTGGGTGGCTTAGCCACACTTATTAAATAAAAGGCAAGAGAGAGATAAGAAAAGATGGAGAAGGAAGGAACATGGCATGGGGGGGCTGAGAGCAGAAACCCAAATCTCATGCTCCAGGTGATGCTCAGGATTTTGCCACCTCCATGAGCTTTGGCTATGTCATCTGGGTCCTTCTCTTTGGCCCTGCCTGGTCAGTTTAGGACATTAATCAGGAGCAGACAGTAGACGTCCAATAGCGTCATGATGGATTCTTGGGTCCCAACAAATGATGGGGTAACACCAACGATGGTAAAGCTCACTATTTACAGTCCACCCATTTCCCAGCTTTAGATCCCCCAGAAGTGTTTCAAAGGACCCGGGGATAATGGACAGAATGATGGACAAAATAATGAGAGGATGGGTCAATCAGACCTCGTTTCCAACCCACCAATTCCTGGCCATTAATTTCTGATTCCATTCTCCTTTATTTACTAGTTATGATCTTAATCTTTGGGTGACATGAGTAGACCTTTTAGTCTGGACTAATTCAGTCTCTCTCGCTTTGCTGACTTTTATGAGTAATTTTATATAACTCACTGAGCTGGACTTCTCTGGCCTTGATCAATTTAGAGTATAGGCCTCTGCCCAACAAATCTATTTAAAAGACTTGGGATTCTCCTACTTGGGAGAATACCGGCTGATGTTCATATGTCTGAGACAGAAAAAGATGTTAGCTTGCTAAAGCTGATATAGTAAATTAATGGGGGGGAGAGCGGTATTGTTAATAAGTGAATAGCACCCCAAAGAAATAACTAGCTTGTGTACAAGGAAGGACACCGTCACAGGGTGTGGGGGGACAATTATCTGCTGGAGACAGACCAAGAGAAGATCATATTAAGCTGATTATCAAGGTTATGAATAGTAGCAATGAAAAATTACACGATTCCAGTTAGCCTTCACTATGCTGCAGGTTGGGAAAGCTCCAAGAAGCACAGCAGCATGAAAGGCACTGGAGCCACCTATCTGCAAGTCTAGAAGACAGCATTGCATTGGTTTACGTGGAGAAGAATATCATAAGAACGGCCGTACCAGGTCAGACCAAAGGTCCATCTAGCTAGTGTCTGTCTACTGACAGTGGCCAATGCCAGGTGCCCCAGAGGGAGTGAACCTAACAGGCAATGATCAGGTGATCTCTCTCCTGCCATCCATCTCCATCCTCTGACAAACAGAGGCTAGGGACACCATTCCTTACACATCCTGGCTAAAAGCCATTTATGGACTTAACCACCTTGAATTTATCCAGTTCTCTTTTAAACGCTGTTATAGTCCTAGCCTTCACAACCTCCACAGGTAAGGAGTTCCACATGTTGACTGTGCGCTGCGTGAAGAAGAACTTCCTTTTATTTGTTTTAAATCTGCTGCCTATTCATTTCATTTGGTGACCCCTAGTTCTTCTATTATGGGAATAAGTAAATAACTTTTCCTTATCCACTTTCTTCACATCACTCATGATTTTACATACCTCTACCATATCCCCCCTTAGTCTCTTCTTTTCCAAGCTGAAAAGTCCTAGCCTCTTTAATCTTTCCTCATATGGGACCCTTTCCAAACCCCTAATCATTTTAGTTGCCCTTTTCTGAACCTTTTCCAGTGCCAATATATTTTTTTTTGAGGTGAGGAGACCACATCTGTACACAGTATTCGAGATGTGGGCGTACCATGGATTTATAAAAGGGCAATAATATATTCTCAGTCCTATTCTCTATTCCCTTTTTAATGATTCCTAACATCCTGTTTGCTCTTTTGACCGCCTCTGCACACTGCGTGGACATCTTCAAAGAACTGTCCATGATGACGCCAAGATCTTTTTCCTGACTCGTTGTAGCTAAATTAGCCCCCATCATATTATATGTATAGTTGGGGTTATATTTTCCAATGTGCATTACTTTACACTTATCCATATTAAATTTCATTTGCCATTCTGTTGCCCAATCACTTAGTTTTGTGAGATCTTTTTGAAGTTCTTCACAGTCTGCTTTGGTCTTAACTATCTTGAGTAGTTTAGTATCATCTGCAAACTTTGCCACCTCACTGTTTACCCCTATCTCCAAATCATTTATGAATACATTGAATAGGACTGGTCCTAGGACTGACCCTTGCGGAACACCACTAGTTACTCCTCTCCATTCTGAGAATACACCATTTATTCCTACCCTCTGTTCCCTGTCTTTTAACCAGTTCTCAATCCATGAAAGGACCTTCCCTTTTATCCCATGACAGCTTAATTTATGTAGCAGCCTTTGGTGAGGGACCTTGTCAAAGGCTTTCTGGAAATCTAAGTATACTATGTCCACTGGATCCCCCTTGTCCATATGTTTGTTGACCCCTTCAAAGAACTCTAACAGATTAGTAAGACATGATTTCTCTTTACAGAAACCATGTTGACTATTGCTCAACAGTTTATGTTTTTCTATGTGTCTGACAGTTTTATTCTTGACTATTGTTTCGACTAATTTGCCCAGTACAGATGTTAGACTTAGCAGTCTGTAATTGTCAGGATCACCTCTAGAGCTCTTTTTAAATATTAGCATTACATTAGCTAATTTCCAGTCATTGGGTATCGAAGTCGATTTAAAGGACAGGTTACAAATCTGAGTTAATAGTTCCGCAACTTCACATTTGAGTTCTTTCAGAACTCTTGAGTGAATGCCATCTGGTCCCGGTGACTTGTTAATGTTGAGTTTATCAATTAATTCCAAAACCTCCTCTAGTGACACTTCAATCTGTGACAGTTCCTCATATTTGTCACCTACAAAAGCCAGTTCAGGTTTGGGAATCTCCCTAACATCTTCAGCCGTGAAGACTGAAGCAAAGAATCCATTTAGTTTCTCCGCAATGACTTTATCATCTTTAAGCGCTCCTTTTGTATCTCAATCACCAAGGGGCCCCACTCGTTGTTTAGCAGGCTTCCTGCTTCTGATGTACTTAAAAAAACATTTTACCACCACCTTTGGAGTTTTTGGCTAGCCGTTCCTCAAATTCCTCTTTGGCTTTTCTTATTATACTCTTGCACTTAATTTGGCAGTGTTTATGCTCCTTTCTATTTGCCTCACCAGGATTTGACTTCCACTTTTTAAAGGAAGTCTTTTTATCTCTCACTGCTTCTTTTACATGGTTGTTAAGCCACAGCAGCTCTTTTTTAGTTCTTTTACTATGTTTCTTAATTTGGGGTATACATTGAAGTTGGGCCTCTATTAAAAAGCGCCCATGAAGCTTGCAGAGATTTCACTTTAGTCACCATATCTTTTAACTTCTGTTTAACTAACCCTCTCATTTTCGCATAGTTTCCCCTTTTGAAATTAAATGCCAGTGTTGGGCTGTTGAGATGTTCTTCCCCCAACAGAGATGTTGAATGCTATTGTATTATGGTCACTATTTCCAAGCAGTCCTGCTATAGTTACCTCTTGGACCAACTCCTGCGCTCCACTCAGGATTAAATCTAGAGTTGCCTTTCCCCTTGTGGGTTCCCCTACCAGCTGCTCCATGAAGCAGGCATTTAAAGTATCGAGAAATTTTATCTCTGCATTTCGTCCAGAAATGAAATGTTCCCAGTCAATATGGGGATAATTGAAATCCCCCACTATGATTGGGTTCTTAATTTTGATAGCCTCTCTAATTTGCCTTAGCATGTCATCATCACTATTACTGCCCTGGTCAGGTGGTCGATAATAGATCCCTAATGTTATATTTTTATTAGAGCATGAAATTTCTATCCATAGAGATTCTATGGAACATGTGGATTCGCTTAAGATTTTTACTTCATTTGAATCTACATTTTCTTTCACATATAGTGCCACTCCCCTCCCCTGCACAACCTGTCTGTCCTTCCGATATATTTTGTACCCCGGAATGATTGTGTCCCATTGATTGCTCTCAATCCACCGGGTTTCTGTGATGCCTTTTATATCAATATCCTCCTTTATCACAAGGCACTCTAGTTCACCCATCTTATTATTTAGACTTCTAGCATTTGTGTACAAGCACTTTAAAAACTTGTCCCTGTTTATTTGTCTGCCATATTTTGATGTGTCAGATTCTTTTTTATGTGACTGTTTATCATCTGATCTGGCCCTTACATTATCCTCTTCCATTCTCTGCTCCTGACTATAACCTGGAGATTCTCTATCATCAGACTCTCTCCTAAGAGAAGTCTGTGTCCGATCCACATATTCCTCTGCAGCAGTCGGTTCCCCCCCATCTCCTAGTTTAAAAACTGCTCTACAACCTTTTTAATGTTTAGTGCCAGCAGTCTGGTTCCACTTTGGTTTAGGTGGAGCCCATCTCTGCTGTATAAGCTCCTTGCATCCCAAAAGCTTCCCCAGTTCCTAATGAATATAAACCCCTCCTCTTTACACCATCGTCTCATCCACGCATTGAGACTCTGAAGCTCTGCCTGCCTACCTGGCCCTGCGTGTGGAACTGGGAGCATTTCTGAGAATGCCACCATAGAGGTCCTGGATTTCAGTCTCTTCCCTAGCAGCCTAAATTTGGCTTCCAGGACATCTCTCCTACCCTTCCCTATGTCATTAGTACCTACATGTACCACGACCACCGGCTCCTCCCCAGCACTACACATAAGTCTGTCTAGATGCCTCAAGAGATCCGCAACCTTCGCACCAGGCAGGCAAGTCACCATACAGTTCTCCCGGTCATCACAAACTCAGCTATCTACATTTCTAATGATCGAATCTCCCATTACTAACACCTGCCTTTTCCTAGCAACTGGAGTTCCCTCCCCCGGAGAGATAACCTCAGGGCGAGAGGCAACCCCAGCACCATCTGGAAGGAGGGTCCCAACTATGGGAAGGTTTCCCTCTGCTCCCATTGACTGCTCTGCTTCCCTGGGCCTTTCTTCCTCCTCAACAGCACAGAGGTTGTCTGAGCAGAGGTGGGACAATTCTACAGTGTCCCAGAAAGCCTCATTAGCATACCTCTCTGCTTCTCTTAGTTCCTCCAGTTCCGCCACCCTGGGCTCCAAAGTCCGTACGTGGTCTGAGGGCCAGGAGCTCCTTGCACCGACTGCACAAATATGCCACCCGCCTACAGGGCAGGTGATCATACATGCTACACTCAGTGCAATAAACTGGATAGGCCCCACTCTGCAGCTGGGCTTCTGCCTGCATTGTCTCCTAGTTAATGGAAGGGTTGTTTAAAGCATCATCCCCAGCCGAGCTCCCCTCCCCACCTTTTTTAATGAAACCTTAGATTCTGCAGATGCTGATGGCACTTCCCCAGAAAAGCTTCCCATTTGGCATGGGTAAGTGGATTTTTTCAAGTCCTAATATCAATTGTATCAAATGCTAGTGCTGACAGATGGTTAAGAAAAGCAGCCAGCATCCCTTTCACTATTTTATAAAATTTCCCCCCTTTTCTACTTCTATTAAAGATATTTCGCAGCTTCCTTATAAAACCTGTGAGTTAAAGTTAATGGACATATTAAGTGCCAGGATGGAAAAAATAAAGTATAATGAGAATTAAGAGTATCACATGAAAGACTGAAGCCGAGACCAGGGGATAAGTCTACAGAATTTGACTCCTTCTCTACTATCTAAAGCTCCAAGTGATTTTACTCTGTTGCAAGTCAAACAAAAAGAACCCCATACCCTGATCTAATGAGTGAACGACTTGATTGTTAAACAACCCAATTTCCCCCCCACACACACTCTTATTGTTTTCCCACATCTTATTTATGATTTATATTAAGTGGAGAAAGAGGATGACAAAAAATTAGAGAACTTATAGTAATTGTGAATGCTCTGACAAATTTTAAAGAAAACCATCGCCTCTGATTTCTTTAAAATTAATTTCCTCACCAGCAGATCATTTAGAGGGTAATGAGCATGGTGGCTCAGCACATATATTTGTAACATAAAACATCCAAGAAGAGTTAAGCTCCAATCTCATAACTAAAACAACTCACAGAGACTGAGCACCGTAAAAAGCAGTATTTGTAGAACACTGGAAACAATTTTACATTCAACATTAATATTTGGAAAAGATTGTTGTGATCATGGTCAATTCTTGGATTTCTAAATTCAGTATTTTAAGTAGCTAAGAGGCTTTTATATTTGTCTGAAATACATTTAAACTGTCAGGTGTGAATTTCATTTGAAAAAGCCTAGAAATTATTGTCTACAATAGTCTACTTAGTATTACTACAGCACTTAGATTTAAAAGGACATAATCAACTTTAAATGTAGTCAGTTTCAAACAAATTACAGGCAGTAGCAGGTACTGCACCTGTTTCTGAGTTACCGTACCTATTCCTGGGGTTTTTCCATCTCAATTAGTTTCCAGTTCTTAAAAAACTGGATCTTTCTTCACTGTGTGAAAAAGCTTTATGTGGCTTAGTTATTTAAACTGATTGCCTTCTTTATGTAAAACTTAACCACTCTAATCGTTCTCAGTAAAAAAACCGAGGTTTTGGGGACAGATGACTGGTGAATTGAACTTGTTGAAATGGAATCCAGAAGTCACTTTACAGAGGAGTTTGCAGTGTGGACATAGTAACCTTAGACTCAGGAACACCGTGAAAGGAGGCTTATACCTTATGTGTCTGGATCTCTCTAGAAATGCAGCCCTGTAACATACGTGATAAAGCTCAGTGGCTCAGATGGGATTACCCAACAGTCTTGACTGCACTAAATGCAAGTGCCATGAAAGTAAAGGGTCCAGTACTGCAGACTAAACTTGGACAGATATACAAAAATGGAGGGTCCCTGGAATAGAGAGAATAGACGTCAAGTAATCTTTTCACTAGCACCCAAAGCAACTCCTGATTGTCCCATACTGTTCCTTCAATTAAAATAAAGTTACTAAAATAAATGCAACTTGCTTCGTGCTCCCAGAGTCGGAATGCAATAACTCTATGCTTAGCTGCTACATGTTTAGGGCATAAAGCTCAAACGCACTTTCCAACTAAATGTGCTATGCACCTGAGTTGTCCTCATCTCATCCCATGTTTTATCATTCTTTCTTCTTGCTGGACTTTATACTAGTGCTGCTTTTGCTCAGGGAGCCTTCCGTACAGCCCATCCGGCCCAGTGACCCAGCAGCTTGCAGGAGAAATACAGGCAAAATCTTATCTGCAGGGAAGTTTATAGGATTCTCATATCCAGGCCAAATTTAAAACCCCGTGGTAACAATAAGCCAGAGGTGCAAGTTCCTGTGTTTTAAATCACCACATATGTAAGGCAGTAGTTCTCTGATCTAATGTTTGGTAATAAAATAATTTAGATAATTAAGATGTGGGAGAACTGTGATGGAGTGGGGCTTTCCCCAACCGTTTAGATAATTTTAAAAGTATAAAAGGCCACATTTTGCACTTTAACTACTTGGAAATTTTACCTTTAATGAGTACGGAGGGTAATAAAAAACAAGATTTCAGTTCACTAGGCAAATAGCTACATTCAGTCTAATTTATGAATGCAATTCAGCATGAAGCTCATCCACTCTAACCTTTTTTCAGAACCATTTTGCTCTTAGAATGTTTATTATTAGTGTAAAAGTAGTAAAATGGGAAAGAAACCCACACACTTCCAGCTTTGATTGATTTCGAATAGCACAATACACTTAATTTTAATGCTTGATAATGTTGTTAATTATCTCTTTTAAAAGACAAAAAAAGTAGAACTCAATTAACTTTCATTAAGTGCAATGTATTAGGGGCTACAAGCTAATGAAAATAATATGGATTTTATAATTAACGAAGTCCCAGAGAATTTAGTTTTAATTCTGTTACATTTTTACAAGACTGTTTACATTACAGTGACAATTTGACAAACATGGGTGGATGAAGAAATGAGGAAAACAATGTTAGAAATACTGAGAAAAACTCATTGTGCTTGTGGAATTGAAATCGCTGACTGGGCTACCTTTCATGTATTATAGTCCAAAATTCTCTAATTTAGCCTGATTTACAGAAGAAGTCAAGTACAGAGATTATTCAACTCCCATTTTTGTTTGTGCTATGTTCACTGTATACACCATGGATCAGCAGCCTTTCAGAAGTGGCGTGCCGAGTCTTCATTTATTCACTCTAATTTAAGGTTTCGCGTGCCAGTAATACATTTTAACGTTTTTAGAAGGTCTCTTTCTATAAATCTATAATATATAACTAAACTATTGCTGTATGTAAATTAAATAAAGTTTTTAAAATGTTTAAGAAGCTTCATTTAAAATTAAATTAAAATGCAGAGCCCCCCGGACAAGTGGCCAGGACGCAGGCAGTGTGAGTGCCACTGAAAAATCAGCTCGTGTGCCGCCTTTGGCACGCATGCCATAGGTGGCCTATCCCTGGTATACAGACTGAAATACAAACACTTGCTGAAAGGTTTTAAGATAACACTACTTTACTTCTCTGAATCCAGAATAAAACACAATTAAAACACAGACACACACGAAGCAGGCTGGGCCCTAAGACAGAGAGGCATAAAATTCAACCCGCCTGGCTCTTTACAGATTGACTGCTGAAAACCCAGATTGCATGCTTCCCCTCAACCAAGACTCGAAACCTCCTTAAAACTTAAAGCATAGCTTGTAAATTTTAACAGTTTTCAATACTCCACAGCTTGCATTACAGTGGTTCCTAGAGCACTGCATTAGCTGCAGTATGTACTCTTAATATAGGATTGTTCCTGCCCTCAAGATTTTATCATCTAAATACACATGACAAGTGTGGAAGAAAAAGTATTATCTTCATTTTACAGAAGGGGAAGTGAAGCACAGAGAGATAAAGGAAATGTTTACATTACAATTAAAAACCAGGCTGGCCTGTGCCAGCTGAATTGGATTTGTGGGGCTCGAGTTATCTAACTGCAGTCAGGGTGAACAAACATCAATGATTTAAATAAAAATAAATAAATATTTTGTATTTAAATCGGATTTTTTTTGGATAAAATTCTTTGAGGAAAAAACCTAACTAAAGATAGTTTTAATTAAGATACATTATAGCTCAAAGATATCTCATCATGGAATAGGGATTATAAATTCTAATTCTATAACATGAGACAATATATTCATGTAATGTTTAAGAAAAGTTTTGTAAATGAGTTCCAGTAGTTCATGGATTAGTGACCAATCTTACGGGGCTCCAGGGGTTTCTGTATAGATTCTTTCAGTGAATCTTTTCATCTGTCCAATAGGACTCAAGTGCTCAGTCTAGAAGATAGCATCAAAGATGCTTAGTTTTGCAGTTCTCAAACTATGGATTTGTGTCTCCAGAGACAACATGCTTGCTAACAGCAAAGATGTTTTTAAATAAAAAATATATATATACAGAGAGGTGAGAAATAACAGACCTCAACCCTATTGTTCCTCTGCAAATTTGTGTACACAGAGTCAATCCCTTACCACTCTCTAAAAGTGCAAAGTTTCAAAAAGTTCAATGAATAGAAGATTGCTGGGGACGGAATAGATCTGGACAAGGGGAAGAAGTCTGGAGATAAATGTGAGAAGGAAGGGACAGGCAATAGAACCAAAAGTGAAACTGCTTGAGTAGCATATTCCAGAAGCCTTGAGGTCTTTCTGAGTGTAGGCTCCATTGAATTGAGATCTACCATTCTCTTACTAGAAGGGAAAGCCTGTAATGGCAGCTGGCCATAAAAGAGACCCAGTTTGGGAATAAGAACCATTCAAAAAATATATCATATGCTGGTGATGTTTTAAAGAAAGTCACACCAGTGAACTGGTGGAAGTCACTTAAGCACTTGGATTCAGAGACTGTTGAAGTGATAATCTCACTTTTAACAGCAGTAGCTTCTTCTGTTGGTGTAGAAAGAATATTTTCTCTCTTTGGACTAATTCATTCCAAATTAAGAAATCGTTTGGGACCTGAAAAAGCAGGACAACTTGTTTTTCTTTTCCAGATTATGAACAAACAGGAAAATGAAGGTGAAGACGACCGAGTTAGTTGCAGATGCCAACATTTTAAGTTTCACATGTTGACCTGGCTGACATCGTCGATTTAATTTGTGTTTTTTTTTTAATTATATTTTACTATTTTAGTTAAAACAATTTTAACTAAAACAAACCTGATTTTAAAAAACTTGAATGTTTAATTAAATTTAAAAATGCATATGCTTGTTTTGTTAGATTATATGTTTGCTGTTGAAGAAAAACATCCAGAACACATAATGTTGTTTTAGTTAAATAAAACAATTGAAATGTTTGTCTGATGATGTTCTCCTCCTAATACAGCATGGCAAGAAAATCCTCCAAATATTAATGATTAACCTGTTGAATTGGAGATAGTTTGCCTCCCAATGACTTCATAAATATCAGCTTCAATTACCTTTGGTAAATGAAATAACCATTTTCTGATATAGCTGTAAAACTAATCTGAAAAGTTTTCACAATAAATCTCTTTAAAAATGCACAGCATGTACCTTCTAAAAATGAAACTTATATCTCTGAGCTGTGAAGAATATGTATTACGGTTATAACAATCAACAAGAATGCACTTTTATGTAGAAATCCATGATTAAGTCAAGTTTTCCTGACTAGTGATTTAAATCAAATCCATCCTGACTGCAGTGTAGACATTTCAGCACAGGCTGAAGCGTGGGCTTTAGGATCCCATGAGGTGGAGGAGTCCCAGTGCTGGAGGTCAAACCTGAATGTCTACACTTAAAGGCAGTCACATTCTATTTTAGGGCAATAGAGAAGCCCCATCTAATTAAACCAATAATTAATAATACTGTTTTTAATGCAAACAAAATAAGGAAAATTGTACCAGTACTAATAAGGAACAGCACCGGATTTCCATTTTTAGCTCACTGACTATAAACATCAAGAAAACTGTACCTTGATAATTGCGCCTTATTGACTTCTCTTAGTTTACTGTGACTCTCATGATAAGCTGCATAGCTGCTCTTTTCCCCTCTCAAAAATACATTGAAGATACTGCAATCTTGAAGGAAAAGTGTGGGAAAGCTGTCAAGATAAGTCAAATTTTAGGACAATCAATCCTGACAGCATCCCTTAAAAAAAATCCCCTTGGAAATATACAGGGGTAGTCTGTAAGCAGCATTTTAATGATAAAAGATGAGTATGCTGAATTTGTGAACTGAGGTAATAGCAGGACCATCCTTAGAGCTCTCAAGTCACTAACTACAGTATATAATTTTCTCTACCATGACTAATTAAGTATAAATGATTTCAAAGAGAAGATTTGTACTCATAAGCCATAAGTTCTACTTCCATTTAATCAAATGGAAGAACTGTTTCATAAGCAGCAGGAGAGAATTGCTATAATGCCTCTATGAAAGGCAGAAAACAGTTATTTATCAAGGAAATCCTTTGACTCTACAAATAGAAGTGCTGCGTATCAGTGTCTGGATATTTACAGGTATATCAATTCTAGAGGTACAGGAATTTTATTGATTAGACTATATCTTTTATGTATGATTTAGTATAATATATATTTAAAGTGCTAATGCGCAAAGCACAAGTTCTTTGAAATGACCCCAGATAACGTTACCAAAGTTTTCCATATGTGACACTTCTCTGTCTGATCCCCCTAAAAGGGAACTTGAGGTGCTGTACAACAGAAAACAAAAAATACTCTCTTAAGAGGACACCGACTTAAAAAGGTCATTTATGTCAAACAGTTTTATCTGCTATTATAACACCTATGATTATTATAGCCAAAAAGAGAACGAAAAAATATCCCTCCCCTTCTTGTTTATTTAGTGAACTTGACAGCAATGACTACTTGGGGGGGGAACAGTTGACTAAGTACATACCATTTTTCCTGTCTGTGCGGGTCTTTCACACAGCAATAAGGGAGAGGAAAAACCGTTTTAAAGAAACAAGAGCATGCCACTGCAACACTGCAGAAAGCTGACAAAGGGACTCTCTGATCATAAAAGATCAGGGAAACTGGCAGGTTTGACGACAGATGAATGAACACTGTGTAAATGCAAAGCATCATTAAAAAAAATCAAATTGCATCCAGGAATCCTAACTCTCAGTCTCCTGCTATAACCACTGGATCATCCCCTCTCCTCCCAGAGACAGGAACACAGTACAAAAATCCTGATACGCAGCAATCCACCTCTGTCTACCAAACAGTTACATGACTGAATTTTGCTTTCAATTTTTATTAAGAAAACCATAGAAAGTCCATCTAAAAAGTGATACTAGATTATTATTAGTGCTGTAAAGTCAAGGGCTCAAAAACTAGATAATGACAGTATTCAGGTAGTCTTGTGCAACATTAATTATAGTTAAATAATCTAGCTCCAGTGTTGAAGTGGTCATTGAACAGCCAAACAATTAATTGTTAAGGCCACTTAGGAAGGTAGACTTGAAATATCAAAAATAAATCCAAAGATAATGTCAATCATTCAACTTTTTAGCATATACAGTATCTTTAGAACAAAGCCTAGACAGAGAAAATCCTAGCCAATGTTGGAGTGCACACTGAAATCTCCAAGGGTAACAGTCTACAAGAACCACACCTTTGACATCAATTTGGAGAACCCAGGGTATTTCTACACTGGCGGGGAGGGAAATGGACACATACCCCAGCGAGTGTCAGAGCCAGGGCAAACTGAATCAGCCTTGCAGGACTTACACTGTGGGTCTGAAAACAGCAGCGTAGATGTCCCCGCTTGGGCTTGAGCCCAGGCTCTGAAACCTGGCAAAGGGGGTCGGTCTCAGGGTATGCCTACATTGCAATTAAACACTCATGCCAGCTGACTCAAGCTACAAGACTGTTCAGCTGTGCTATAGACCTTCAGGCTCAGGCTGGAGCTCGGGCTCTGGGACCTTGCAAGGGGGGAGGGTTCCAGAACCTGGGATCCAGCCCGAGCCTGAATGCCTACACTACAGTTAAACAGGCTCTTGCCCAAGCTAGAGTCAGCTGACACAGGCCAGCCATGGGTGTTTAATTGCAGTGTAGACAGCCTCTCAGAGCCCAGGCTCCAGTTTGAGTGGGAACATCTACACTGCTCTTTTTAACCCCATACCTTAAGGCTGAGTCAGTTGACCTCCAGGTCCAAGAATCACTGCCAAAAGGCTTTGTTTTTGTTATTTGTTTTTGTTTTGTTTTGTTCTTTTGGGGGAAGTGGGGTGTTTGCAGTGTGGACATACCCTCATTACACTTGGTGATCTACACAACAGCAGAACCATAAAAATTGGCCCTGGCCCAGAAAAACATGAGATATGGAACTAATGTTGCAATTTTAAAGTGACAGTCTGAAAAACATTTGCACTTGTCTTAAAGTAACCATTGTTTCAAACCAGAAGAATAAGAAAGTCCTACCTTGATGGAAGCAACATGGAGCAAGGTCTCTCCTCTGTGATTCCTTTTGGTAGTTGTGTTATTACTAGGAGACTTCTTCAAGAGGGAAGGGCTGTGTGTTGTTTTCATTTGATTATGAGTATTTGAAGTGAATGGAGTAGAGGGAGTTTTTGAAAATGAAGGGCTATTGATTTCTTGAAAAATTGCAGCACTTCTTGTCTTCGATAAGGTGCCACCAGTAAGTTTAAATGCAGGAGAGGAGATATGAACGGGAGTTCCATGTTCAGTAGTTGGAGAGATTTTAACAGTGCTCATGACAGTTACCTCAGGATTGCAAACACCCTGGCTGACTGAGTGCATATCAGCACTCTGATCACTTCTTCTCAGTCTTTTAGCATGAGATATAGTGGAGGATATGGACTGCTGCCTTCCGCGCTTTAGAGGAGTAATTTCATTTTCTGATGGCAGAGGTTTCTCTGTATTAAAACCATTCATTGTGTTAACTTGTGCAGAGCTATCTTTATCCTCTGTGGGTTTTACTTGTGTGGCCATTTCTGAGTGGGACTCTCTTCCATCCTTAAGGTCGGTTTCCATTACAAACTCCTGTCCTATTGTCTCTTTCGTACTATGTGGTTCGGGGCTGCATAAAACTAATGACTGGCTGCAAAAGGTCACAGTCTTTTCTTTAAATTCATCTTGGGTCTCCCCTTCGGTTCCACTGCCCTCTTTCTGCTTTTCCTTCTCTATACCCCACACTTTGTTGATGTCTGCTAGACGCTTTTTCTTCAGTTTTTTCTTCGATCTGCGTCGTGGTGGTTCCTTGGTCATCTTGAAAGGCTTCTCTTGAGGAGGAGAAGGAAGGAAGTCAAAAGCAGAAGATGGGCCCTGGTTAATGCTGCCACCGTTAGTCACCAGTTGATTCTGCTTCTGAAGGGAACTATTGTTTAGCACACATCTGATCTTCCTACTGCGTGGGCTGAACCACATTTTTATCTGCCTCTTCTTACTTCTTGTTTCATGATCAGGACCTACTGGTGTGAACAAGTCTTCTGCAGAATCTGGTAGGAGACAGGGATTTTTTAGAATGAACTTTAAGGCCAATATCAGGTGTTTACCATTCTGGAAATAGAACTGTAAATCAAAATTTTGAATATTAAAAATGGAAGCCTTTATAAGATTGTAATAAATGTATTACTTCTATTTCAGTGCATTAAATTTCCAGCCATAATTCTGTCTTCGCCACATCTTCTATTTTTAAAATTAGTAGCAGTACCCACTCTTCTAACTCAAGCAGTAGTAAGTTTATGGATACTAGACAGGCATGCTACTTTCCTACTGTCCAACAGAAAGGAGTTTGAGATTATTTCACTTTTAACAAAATTCACATGAAAAATTGCAAAGACAGATCTGACTAAAAACTCTGTAGCGTAGCAGTCAAACGCCAAAACAAATATTTCCAATACTCTTCAGAAATGGTATTTCAAGATAGAAGGCTTCCTTATTCTTAGCTAAATTAGCCTACTTTTATCTCTCCAATTAAGTGTACTTAAATATTTGGAGATTCAGTTTAAAAAAAAAAGTGAGAGAGAGAGAGAGAAACATATGGCATTAGGCTGAGATTTACTTCAAAAACAACACAACCTCAGGCTATCTGGATCATTTAAATATCCAGTAATAGCTATAGTATATAGGCATGATGGTTGTCAACTACAGCCTTATAGATTCTCCTCTCACTTTAAGGAATGGGTTTGATGGAAAGTTAAAATTAAGACAAATCCTGTAACTAGTTACTCTTCATAAAGATCTCAGATCCAATTTTGTTTTAACAATGGTATCTGAAAAAGGAACGGCTTGATTGCAAACAGATGCACAATATAAAATGCAGATAATATTTACTTTCATCTTGTCTTCACTGTTTACACAACTGGCAGAGTCTATTCTAAAATATTTACCATGCTATAACTATCATTCACCTCTATGGACTAGAGAACAAGAGTTAAATAAATTTGCAAGAGTCATATGCGTAGAGATATTATACAAGCCTAGATTATTTTTACACATATCAGTAAGACACAAGTCCTAGAGATATCGTGATGACAGACACTATCTTTCAGTAGCACAAATTCTAAAGCAATATTAATCCAATTAAATATTTGCACAGCAAGTTATGCTTCAGACTTTGTGGCATCAAGAGTGCTTGGAAAATGGATTACAAAGATTCTCAAACTGATCTGTGGACTCCTGATCGTAAACAGAGGGCTGGCTGATCACATGGAGGTGGAACTCCTCGTTTTTAGATTAGTTACATTAACAGAATGCTGAAAATATACTGAATACTTTCCTAGTATTTTTCCTATAAGCAATTGCTTCTGTTGCTATATGGATGTTGCCTAATTATTAATAGGAGGGGATACATTCAAAAGACTATTAAGATGTGGTCTACACTCTGAGAAAGTTGAGTATTCCCTGATTTCCAGACACCTACTACCCAGAGGCCAGTATAAAAACTGAACCATAAAAATGTAGCTGCCTACCTAGCTTCTAGGAAAAGGACTACTGGACTCTTACAAGGTATTGTCCCTGGACCCTCTCCAGAAGCTTCATCTTCCAAAAGAACCATTGCTTAGTAGTTATCAGCTATATGTGAATCTTTTCACCTGGCTACTGGAAAAAAGCAGCAACACTCACTCTCCTATCTATTTAGGGACTCTGACATGGGGGGAGAAGAGACAATTAGGACAAGTGCCAGCTCTACTCCTATGATGCATCTACAGATGCAGAGGCTTTTTCAGTGTTCTGTGAGACAGAGGAGACACACTTAAGATATTGAACCCTCAACTCCTCCTTTCTATAAACCCATCCAAGATTACTATGTGTTCAGTAGAGGAGGACCACAATGGATCTCCTTCGATTCTATCTGCAGAAGGACTTTACATGGGTCTATGTTACAGTTTAACAATTGTTTATTGGCTACAAAAAGGAAGTTCTCAGTCATTTATACAAAGAGGGCATTGCATTGATAACTAAAAACACTCAGTTAAGCCTGCTTCAGAAAAAGTTGCAAGAAGATTTTGATCCAAAGGAATCATATGCTGCTTCCAAGATGGAAACAAAAAGTTAATAAAATTTGCACTTTAACATAAAAGAAAGTTAGTTGTACGTGTTTAAAAGTTAATTCTTAATTCCACTTATATAAATCTCACCCCCAAATTTAAAAATTATATATTTAATAGGACAAGCAGATCAACACAGCAGAATTTGCTAATTCTGGATTACCTGAAGCATTTACAATAATGTAAAAAACCAACCCACTCTACCAGTATTAAAACCAGCCTATTATAACTCCAGTTCTTAATTACCGACATGCTAAACATAATAGTCATATACATGATAAATTAACAGAATCATCTCTATTCACAAAGTCTGGTTTATTTTCACATAATAAAACCAAGTTTCTTAATGCTGACATTTAATAGAAATCAATTCTGCGGATTTTAAAATTATTCAGACCAGACAAAAATATTATGGAGGTACAGAGAAACTTATCGCTAAAGAGCTCCATATTCAAGTTTTTGCTGTAATGCAATAATATACTGTAGAGGAAAAAGAAGCAATCATTAATCTGCATCAAAGGAATATAATGATGCACATTGTGCGTCTTTCAAATTATTCTCTATTATGGGTTTCAGAACAGAAGTTGAGAAATCTCTTTGACAAACTAGTCCCTTATTAAAAATCAAAGGGAAGTGCTTTGGTACCATCTGTGCAACATTAGTGCCTTCACTGAAGAATGATTATTTTGCAAGTTAAGTATTCAGCACTGGGGGGGGGGGAGAAATTCCAGCTATTCAAAAAACTCATCTTTAGCTATTATGAAAAACGTCACAGCATACACAAAATGCAATGTAATCTGTTACAGAAGGCATCCGATATGTTACCCTCCACACCAAAAAATGAGAAACTAAATTGTGATCTATAAAGGCTAATCAAAGTTAATCTCTTTTGCTGCCCACCAGCATCAACATGTGCTTAACAGGATCTGACCAACACCTGTAAAGTCTGGTTTAATACAAGAAAGGGAAAGAGAATTTTAAAAAGCTCTCAATTTAACTATTAGTCTAAGGTATATGGTGTTAAGAAGAATAAGATAAAATTATCTATAAATGGTTGTCAGGAAAATTTATGACAGACAATCTCTTCTCTTTAAAGTACATTGAACTGAGAAAATCTGTTGAAGTATATAGAAGCTAATTTTGAAAAGTATTACTGTAAATCAGGCTTCTCTCTCTCTAGTATGCCATATATTATGTCCATGATTTGACAAGTTCTTCCTAATTACCCACCTTAATTACAGTAATTATATACTTTCTAGTAAATGCAGGTAATAAGGTTCACTTGGAAAGGGAATTGTCAAAAACGGTGAAACAAAAAAGCCTTGCAACTCTGGGGATAACAGAGCTGTTAATGACAATAATTCAGAGGAGCAGTTTATCTCCTCCTTCCCAGTGGAGAAGAGGACTTTTGTATTTTGGGAAAGGGAGAAGAGTACTGAAAGTCAAATAAAAGTCATTAATAGCAACCGCAGCAACATACACAATACTTCAGATGAAGGTGCTAGTAGTGAAAGGTTTTGGTAGTTCTAGGAGATGTCTTCAAAAAATTTAATTCTTCATAATATGCAGAGAGTACATGTACAAATCTAGAGAACACCAAGACAAGAACACAGTTAAGATGCAATTCTACTAGACAATGGCATGCTTTAATGCACAGACAGAATAGACGGAAGTTGGTATGCCGGCACAGTACTTGATTTTCTATTATATGCTCCATTTTGTGCCCTATATGGGTATAATCAAGCCCTTACTATGTCACTGTTGCTTGTATTCAAGATTTCATAAAAGTTTAATTGTTTAAGCAGCAGCATCATAGATTCAACACTGGCTAAACAAGATAAATTCTTAAGGTATTCTAGTTTTTAATTCAATTGCATGTGAATTAAAAATTTAACTGTCCCAGTTAACACCTTTAATAACTGTATTGCCACCTGCAG
Organism: Gopherus evgoodei; assembly: GCF_007399415.2. Lineage (NCBI taxonomy): Eukaryota > Metazoa > Chordata > Testudines > Testudinidae > Gopherus > Gopherus evgoodei. The sequence continues at coordinate 12,291,095 of NC_044332.1, read as the reverse complement.
GCTGTTTCTAATAACACAATTCCAATATTAACTAATTTTTCTTTTAAGATGTGAAGATTTGTTCTCCATATTTGTGGTATAAAAAAGGTGGTTAAAGAGGCAGCACTTTTTTTTGAGAGAAAGAGAACTGAGCACAAATTCAACAAATCAAAGTTCTCCACTTAGGTCTACGTACTACCAGCCACTTATACTCAAGGGCAACAGAAGTCTGCAGAGATCTACTTTGTTTTCTTGTCTATTAGAGAGCATATTGCTTAAAACTGGCTCCAAACGCAGGATCTCAAGTGTAAATACTAAAAGATGGTCTCTCACCAACAGAAGTTGGTCCAACCAAAAAAAAAAAAAAAAAAAAAAAAATTACCTCACCCACTTTGTGTCTCTACTATCCTGGGATCAACACAGCTACAACTACACTGCATACAAAAGCTGGTCTTATCACTTAAGACACTGAACTGTCAGTCAGCCATAGGTCCCGCCCCTAGTTCTGCCTCAGACCTCAGGCCACTCAATCTCTAAAATGAGGTGTTTGTTTTTTGTTTTGTTTTTTAAAACCTTCCTTTCTCCCACCCCACTCTCCGTCTTGTCTGTTTAGACTGGCGGCTCTTCAGAGCAAGGGTTATCAGACGAGGTGCCTTTATAGCAATAAGAATAATCACAGTTGAAGACTATGAGGGCTAACTAACAAAAGAGACCCCATATTCTGGATCCAGTTTTTCACTTGAGGCTCCAACAGCAAGAGTCCAGGACAGACACTTTTTTCTATGTGTGCTGCAAGCTAGCTCAAAAGCAGCTGGCCCCTCAACACACAAATACTTTCCTGGATTGGCATCAATGTGCAATAGTTGAGTCTGATACCCCTTCCAGCATAACCACCTTCCTGCCCTCCAGCTCCACTCACAAAGACTGTCCCAAAACTCATCTTTGTCCATCATGCTGGTGTGACCAAATCTCTGCCTGCAAAGACAGCTTGCTCCTGATTTCCACCCATCCTCAATTACATGGAGAAGGCCCCTTCCAAAATTACTCCACATATGCACATGGAAGCAGAATGCTAACTTGCTCAATTTGCCGTGCTACACACAAACAAATGCAAAAGGCACATCCACAAAAATAGAAATTTGTCCATTTTTTATTGCCACAGAACAAAAATCTAGCTGAAAGTAAGCCTTGGCATGTGGCTTTACTATATTTGTTACTTCTATTGTCTTTAGTAAACCACCCGGAACTCTGCAAAAATACATTGATCTACATTGTGCAAATTACCATCATAACCACAAAGGTCTGATCCTGCAAAGCCATATATGTATTTAACTTAACACTTGTGAGGTAGTTCCACTAAAGACACATCTATGTGAACTGACAAATTTCCAAGGGCAAACAGGAGTGTCAAAACAACCTAGAGTACCACAATTTGTAAATCTTCAGTTCCTGCAGCCTTCCATCATTCATTAGATGTAGCATAATAATGCCTTTATTTTCATTTGATCAAGCCTAGTCACCTAGTTATGCCATCCATAGCATCTATGACAATACGCTATCAACAGCCTTCAAGTTTTTTCCTTAAATCAGGAATAAGAGACTAATAAAAGGTCACTAATACTTCATAAGGGAGGCATCCTCTAAAAATGGAAAATTAATCACCACATCATTTTATATTTTAGCACTCTCCTGCTGCAGTAGTACTGAAAAATTACTCATAAAAATACTGTAGTGATTTAAAAAAATGGATTAGACACAATAAAGCTCAAGTTTCTCAAAGCTGAATGCATTTATCTTTAAAATAATTTCAAGTAAATATTTCATCTGTTACTGTGGTTTCCACTGCACAGGCATAAACCTTATTTTAAAATAATACATTTCATTCCATTCTTTCTGTAATTAAAGCCCCCATATAGGGAAAACTTCACTTCAGACCAAAATAATCTCATGCATGGTTTTCTCCATTCACTTTGACATTTGGAGTACCCTTCAAGTTCACTCGATAACCATAAAAGGTTGCTTCTCACCTTTGACTATTAATCTTCAACACTATATAAAAGTGTCTCAAGCCAATCACTTCAAAAGCCCTCCCCTTCCCATTATACTCCTAAAGAGCTTCACCACACTTAAATGTTTTCCCTAACCCTATTAAACTGTGATCCACATTTTCTATCTTACTCATAACTTTTGATTACCCAGAGATTTCAGCTACGTAAGAAAAACCCCTTATTTACTGTTCAAGATGTCCTTTAGCCTCACTGCTTCAGTGATATCACAATCCAGTGTTTGGATGTCAAAAAAGGACTATCATAGCAGTGATTGTGATGTGAACCTTTTGAGGGAATCAGGTTGATAAACAGAATCTTCTATTTAGCTTAATATTGGAAACAAGCAATGAGGGAAAAAAATACCTTATCTGTATTTGACAGCTAAATGAGTGTTTTCTCAAATGTGAGAACAACTCAAGAGACTCGCCTACAATCGTTTTGCCTCAATCTTCCCTTCTTTGTCAATCAGCCAAAAGTTTGGCAAGGCAATAATGGAAGTGAAATCCCAGATCAGCAACTCTGCAGTTTTGTAGCATAGTCACTACCACAATTGTCAGAAATGACAGATTTCCACAACAGAGAATAGGTACAGTTGTGTCATTTTGGTTTCTGACAATCCAAGAGAATTGAGACTCGCCTCCCTCCCCATCATGAAGCAGAAAGCATGAGATTTCACACATACAACCACCTAATCTGAAAACTAATGGACACATTACACATCGGGCTGCAACAATGTGAGGATGATAAGTAAAAAGAACCCTGCACCCTCAGTGAGATTGCCTTGTATAGGGCTCACTGAAGAATTAAGCCTTAGAACTTTACACACACTCACAAATATATGGTATAGGACATGACAATGCTCACCATTTTCGTACTTGTAATTCATTGTGTCATGTGACTTGGGAATGTTACATATCTTTAACTCTAAACTTAGCAGACAGATTCTAATGAATTGTGGACTAATGCAATTCTAGACTTTTTCCCTTTGTTTAATAAGGATCTAGGTAGATCTGAACAAGGAGATAAACCCAGCAACTGTTCCGTTCAAATGCAGATTTTCCAAGAGTGATCCGATATAACCTTTCAGAATCTTAAACAAAAAAAACCAGTTCTCTCATCCTTTAAAAGCATATGAAATTGACCCAAGTTTGAACAGGGAGCACAATGTGAAGATACCGAGATCTTGTCTTACCTGTGAAGTCTTCGCCCAGTAGATGTCGCAGTTTGCTGCACAGCTGGATCATGTTGTCTAGCTGCCTATTTATTTGCACATCTTGTACCCAGGCTGGAGTGTGACACACTGGGCATTCTGTGCCAATACAGTCACCCACACAAGCTCTGAAAGTCAACCATGTATAAACACAAGTCATTCCACACAAGTAAACTGGCACATTGACTTCAGCATCCAGCTATGTTAGTAGTTGATAGGCAAGTCTTTTTTATTTTAATACCAAAAAGCTGACAATGCAAAGAGTACAAGAATGACTTAACATTCACTTACCACAGCAGAAGAAGAAATCAAATATTTGGCCTGGCCAATTACAAGCCAGAATTAAGCAAGCCAAGTCCAAAAGTCTTATCAGGAAGATGTGTCATCAAAACTGTTTAATAAACTTTTGAATCTCACACTCACCCATGTTAATCAAAATTTAAAAGATTCCAAAGCTCCACTTCTACACATTGTTTCTGTTAACAGGGCATTACATTTTTGAATAGCTTAACTCTGGATTCTTCTGTCTCCTCAACTAAAAGGTGCTGTTTTTCAACAGCATTCTTTTTTACAAATGTGATAGAAAATCCGATCAATAGTAAGTGATCACTTTCACCTGTCTGTTGTTAAAACTGTCTTGGTACTGTTAAGTTACACACCTCTCAACATTTCCCAGTAAGAAGTCCCCCAGGAGTCCAGAGGTGTCAGAATTATTTTAATCTCTTTATTTTTTTCAGAGCATTTATCTCTGAACAGCTCAAGGAGAAACAAGTGTGCTTAGTAAAGGTCACTTAAACCCAAACTTGTAGGTTCCAAGTAGTACCTTTCCATCCTCCTCCACATCATTATGCTTACTCATTTGATTACTCTCACAAAAAGACTTTAGGGTCCACCATACAAGTTATCAGGTGAGATTCTCAAAAGCGCCTATCTCATGTTATGGGACTAGTGCTCTCTAGATTCATACCCTGGCTTGCCATGCACAAAGTCCCCATAGGCCTGATCTATGACATGACTTCAATGGGAGCAGTTAGACCAACACTGAGGTGTTTTGAAAGTCTCTCTGAAACCACCACACTAATGTATATTTCTCTGTTAATTTCAAGATGAGAGATTTTTTCAAAGGCACAAATGACAGTTACATGCCTGACATCTGTATCTTTGACATTCTTCCCCCATGAACTTCACATTGTTGAAAGAACAAGAGGTCTTGCAGTTAAAGCACTGGATTGAGACTACGGAGATTTCAGTTCAATTTCTGGCTCAGACAGGCTCCTTGTGTGACATTCGGCAAGTCACTTATGGCCATGTTTTTAAAAGAGCCCAGCTGATCTTGTTCTTACTGGGAGCTGCCAGGTGCTGAGTATTTTGGAAGTTGAGCTGTTAATCTCTCTTTGCCTCAGAAACTATTATCCCATGTTACAGATGGGGATTTTTCTTCCACGCTGTATCTGACTTATGTATTTTTAAGGTTCCAGACTGTTCAGGGTAGGGTCTGTCAATCTGTATCTGTACATTCCCATATATATTCCACTATCTTGATGCATAACATCCATTCACTGTAGTTAACCCACTGAAGTTACTCTGGATCAGATCATACTACAGGGATTGCTTTCAAATAATAAATATCACAGCCCATAAAAAAATCTCCAACATCTGACCCAATTACTGCAGATTACTTACTTTCACACTTATATTTATACAACACTGTCACCCGTTTTCCCTGCTCTTTTAATATATTAATAGTTTTCTCTATTTGGTTGTGGACCAGAATAACCTTATGTCAGACTTTGACCTGACCTCTTGCTGGTGTGTCTGGAAACAAACTACTGTTTTGACTACCCTAAACCACCATATAAAGTTCAACAAAACAAATAACCACTATGCAGGAATAAGCCACCCCAGGAAACGGATTAAAAATGATGATCAGAAGGTACAGATGAGTAATAAACTAGTTCACCACTGAATAAATAAAGGACCATGATACAGTTATTTGGATTATATCAGCAATACAGACTACTTGCTTTCTAGCAACAAGACCTGGAGAAATAAAGCAGCTTTTATCAAAAGCTAAGGTGCCCATTGGTTACTCCTCCAGACCCTCAACACAGATTACAGCATCTTATGATGTTCTGAAAGCTTTTCTAAAAAAAAGTCTTACTTCAGTAATAATGTCCAAATATCTTAGAAGGTTTGTTCTCCAAATTAGAATGTGGTTATCCAAAACTAAATTACTACGTTTTAGATGTCTGACAACCAGTTAATTAACTCAATTAAAGATTCCTAGTACTACTCCCCAATGATCCATATTACCACCTCTCAAAACTACTTTTATTAAAACAATGATATATCCTACACATAGTAAAGTCTCTTGACCAAGACTAAATTTGAGGATTATTTTGCAGAGCATCAACTACTGTGTGGTAAAACGGTGTAAATGGAACATGGTGAAAGGCTTCCAATAGAGCTTGAGAGATAGTGATTTAAGAGGTATGTGAGGTTCCACAGACATTGTAGACAATGTCTGGAAGGGAAACAGTGGCTATGGTGGAAGTAGGTCACTATAGGACCTTTTTAACAGATTTAAATGGAGAAAGATATTGCCTGAAGCTCCATGAAGTGTGTAATCGCTGCCCTTTAACTTACTAGCCCTGAAGAGTCAGAAAATGTCTTTTGCTACCATTTCCCCATCAAGGCCCTTAAGGCTTAATGCAACACTGGATTAAAAGACCTGCATCACAGATACAGCTGGCCCATGTCAGCTGAATAGGGCTGGTGGGGCTATAACATTGCAGAGCAGATAGATGCTCAGGCCTGACGTTTATGCAGCTTTGTACTGCAGATCAAATGCTTGCTGGTAAGTAATTCAACTGTGCTCTATATGGCTTGACATTAGCGTTTGAGGATCTGAGTGTTCTGAAACTTTAGTCATTTCTTAAATGGCATGATCAGTGAGGAGGTACTCTTGCAGTTCCAGCATTTGTCAAGGAAACATTGTCTAATACTCAAAAGGTGTTTGAGTCTGAAGACACTGAGTCCTTACAATATATTATTAAAGAGACTCAGACTGCTGTAACTCAGTACCTGCTACAACTACTGGGTAGCAGTGCTGTATGACCAGAGCAAGAAAGAAAAGGAGACCCCCAGAGACCTGAATTGCTTGCACCTCAAACTAGCGATCAAAAAGGACAAGTCATTGGCCAAATTTCTGCCACATGATGACAGTATTGATGAGCATGTCAAAGGGGCATCTTATTAAACAAAAATCTGGATGTCTATGCAACAGAGGGAAACTACATATTGGATCACCACTGCAAGATGGATGGAAAAATGTGAATAATGAACTATTTCCCGTATTCTTCAAAGGCCCAGTGGCATCTAAGCTTCTATAAGACCTTATTTGTGTCTGTACCAGTATCTGTCATTGCATAATCAACAGTGTCTGTAGTCAGAACAATCTTCCCGGCACAGTATTGTATACGTGCCAAGGAAACAAAGACTGTGGCAACTCCCACCTTCTTGACCGAGATTATCACGATGAACAAAATTATAATGAAGTTGACCAGAAATGTCATCAGCACTATTACATTTCAATGATACCTGTGCAAATATATTATTAGATTTTGTTTTATCCTTTGGATCATGTTGTGATGCTTTGAGGTCACAAAATCCAATATTGAGTCTTTAAACCAATGGAAGTGCATGTAAATATTTGAACTAGTTGATGGTATCATTATTTATACCCATTTCTATGGTAAAAACACTGTGTGACAGCTTCATATCATGCCTCATCTTAAAATAGACATAATAAGCTTTCAAATGACGTATGATGTATGGTGTCTGCCACTCTCCTACTCACACTGGAAAAGGGAGAGCCCCACATGAGGGAGAATATATTGACCACATAACCTTTATGGGCACAGTGTCTATTGTATTAACAAGAGGTTATGGTGAAATGCAAATTATTGTCTTACAACTGGCATCAAGTAAACTGTTAAGCTAAGGACTTGCATATATTCCCAGCTCTAACCTGATCTTGCATGCTCCATAGGAATTTCTGGACAGTGAAAACAAAAAGTGTTCTCTCTTTCCTGCTAGTTGGATAAATATATGGAGATATGCCTATCTCATAGAACCAGAAGGGACCCTGAAAGGTCACTCAGTCCAGCCTACTGCATTCACTAGCAGGACCAAGTACTGATTTTTGCCCCAGATCCCTAAGTGGCCCCCTCATGGATTGAACTCACAAACCTGGGTTTAGCAAGCCAATGCTCAAACCACTGAGCTATCCCTTCCCTGTGTTTGCTTTGGTATGCCAATAAAACCTATGAAAACTTCTGCCTGTCCAATATGTACATTGTCCTCTCAGATGAGGGTACTACAGCATGGAGAAATTATTGAATCTTTCCAAACTAATTCCTGTAACTGAAAGACTCCCATTGGTATTCTCAGCACTACAATTCAAATACAAAGAAGATAATTTTAGCCTTTCAGTTCAGAGAATTTGCCTTTTACAAACACAACTCAATGAGCTGTAAACTAAAACCCTAAATATATAGGCACTGATCCTGCTGAAACCTCCCTGCAGAGAGACCTCTGCACCCACCTGGACCAAAGCCAAAAGGGGCTCTGCATGGGCAGATCTCTGTGGGACTAAGGCCTTAATTACAAGATTTGTGATTTCTTCTGAAGACCCAATCAAGCAGAGCTAATGGTTCCTTTTAAAAAAAAAAAATTTACACATCTAATTTTCCCTGTTGTATTCCCCAAGCTCTTCCTTTCCAATAGAACAGACTATAAGAATAAGGACAGGATGAATTTAAAATATTAATCTCTTTTAAAACTGTTCAGCTTTTTCTTTTGACGTTACTGTCTCCAAACCAGGAAAATGTATATACATGTAAAAACAGTCCCACTGATGTCAACTGAACTATTCAGATATTAAAAGTTAAGGGTATTATACATAACTGTGTGCAGGACTAGGGTCCTTTTCTTTACAGCTGCTGCATATAAAGTAAATATGGTACTTACAGACAGAAGACATGCTCACATTTTCCCAAGCACACAGGTTCCTTAAGGATGTTCATGCTATTCAGAGAGGAAGAAAAGCAGTAATGATTTTAAAAACTCTTAGCTCTTAGAACAAAGAACCAATTATTTTTAAGGGATGTGCATTTGTGCCTGCAGTTACTGCTAGCAGGACTCTAGCATGGTTTTCCTGAAAGGTTTGAGATATTCCTGAAAGGTTTGAGGACAGTGTTATAAATCACACTACTGAATAAGTAGAAAGTAGCATGGTTCTCTCATAAAATGTCTCCTTTCATAATAATCAGGGAAATTATAGAACCCTGCTAGCAACAGCTTTTTAATGCCACTGACACCTAGCATGGTTCTGATTCCAATGTAGATGCATTTACTGTATAATCAGCCTCCTTAGGCTCTGCCCAGACAGCAGCAGATCAAGCTGACAACAGCTATTTTCTGAAACAAGTAAACACAGTTCTGCTTCACTACATTAGCACTACTCACTGTTAATCTCTCTAGGGATGTATAAGCCCATTAACACAGAAGCCAAGTACTGGGAAAGTCAAGGGCATTTTTACTGCAGTTTTACAACACAATCATTATAGGGTATCAACTCCCTCTGAGGGCGTCCTTTTGGGAGGTTACACCACCTAACTATGGCAATGCAATTACATGAGAAACAGCAGATCCTCAACATTATAGAACCCTCCACTAGGACAGGATGTCAGTTTCAGATGGTTTAACATGTCTGGTCTGGAGGTCAGAAGTGCTCTAACAGGAAGCACTAAGGGTGCCTATGGAACCGGGGCTATTCACTATTTATTCTAAGTGCTCAAGGACAGAACAGTGTAAAATTCCTGTCTCCCTGAGTTCCTACGCACTAACACCACTTAGGCCTCAGGCCTGCCATCAGACGGGCTAGCCAGACTCTCACGGAGCCCCAGTGGGACTCTGAAGGGAAGCCAGGAGTGTCAGGTAATGTGGGATCACACCGGGGTGAGTTCTTATCACATACACCTCTACCCCGACAGAACGGGCGGGATCCGCGGGGGGGGGATCTGTCCCCGGGGGGGAAGGGCGGGAGCCGGGCAGGGGGGAGGGGGTCTGTCCCCCGGGGGGAAGGGCGGGAGCCGGGCAGGGGGGAGGGGATCTGTCCCCCGGGGGGGAAGGGCGGGAGCCGGGCAGGGGGGAGGGGGTCTGTCCCCCGGGGGGGAAGGGCGGGAGCCGGGCAGGGGGGAGGGGGTCTGTCCCCCGGGGGGGAAGGGCGGGAGCCGGGCAGGGGGGAGGGGGGTCTGTCCCCCGGGGGAAAGGGGGGTCTGTCCCCCGGGGGGAAGGGCGGGAGCCGGGGAGGCGGGAGGGGATCTGTCCCCGGGGGAAGGGCGGGAGCCGAGGAGGCGGGAGGGGATCTGTCCCCGGGGGAAGGGCGGGAGCCGGGGAGCGGGAAGGGTGTCTGTCCCCCGGGGCAGGCGCGGTTACCAGCGGGAACAGCGCAGTCGCCCCTCCAGCTGCCGCAGGGCGGCCCGGGTGCTGTCCCAGCAGCCGGCGGGCGGCTCCATGCCGAGCGGGGCGGGGGAGGGGGCGGGAGCCGCCCTCCCTGCCGGTGCCGGCTGGTTCCCGGAGCGAGCCCGCAGCACAGCCCACATCTTCCCGCTGCTACAGGATCGGCCGCCGCTCAAACCAACCGCTGACTCCCGCCCGAAGCAGGGCGCATGCGCGGATCGGCCCGGGGGCGTGGCCGGGCGCGCGCACGGGCGGCGGGGAGCGCGAAGCCCCGCCCCAGAGCCGCTGCCGGAGGGCCTGGGAACGGCGGGGTGGAGTCGGCGGGAGGGTCACTGCCTGCTTGGATCCCTCTTTCCCGGGGGCGGGGCCTAGACTCCAGCCCCTCCCACCCGGGGGGGCGGGGCGCAGACTCCCCCGTCCACTGCCCTGTTGTGGTGGGATCGGAGCCCAGCGTGCTCCCCCCTCTCTCCTTGCGCAGAGGGTCAGGGCCCAGACTCCTCCTCCCACTCCCCTCACTCGGGGGGAGCCGAGCCGAGACACCCCCACTTGCCCTCATTCTCTGTGGGAGGAGAGACGTTCTCTTCGCTGTTGTGGCCATCGCCATCTCGGGCCGCACACCGCGAAGTGTTGGGGCTCGGAGGGTGGCCAGGAGCAGCTGGGCCATGGCTCTCCCCACAGCTCCATAGCCCTGGCGGCAGCGCTGGCCATAGCTGCAGTGGGTCCATCGTTATGGGTCATCCCTGCTGTCATACACAGCTAGTAGGAGTTAATAGAACAGCAGTACTTTATATCTCTTCTGCCTGTAAAGTGTTAACAGGATCAGTGAGCCTGGCTGTCACCTGACCAGAGGACCAACCAGGGGACAGGATACTTTCAAATCTTGAGGGAGGGAAGTTTGTGTGTGTGCTGTTAGTTTGGGTAATTGTTCTCTCTGGGTTCTGAGAGTGATCAGATGTGCAACCAGGTTTTTCTCCAGTCTCTTTGATACAGTCTCTTATATGTCCAGAATAGTGAGTACTAGGTAGATAAGGCGAGTTAGGCTTATGTTTGTTTTCTTTATTTGCAAATTTTTCTTTGGCTGGAAGGAGTTCAAATGTGTATTTTGCTGAAAGGATTTTAATTTGTACTTGTATACTTAGGCTGGGAGGGTATTCCCAGTGTCTATAGCTGAAAGACTCTGTAACATATTCCATCTTAAATTTACAAAGATAATTTGTACTGTTTTCTTTTTCTTTAATTAAAAGCTTTTCTTATTTAAGAACCTGATTTTTTTTATTCTGGTGAGACCCCAGGGGACTGGGTCTGGATCCACCAGGGAATTGGTGGGGAGAAAGGAGGGAAGGGGGAGAGAGAGGCTAATTTCTCTCTGTGTTAGGATTACTGTCTCTCTCAGGGAGAGTCTGGGAGGGGGAGAGAGAAGGAGGGGGGAAGGTGAATTTTCTTCTCTGTTTACAGATTCAAGGAGTTTGAATCACAGTGATCTTCCAGGGTAACCCAGGGAGGGGAAGCCTGGGAGAGGCAACGGTGAGGGAAAGGGTTTACTTTCCTTGTGTTAAGATCCAGAGGGTCTGGGTCTTGGGGGTCCCCGGGCAAGGTTTTGGGGGGACCAGAGCGTACCAGGCACTGGAATTCCTGGTTGGTGGCAGCGCTACAGGTTCTAAGCTGGTAATTGAGCTGAGAGGAATTCATGCTGGTCCCCATCTTTTGGACGCTAAGGTTCAGAGTGGGGAATTGTACCATAACACCTCCCCTGTGGAAACTCAGTGGGAAAAGTGACACGATTTCCTTTGTGATCTCTGCTGGGAAGGGGGCAACGTACAGCCCACAATTCCCTGGCCCCCTCTGTCTGCCCCACTCCTCATCCAGGCCCCATCACTTGTGAAGATCTCCAGCCTCATCGACTCCACTAGGTTCAAAGAAAGGAGGGCTGAGGCCAGCCTTTTCTGCATATGGGAGCTCTCTAACTGCAAATCTGAGAGCATGATCTCCCAGCAACATTAGTCCAACCAGTCCATTTGGCAAGCACTGCACATTTTAGTAAATGTTTGCAGGATTGGGCCATTTAGACCAACTGCTAGTGTCGCAGCAGCTGAAAAAAGTCACTTCCTACAGTGTCAAGACTATACAATTTACTCGGTTAAAGAATTGCAGCACAAGGTACAGCAATATACATGAGGCAGGGCATGCAAGAAATAGCAATATTACTAATGTACTCAAATTTACAGTGCACTGGCCTATGCATTTTCAGCTCAGTACTGCAAAGAAATAGTACGTAGCATAGTACTTCCTACTGAGAGTAGTTCCATTGATTTCAGAGCAGCTGAAATCAGTGGGACTGATTTCTCACAGTAGTATTTGCAGGATCAGGCACTTGTATTTGTTTGTGCAGAATTGCTGTAAAGTGATTTGCCACAGGAACAAGTTCGTATGTTTCCTTAAGAAAACAGAACTAGCTTTTTATGGATTTCCTTAGGCTATTTGTTCATTGCTTTATATATTAAAATATTAAGGCCTTCCCACGTCTCTGTATTTCCCATTCCCTGTCATCTCTCGAGTTGTGTTCATTTAAAAAGTAAAATAAAACTAATTAATTTGAGGAAAAAAGACATTGAAGCCTTTGTTTTGAAGAAAGCAAAAAACACACAAGGAAAGCCGCAAAGAGGGCTCCATTACATTTCATCCAGACGGGCAATATTAACTGTTGCCCTGAGAGGACCAAGTATTACAGTCTCAAGGAACAAATTTTGCTTATAAGCATTGTTTCTAGTGGTAAGTTGTTGCTAAACATTGTCTCTAGTGGTAAGTTTTCTACTCCTTTTAAAGGCAACAGTTCTGATTCTGTTCCACATCAAGTTCAGTTCTGGATAGATAGGCTTGGAAGGATTCAGTATTGATTGGTAAATGTTGATTTTGTCATACACACACGCAAACTGATGAAAAAATATTTCCATTGAAATTGAAATTTATACATAGGCACAGTAAGAAAAATGCTGCTTGAGAACTTACTAGAGTTTAAGGGTATTTGTATATTTTGATGTGATCTTAACAACCTGTTTTAACAGTTAAAAAGCTTTAACTTTTTGAATCTCTGCGTCTGTCATTAATTACTTGTCTGAACCCCCTATTGCCTGACACTCACCTTAATTTCCTGCAACTGAGAAAATGTAAATAGATAAAAACCATAAAACATGTTGAAACCCATACATTTGCAAAACTGTAAAAATTTAAATGAATGAAAAAATATTTAAAATGCATAAAAAATACATAGCAATATTGTCTGTTGGAATTATAAAATAATAATTATTATTATTAATAATAATAATATAATAATAATCATTGAATTCCACCAAGTTATATAGAGAGTAAAATCAAGTCAGGTGACCTTAATGGAACTACTCACAGTAGCAAACACAATGCTTGGTAGAAAGTTATTTTTTCTAACATAGCTATATTGTAAATAATTAAATATTTTATACAATCACATGGTCTTTTCTAGCATATGAGAAAACAAAATATTTGCCAAATGTGTAGCCTTTGGGAATGTTCTTATAAAGCCATTCATATTGAGAGCCTAAACCATTTGGCAATGTCTTTTTAAGCTGGAAAAACATTTTGTCAGCTGGATCAAGGGCAATAGCACATGAGAAGCCACATTCAGCTGTCAAAAGAGAGAGAGAAAAGGAGTACACAGTTAATTTTCTGCAGTCTGTCTGGATTGTGATTAACCTTGCTTGTATATTTCATTTGGCCCATTGATCACTTGCAGCCAAGTCCTCAGCTGGTTTATATTGGCACCACTCCACTGCAAGCAATGAAGCTACTTTTTATATCAGTTATGGATCTGGCCCAATCCATTCCTCCTCCTATCTGAAGTGTTGCAAATTTGTCCAGTTCCATGCCAGTACCTCATCAATCTGCAAGCGATATAGCAGTTTTTAATTTCTCGTTCGAAGGTAGAATAGATGGGAGGCAGGGGGAATTTTTAGTCTCAGTTAAGGGAAATAGAAAAGATGAATCCTTTGCTGAGTAATGCCATTTTGTAATTCACTTGCCTCTTGCTTTGATAAGGATACGTACAGCTATCTGTGCAAACCTATTTCAAACCTCAGTAATTCTCTCACTTAGAATACTCAGTGCGCTCTATAGGCAAATGTTTAATCTGATAAATAGATCTACATGGCCACATACTCTGTTCTGTAGGACACTTTAATTAGATTTTACGTGCATATTAGGGGATATTTCATTATACATGTCAATGTACAAATTCTTATGAAAAATGAAAACTGAGCCCTCTCTATTTATTTTCTTGACCCTGTTCTTCTAATTGAAGACATCACGGCAACCCTTTCTTATTGGGATACTGAATATGTTTTCAATGATCTGAAGGTATATTGAGTATCACTAGGCAGCTGAATTTAGCCACAACATTTCTCTCCTTTTGAACTGCATAGTACAGCTACTATGATGTCAGGAAATAGCAATGAAAGCAAGTCTTATAGTATTGCCCCATTACTTTTGCATGGAGAATCAGCAAGCGCTGAACAAGAATTAGAAGCGGAAGCTCCATGAAGGCCCAATTTCTTATGTTTTCTCTTTATGGAACAGCCCTCATAACTGGTTTTAACTTTGGATTTCCATTACCAAAATACAGGGTACGACCAGACTACCTGCCGGATTGGCGGGTAGCGATCGATTTATCGAGGATCGATATATCGCGCCTCATCTAGATGCGATATATCAATCCCCAAACGTGCTCACGTTGACTCTGGAAGTCCACCGTGGCGAGAGGTGGAAGCGGAGTCGACAGGGGAGCCCCAGCCATTGATCCCGCACAGTGAGGATGGAAGGTAAGTCGAAATAAGCTACGTCGACTTCAGCTACGCTATTCTCTTAGCTGAAGTCGTGTATCTTATATCAACAACACCCTCCCCTTCCCCAGTGTAGACTCTGCCATTTAAGCTAATGGATGACCTCATTGGCTGGGAGATGTAGTAGGATGGGATGCAACACACATATAGTACACACATTATACAGACATTGAAAAGGAAACCAAAACAAGATGGCAATGAGTTTTCAGTCTTGCTCAGTAGGACTGTCATAGCATTCTTTCTCAAATCTGAACCTTACAGTCCAGGAATGAGATACTAGCATGAATTTCCCTAAGCTTAATTACCAGTTTAGATCTGATAGGCTGCCACCACCCAAAAATATAGTGTTTTGGGGCACTCTGACCTCCCCAACCTTCCCTGGGGACCCCAAGAACCCAGATCCCTTGGGTTCTTAAAACAAGGAGAAATAAACCATTCCCCCACCTTCCCCCTCTCAGAACTTCCCTCCCTAGGCTATCCTGAGATACTGATCTAACCTCTTAAATCACCATACAGAGAAGCATCTCCCTTCTGTTCCACAAAGAGGCAAACAGATTCAAGGAAAACAGAGAGAAAACAATCAATCAGGTTCTCTAAAAAGAAATCTTTTAATAAAACAAAGGAAAAAGTAAAGAATTATCTCTGTAACTTCAAGATGTAAATATTACAGGGCCTTATAGCTTACAGACACCAGAAAGAGACCTTCCCACCAGTACCAATACAAATCAGAATATTCCCAGCAACTATACATATAAAAGTTAACCAGCCAGATCCACAAATGCAAATAGTGTAAAACAATTAAAAAGCCTAAACCGCCTATATTACTTACTATATGAAAAGAAACTTAGTGAGCCTGTAGTAATGTCTGGTCTCTCTCAGACCCTCTGAGAGAAGAACAAAGAACTCACACCCAAACTTCCCTCCACTAAATTTAAAGTATCTTGTCTTCTGATTGGTCTTCTGGTCAGGTGTCCAGTTTCCTGCTTGTAACCCTTTACAGGTATAAGAGACATTAACCCTTAACACTCTGTTTATGACAAGGACAATGCCAAGATCTTGTGCGGACCTAACAGCACCATCATGAAATTCCACCCTGTGGCACTGCATTTTGCTTTGCCCATGCCAAAGGTTTGTTACCCAGCTATCTGAGGAAAGTTATAAAATGTTTAAAATATGAAGTTCATAATGGAAATGCCAACACATTAAATACTGTAATGATGGCATGAGCGGGCTATGCTGTAATCGTTAAACTGGTGCCATTCTCCAGCCTGGAAGACTCTCTGCAGACGCAGTCAAGCACGAAAGGTTGTGGACAGAGATGGAGTGAAGGTAGCAGCCAAGGCCAGTGGTCTTTCAGTTACTGTATATGTAACCAATCAAAAATGTTCATCCTCAGGACACGGCAATATTAAGATGTTCCCATAGTGGCCTTAAAAGTTTCTGTATCTCTTCTGTTTCCTGATCATTTATCAAATTCAATCTGGCACAGATATTTCACTGGTCATTGTTTTTTGTTCACTAACACTTCAGAGTTCAACCCATTCCACCGCTTTTTACTGCTTGCTATTTTTAAAGGATATCGCTGTAGAAGCCCCTCCCTCCCCCTTTTCTGCACAGTGTAATTACTGAAGCACATAAAGCAGTTATAGCAGGAATTTATCACTTTCGGGTAGAAATACTCCCAGCCAAATCAAAGATGGAGTAGAAATGCCAGAAGCAATTTATAACAGGCTCACTGACATTTCATGTCGAGAAACTCTCCCAGTGAATACTCATCAAGTCATAAATCTCTGAGCAAATGTGATTAAAGCAAGCAAGTTATTCTTTGGGGGGGAACTTCATAATAAAAGAATTCTGTGATGCAAAGCAGCAAAATGTGGTTGACAAAAATCATGGAAAACAGCTGTCAGTAAAGTGTACAAACAGCTTGTTTTAAATTTCAGTGGTGTTTCAGCAGCTGCTTGGGCACAAATAAAATATTCATTTGGCACACGGACCCTGGCACCCATTCCGTTTTCCTTTGTACTTTAAAATTTTGCAATCAGCTCCATCAAAACTCAGGCAGTAATTTCAATTCGTATCAAGGGAGCCGTTGAGAGTTAACACTCAAAACGGCCCATGGCTGTTAAGACAAAGTTTGTGACTCCAGTGCCTCAGCACCTACAATCTTTATGATTACATACACTACTTTGTCAAATGGAACTCCCCATAATGGCGACTCCTCAAGGGAAGTATTTAAGCACGTGCCTAACTTTAAGCACATGAGTAGTTCCAGCAAATGCTTAAGTACCTTCCAGAATAGGGGCCATAAAATAGCTATAAAATGGCATTTATTGCCATAAACCCTTTATTTTATTGACAGTCTCTCCAGTGGTTGCAATATATTGCAACACTTAATTGTTAGGGAACAAATTTTTGATCTTGTTTCTGGTACTTTTAACTGCTGCTTGATGGAGAATTTCTGTTGACTAGTAAGTCTGGGTTTAAAACATATCTTCATGAGTTCGTTTGGGTTTTTTTCCCCCATACCCTCAAAAGTAGCTTCTTCAATTTTCAGGTTTAATGTGGAGAAATTTCACTTTTAGTAGAAGGGGCAGCTAGCTTGTGGGACAACACAGGGAAAAGCACAACTATGATCCCTAAGAAGAGGGATATGGTCCTTTCTTCAATCTAATTCTCCCCTTTTATTTTCCCAATAACATGAGAAGCTAGTTTTCAGGATGATTTTAGAGATACCCCAAATCTGTAAATATTTGGGCTTAGGGCTAAGTAAGGGATGAAATGCAAGGTATGCATTGCTGTAGCAAGGTTACCAACCATAGTTAGAGATTGGATAACTGAAACTGCACTGTGTTCGGTCAATCCAGCAAAACACTTAAGCACATGCTTAAAAGCCTGCATGTTGAGTCTTAGGGCTAATGGTATAGCAAAAAAAAATTCCTATTCAATTCAGATTCCGATACCTTGCCTATCATTTTGGTATCAGAGCACTTTCTCTTCTTGAGTGTGTTTGGAAATGTTAGCAGCAGATCTTTCTGTGGTATTTAACAAAGATTTGTAGCAGAACCCTTTTTATTCACTCTCTCCCTTACACAGCAAAGATGAGTTTTGCTTCAGTAGTTTCAGCAGTTAATTTAAGAAGGTGCAAGACTGAACACAGGAGCCAAATGTGTATTCCTGCAAAATGACAAAAATGTGGCACCTGTAAATGTGTCTAAGGCGTTACTGGCAAAGAATCAAACAGTAGCTCCTCAGATTGGGGGGATATTTTGTGCTTTTTGGGGGGCCCTCCACAACAATTTGCATAAGATTAAATAATCATCTTCAAATCAACTAATTAGAGCACCATTTTTAGTTTGCTGCTCCACTTAGGGTAGGATTCTTAGCCTCACAGAGAATCTGGTGTCTAGAAATCTCTGAGCATCATCAAAGTCTGAGAAAATGTCCTTAGTGACATCCAAAATAATTTGAAATTTGGTAGGCTAAAATATCACCCCATGAATTTCAACCTTAGCAAATTCAGGCTTCAATAAATCAAAGGTATGCCTCCTTATCTAGGTTGCCCTAGATAAATCAGGAAACATAATGCATCTTTTTGAAAAGGTAATCATTGTCTTTGTATTTGAGATAACATTTGCTCCAGGGAGGAAAGAAACAATGAAGATGCATTGAGAGTCTGATATAAAAAAGCAATGACCCGTCTTTTGCAAGTGTAATTGGCATCTGCAAAATCTGCATTGGCTATTAAAATGCAGGTGCAACACACAGAGCTAAAGATGCAGGCACTCTGATTTGCACCTGCACCTCATTCTGCATTTGCAAAAATACAGGCCATTTGTTGCCATTGGCAGTGTGGTAGACACATGTGTGTGCTAGGTTCCAGCTGTGAAAAGTGTGGTTAGATCTCTGTAATAGCTTGTGTTTCTGGGCCTTGGGAAACACATCCCGCTGTGTTAATAATATTGAGCAGTATTCCTTTAGTAACTGCCTGTAATCACAAGTGGTGGGATTTAAGTGGTGTGTTAACCTTGTGCTTGCCATTGCCTCATGGCTGAATTTCACCTGCAGTGAATAAATGATCTAGTCATACCAAGAGAGGAAGCAAAAACAAAAGTTTAAGAAGAGAAGTTTAGATCCCTTGCATAGCTAAGGCAACAGGCCATCAACCAGCATAGTTTTGTCTCACATGGCATTTCTGGCAGGGAGTGACCTCCCTGAACAGCTATACCACAATATCAATCTTATTTGCATGATTTGATTGGGAAAAGTTGAAAGCCAGGGATTAGCGAGCAGCTTCTTGAATACAGAGTATGTGATGAATGCTCTTGTTCTAGCACCGATTATTATTATTATCTAGCTCTTCTGAAGCACTCTCCCAAGGTCACCCAGTGGCAGATCCAGGAATAGACACACATCACCCCCCAAAGCTCTCCTGAGTCCCGGTTCACTAGGACGCCCGGATGCAGAACAGGACAGCCTTTCTGGAAGGCAGGAGGTTTTCTTCGGGGATGAGTCATGGCTGAGTGTCTTCTTCTGAGAGAGAAGATGATGAGGATGAAGCTAGTGCTGCAACAGTGCCAGTTGCTGCAGAGGAGCAGGAAGGTCACGTCATGCAATGGCCTCGAACAGGTGGCACTAGCGGGCAAGGAGGAAGAGCTCACCACTATATGCAGCAGCCACCATCTTACTTCAGGAAGAGTGTCCCAAAAGAAAAAGCGCATATAGGTGATGGGGAGGAGGTACTGCTAGTGGAATGAGAGATGCCCCAGGGGCTAGTAAGGAAGAATGCTAGTGTTTCCCGTGATGCTGTCTGTACTGCTCCAAGCAGTGGCAAGATCAGCAGAAATTACAACATCCAGTACACAACAGGAAAGGACAAAAACCATGGATGTGTAAAGCCCTGATTTCTCTCCTGCCCTCATCAAACAGTGACACAGTGATAAATAGACTTAGGCTAAAACCAAAACACAACACAAGGTGAGCCTCAGCATGGGCAGGGCAGGAGAAATAGAGCCATCGGTGAGACAGAACAGCAGCAACACCCCAAGAGGCCCCATTCTAGCCAGCACAAGTTCTATCAGCCTTCTGGGCTTGCCCTCAGGATCAAGGCAGTGGAAGATTGGCAGAAAGTCCCCTATTTCCTCTGCCCAGGTGAATCTAGCAGAGTGCAGGTACACTCGAGGAGCAGGCCATAACTCTAAGGGATATATAACCACAGGGCAAGGATTACTGGAGAGCCGTATGCTCTGGCTGTACCTTCCAGCCCCTGCTTCTCTCGAAATTAGCACACACACACTCCTGGATGGCCAAGGTGCCAGCAGGGTCAGCAATGGAAGTCGAAAAACAGCTAATGATGTCTTTATGCCATGTGGAGGTCCCCTATGCAAGGGCAGTGCCTTGTTAGGGCAGCTCCCCATCCCCTTTCTTCCCACATCTCAAAGGAGATGGAGCAGAGGTGAGGCTCTGCCTCTTCAAAACTCGAAAACCAAGGTAAGAATCCAGAATTAAAGTAAGGTTCTATTTGCTGACTCAGTCATTATATATGAGCAGTCACCAAGCTGATCTTTTGCTTCATTCTCCTTTTTCTTATGATTTATGCACCATATGCTCAATACACAAAAACTGGAGGGTTAATGGAAGTCCAGCTGATCAAGTTATAATGATTAGAACATTGCTAAAGGTCCTCCTCCAAAAATAAGCTTTTAACAAGTAATCTCAATTTGAAATGTTCAGCACAGGCTACAAACAACATATGATCCATAGAGTTCTTTTGTGAACTTGGCATTTACATTAGAAAAATATGTGATACCAATATACTGTATAGGACAATAAAACAGCTAAGTACCTCATCTTCCCTTCCACTAGTTGAAATATGCTCAGAGTCCTTCCCAATAAATCAGTATATATGTACGTAGCCCCCATTGTGCAGAAACATTATCTGCAGATTTACAAACATTTACAACTAAGGTAGACATCAGACAAACCACTGCCCCAGGCAGCTAAGAGCTAACAAATATTTTTATTCGGGATATTTATAGAAGTCGTGAGTGATTCATTATCCCTAATTTTGTAAGGTTAAGGCCGTGCAGACACTGAAAATATAAGAGCCACCTGTCTCTACAGTGAATTACTGCAGACAGTTGGCGAATCAGAAGCAAAACGCTGCAGACAACAGGGGAGTAAAAAATAAACAAATCACTAAATTTGGTCTGTGCAGTATTTAAAGTACAGCCAAAGGAATTCTGGCCTATATGAGGCCCACGTATTTTAAAATCAATTTGTTACATGACAGAAAGCCAGTAAAATAGTTTCTGTAGTGGTGTGATATAGTGAGATAGTCAAGTTCCATACATGCATGAATCAAGTATTCCATATCCTGCTGAGACAACAATGCTCTTAGCCTTGCTAAATTGATAATGTGATTTCTTAACAATGTGGTTCTTCAAAGAAAAGCTCCCAGTGAAGTATGGTGCCAAGGTTCCTGGCTGACAGGGAAGGGAAAATCATATTCTACCTTGTGCTAAAACAGAGCGCTGCCCATGTGGTAATGCCCATTTTACGTAAATACCCCAGTACTTGATATTTTATTCATTAAGCAAAGTTTCCCAGCTGATTTTCAGTAAAGCTACAATTATTATTTTATTCATCATGTAACAGCACCAGGCACAGTAAAAATGATAGTGATAAATAAAGGCAACTGCCCTTATGTTTGACAAGTCAGGTTGCTTTCCCCACACTGAAAGACTATAAACAAGTGAGAGTTTTTCCCTTTTAAATCAGGTACCAAGCAGGTCTTTAAATAACTCCTCTTCCCTCTCAAAAACATCAGGTCAAAGGTGGAACTGGGTCCTGCAGCAGTTTTAAAGATGCGCCACAGAAATGCTTACAATAGTTCATATGGTGCATCTTTAGAATCCCTGCAGGGCCCGGTTCCACCTCTGAAAAATTATATAAAGCTTCCCACTCTGCCCTATGAGATTGTGTTAGATGAGCTACGTGGATCTTAGCTCCAGGGGAGAGTGCAAGGGCTGTGGGGCGAGGGAGTCAGTGGATGAAAGAGGGCAGGGAGCAAGTAAAGTTATGGCCCCATCTGCCCATGCAGCAGACAAGGGAGCCCTAGGAGGTATTGTGTATCTGTGGCAGAATGCTTCCTGGTGACCTGCCTTCTGACCAGTCAAGGCCTTGGGACTATATCTAAAGATAAAAGCTCATTCAGGGTTTGCGTGAAAGCTCGCAAGACGGCCAATAACAGGAAAGAGAAATCTGCTCCAGCTAAGTGACAGTGCTTCAGTTCTTCTTAAACGGTGTGGTAAAATTCTACTATAAGAACAATAAAAGCAGCAAAGAATCCTGTGGCACCTTATAGACTAACAGACGTTTTGGAGCATGAGCTTTCGTGGGTGAATACCCACTTCATCGGTATGGATGTAGAGGCTCTCTACACAAACATCCCACACACAGATGGAATACAAGCTGTCAGGAACAGTATCCTTGATGATGCCACAGCACAACTGGCTGCTGAGCTCTGTGCCTTCATCCTCACACACAACTATTTCATTTTTGATGACAATATATATCTCCAGATCAGTGGCACCGCTATGGGCACCTGCATGGCCCCACAATATGCCAATATTTTTATGGCCGACCTGGAACAACACTTCCTCAGCTCTCGTCCACTCACACCCCTTCTCTACCTACGCTACATAGTTGACATCTTCATCATCCGGACTCATGGGAAGGAGACTCTGGAAAAATTTCACCACGATTTCAACAGCTTCCACCCCACCATCAACCTCAGCCTGGACCAATCTACACGGGAAGTCCACTTCCTAGACACCACGGTGCAAATAAGTGATGGTCACATTAACACCACCCTATACCAAAAATCTACCGACCGCTATGCCTACCTTCATGCCTCCTGCTTCTATCCCGGGCATATCACATGATCCATTGTCTACAGCCAAGCACTGAGGTACAACCGCATCTGCTCTAACCCCTCAGACAGAGACCAACACCTACAAAATCTCCATCAAGCATTCTCCAAACTACAATACCCGCACAAGGAAATAAGGAAACAGATCAACAGAGTGTGCCCAGAAGCCTCCTACTGCAAGACAAACCCAAGAAAGAAACCAACAGGACTCCACTAGCCATCACATACAGTCCCCAGCTAAAACCCCCCCAATGCATCATCAGGGATCTACAACCCATCCTGGACAATGATCCCACACTTTCACAGGCCTTGGGTGACAGGCCAGTCCTCGCCCACAGACAACCTGCCAACCTGAAACATATTCTCACCAGTAACTGCACACCGCACCATAGGAACTCTAGCTCAGGAACCAATCCATGCAACAAACCTCAATACCAAGTCTGCCCACATATCTACACCAGCGACACCATCACAGGACCTAACCAGATCAGCCACACCATCACCGGTTCATTCACCTGCACGTCCACCAATGTAATATATGCCATCATATGACAGCAATGCCCCTCTGCTATGTACATCGGCCAAACTGGACAGTTGCTACGGAAAAGGATAAACGGACACAAATCAGATATTAGGAATGGCAATATACAAAAACCTATAGGAGAACACTTCAACCTCCCTGGCCACACTATAGCAGGTCTTAAGGTGGCCATCCTGCAGCAAAAAAACTTCAGGATCAGACTTCAAAGAGAAACTGCTGAGCTTCAGTTCATCTGCAAATTTGACACCATCAGCTCAGGATTAAACAAAGACTGTGAATGGCTTGCCAGCTACAAAACCAGTTTCTCCTCCCTTGGTTTTCGCACCTCAACTGCTAGAACAGGGCCTCATCCTCCCTGACTGAACTAACCTCTTTATCTCTAGCTTGCTTCTTGCTTGCATATATATACCTGCCCCTGGAAATTTCCACTACGTGCATCCGACGAACTGGGTATTCACCCACGAAAGCTCATGCTCCAAAACGTCTGTTAGTCTATAAGGTGCCACAGGATTCTTTGCTGCTTTTACAGATCCAGACTAACACTTCTACCTCTCTGATATAAGAACAATGAAATGCCTATCTGCCATTCATTAATGCTGATCAGTAATTGAAGGAGAGAACCCCCAGAAGAGCTGAGTGTTGTGAAAGCTTTAGAAGTTTCCTATGAAATTATTATTTAGATTTGCCTTGAAACTACATCTTGTAGTGTGTCTGTGTGTGCAGGGCTGGTGCAACCCATTAGGTGACCTAAGCGGTTGCCTAGGGCGCTAACGCCCCTGTCGTCAGTGGTATTTCGGGGGTGGGACCTTCCGCCACCTCTGTAGGGGGCGGCATTTTGGGGATGGGACCTTCCGCCACCTAGGGCGGCAAAAAAGCTGACAGCGCTCCTGTGTGTGTGTGTCAGGAGCAGTTCATGTTATGTTTTCTTTTGTTGTAGCCTTATACGGGAAATCTCTCCTCTTGTCCCTCCTATATTCACAGAAAGAAGAAAAAAACAGCACTGGACCAAAAGATGAATCTCATAGATATCTCAAAGATCTTAAATTAATTTGGGATTTTCAATGAGTGATTGAACCTGTGGTTGTAGATGCAAATAATCTGTCATTTTAGTCACTTTTTAACTTGCTATTTTTCTATTTCAGTTTCAGAGAGTGCATGCGGACAAAATCCTTTGTAGACATGCCCTTTGGATTTAGTGATTCATACAGTGAAAGCAGAACTGATGAACCATGAGCTTCTTTGCTGCTGACTTTAATTAAAAATGCCATGTCTAACTCTAGCAGATGTTCCTGCTGTTGAGAGTAGACTAATAATTTGATGCTGACTCTGCTGCTTAGACGAAGAGTATACGAGACTTTTTTTAATTTCCATTTGGGAGCAAATCCCTCAATATTCAAAATTTGCTGTTCTATTGGGCCTGAACCAATTATGAATCAAATCATCTTAGATTTCTACACTAGCCCGAAAGGCATGGTGTTACTAAGACGCTTGTGAAAATACTAGAGTAATGTCTGGGAGCTATTAGGGCTTTGGCTGTGGGTTGAAATTAGTCCACCCATAGACGGCCTGGTGAACAAACTAAACCCATTAGAGGGCTATAATTCAGCTGTTAGGGGGAAAGGGGAGTTCCTTTCTGTTGTCTTAGGCTCATAGACTTTAAGACCAGAAGGGAACATTATGGTCATCTAGTCTGACCTCCTGCACGTTGGACGCTGCCCATCCCCCATAATAGACTTCTATCCTCTTGCTGAGTTACTGAAGTCCTCAAATCATGATTTAAAGATTCCAAGTTACAGAGAATCCACCATTTACACTAGTTTAAACCTGTAAGTGACCCCGTGCTTCATGCTGCAGAGGAAAGCAAAAAAACTCCCAAGGTCTCTGGCAATCTGGGACAATATAGTGGTCAGTTGGACCCTGAGCATTTCAGGTGAACACTTGGGAAAGAATTCTCTGTAGTAACTCAGAGGCCTCCCTATCTAGTGTTCCATCACTGGCCATTGGGGATATTTGCTACTAGCAGTCGCAGATCAGCTATATGCCATTGTAAACAGTCTCATCATCTCATCCCCTTCATAAATTTATCAAGGTCTTGAAGCCCATTAGGCTTTTTGTCCCCACTGCTCCCCCTGGAAGGCTGTTCCAGAACTTCTCTCCTCTGTTGGTTAGAAACCTTTGTCTAATTTCAAGCCTAAACTTGTTGATGGCCAATTTATATCCATTTGTTCTTGTGTCAATGGTGGCCCTTAACTTAAATGACAGGTTTCAGAGTAGCAGCCGTGTTAGTCTGTATCCACAAAAAGAACAGGAGTAGTTGTGGCACCTTAGAGACTAACACATTTATTTGAGCATAAGCTTTCATGGGCGACAGCCCACTTTATCGGATGCATAGAATGGAACATAGAAGAAGAGTGTATATATATATATATATATATATATATATATATATATATATATATATATATATATATATATATATATATACACATTCAGAGAAGATGCCATACCAACTCTAAGAGGCTAATTAATTAAGATGACTTAGAAAAACTTTTTTTCCTGCTGATAACAGTTTTCAAGGTTGTCCATATCTTCTTGTATGATATTCTGGTCCTCCTCCATATTGGTAATACTTCCCAACTTTGTGTCAGCTGTAAATTTTATTAGCACTCTCCCAATTTTTGTGCCAAGGTCATTAATTAAAATGTTAAATAAGGTTGGTCCCAAACCTGAACCCTGAGGAACTCCACTAGTAACCAGCTGGGATCTCTCCACACCCAAATGTTCTACAAGAAGGTTTTCAAAATGTTCTAGGAATCAACAATAGAGCTGGTAGGAAACTTTCTGTCAGAATGTTTTTTTGAAGGAAAATGGCTTTTAAATGGCGTGGAAATCTTCACCAGTAGTTTTCTTTTTCATGGGCAATTTTTGGGAAGGGGGTTGGAAAAATAAACTAAAAGTGGTTTTAAAATTCAGCTTTTCAATGAAATCCCCAAAACATTTCAAGGAAAAAAAAATGTGTGAGGAAAAAAATAATTTCCTGACCAATTGTAGTCAACAAAACAACACCTCAAGTAATCTCAACAGAGTCTAACCAAGGAGGGGGTACATGGACCTACAAATCAGCCCCTAGAAATGTAGTGTGATATGGCACTGGAGTAGGATCTAGGAGGTATGTGCTCTGTTCCTGACTCTGCCACTGACCTGTTGTGTGACGTTGGCCAAGTCACTTACCTTCTGTTTCCTCTCCCATCATTTGCCCTATCTATTTAGATCATACTCTCCTTGGAGCAGGGATGGTCTCTTACTGTATGTTTATATAGCACCCAGCAGAATAGGATCCCACTTTAGCACTATCATAATTCAAATAACAAATAACTATACTAGTGTTTTGTCTTGTGTTTATATGAAGACTAGTACAATTGGGTCCTGGTCCATGACTGGGCTTCTCGTAGCTATGATCATTCAAATAAATAATAATAATACTCTGCACACATTGTAAGTTTTTAAAAAACTCTAAATACATTAAACTTCCTCTTAGACAGATCGGATGCCTTGGTGAAGATTTAATTGCCTTTTTTCCAGTATGTCTCCTTTTGAACATGTACTGCAGTATGCCCCTTTCAAGTTCCAGCCTTTTCAATTTGCCTTTCTGATTGCCATATGTGCTGTAAGCAGGTCAATGATCTTTATACTGTCAATCAGAGATCAGTGTCTTCATATTCATCATGGTTAAGACGATGGTGAGCACAGCTGCGGGGTTGATCCCAAAGATAAATTTGGTGTTAGATGTTAATAAGAAACCTTCACTACTTTTTGTTACTATAATTTGAACAACTTGGGCTACATTAACTGGAGCAGGGAAAATCTGTCCAGACAGAGTTAAAGAAATTAGGAATATAGTGGGATGCAAATTCTGACTGCCAACATGTGTTTGCTCTTCCAGTAAGGTGAAATCCTGGCCCCACGGGAGGCAATGGCAAAAATCCCTTGGGGGCTGGATAAGGTCAGAAGTTCACCCAAAGGTTTCAATCTGTTGTGTGCCCACATCCCAGGGCAGAATTTCACTCTGTGGACCAAATCTTCACGTCAGCTCAACCTTTTTGGATATGCTGGTCAGAATCTTTGTGAGCCGGGTCAAAAAAAAAAAAAACCCATAAAACCAGAGGGATGAAAATGTGTATTCCTGAAGGATATAAAGCATGTGGGAATTAATGATCCTTTCATTCAAATAAGAATGACCTCCCCACCCTCAGGTTTGCACTGCTTTTTTCGACAGATGAAAGAGGAAGCATTGCAGTTGGAATTCTGTGCTTCAGTAACTTGGAGCAGCATTAACTCATCCACAAAGCACTGTCTTTTGGCAGTGCCATCTCACACAGACGCAGCCTTCAGGATAACGTCACAGGCTGTAGTTTGGTAACCCATCCTATTTTTATTGTGTCCCAAAGGTCCTGATTAGTACAAAAGCATGTACAAGAAACGAACATTTATTCTTGCTTGTAATTTCCCCATGCACTGAAGTATCTTCCTGCAAAAGCAGAATGGGCCTCGTTTCTGCACAGATGCTTCTAAAATTCCTGTTTGCTACTTGAATTATGATGGGGAATGTGTGGGAATTGAGAACCAACCCACAGCCTTCAATGGGGGAGCAGCACGCTCTGGCAACCCATTAATGAAGGGGGTTTCTCACCACTACTTAAACACCAAAAACATGACTAATCCAAAAATGTTATATGTTAAGTAAGTGAAATCCCTATTGTAATGGGAGATAAACATTTAGAATGTGTCAGTCTCTGCCTTTGTACCCAGGCCTGAGGCAATGACTATGATGGCTGAGGCAGCAAATTTAAAACTGATCCGAGAAAATGATTTTTCACACAACACTCAGTTAGGCTGTGGGACTCCTTGCCACATGTGAGCTTAGCAGGATTTACAAGAAGGAGCAGCTATTTGTATGGAAAATGAAAGCACCCAGAGCCTGGATTGAAAAGAAACCAAGAATTTTAGAAGGAATTTAAAGCCTTCATCCTTCTGGACATAAGCCAGCCTCTAATGCACATGTGTTAGAAAGAAGTGTGCCTGAACGCAGCTTATCCCATAAGAACCTATTGCAGGGTTTCTTGCACCTTTGGCTGAAGTCAGAGACAAGATACTGGACCGGATGGCTGACTAGTCTGATCCAGTTTGGCAATTCTTATGTTCTTATTGCAGACATTACAGAGTAGCACCGAGAGGCAGATGAACGGAGTCCTACTTATTAAAGTGGGTCTGTTCTTAGAAGGGAATCAGCCCTGACGACACCTTCTCATCCATTGAGCCAGTTTGGTGGGGAGTGATCCAGGGATTCATGCGGCTGCTTGGGGTTGCCATGTCCCAGAGAAAATGGAAGGAGTATTATAAAGCTGCTGGCAACCGTTAGCTGTTTCTAGGCTTGCTTTATAAGCAGCACTGGGGAGAAGAAGAGGATGGGCTATACATTTCAGAAATTAGGGTTTACTATACCCTCGCTTTTGAAACCACATCTATGTATCCGTATGGCCTCCTCACCCTGGTATCTGAGCACCTCAAACTTCAATAAAGTAGCCTCCTTGCACCTGTTTGCAATAGGGATATATACTCCTGGGCAACTGACATATACTAACTGACTTACCTAGACTCACACAAAACACCAGTGGCACAGCCAGGCATTAAATCCAGCTCTTCCAGACCAGTGCCTTAACCCCAACACCATCATTCCCTATGTCTGTGAGTAGGTCTGGAAAATTGTAATACCAACACTTTTATATTGCTAAAACTTTTTTCCTGACTCAGTTGCTAGCAAGAGAACACTAAGAAAAAAAAATCCCTACCCACATCTCTGTCTATTTACAAGTAAGAATGGTTTTCTTTCCTCCAGAATTACATACTAAATACAAATTAATACCAAAGCAACCGCTCATGATTTATGTTGTTTCAGTAAATAACAGCAAACATAGACTGCTTTGCTTATGATTAATGATCCTTATTTACAGTATATTCAGTTCAGTTCTGCGGTTCTACCATTACAAATTTCAAAGGAAAGTTAAGCTTTCCTTTTTCCTGTATTTTTAGGCACGCTATAAATCCTTGGTGAGAAAGTCTCCGATGACTGAATTCTAATTTATACACTGAATTAGCTCTAATACAGCTAGCAGAGGAATTTAAATGTACCCAGTGATTTGGTTTTCATTTGGTTTGTCCCCTTTTGTCTGGGAATTCTAACTTTGTAATTGCAAGGATCTGTTATGCACTAAGGCCCCAGCTTGATAGTAACTTCAATGCTCGTCTCCCCCTGCAACCTATGTAATGTAGGACAATGCCAATTATAGCACCATGAGACACTATGCCCCACAGAGGCACGATCACTTCCAGTGCTCCCCTTTGGTTGCAATGAATTACTTCACGAGCTGGCCTCTGACTGGTTCAGCATCAAGGGGTGTGTGTGGAAAGTTTGCTTATAGCCACATTGAGTCCAACTCGGTGCAGGTGTCAGTCCCAGAAGGCAAACAAGCTCCAGATGATAGGAAAGATGAGCCAGTTGTCAGGGTATTACTAGCTGGAGGTGGGTGGAGAAAGATGGAGGCTTCATGGAGCATTTCGGTTCCATTCTGATTAGGAACAAAAGCCTCCAACTTTGAAATTCTCTGTGAAAGGGAATGGAGCCCCGGCTCTGGGGTATTCCACCAGGCAAGCAGTCCTGAGATCACAGACCCTGGAAGTCCTGGGGTTCCCAGCACCAGGGCAGTCTTCATGGTTGGGCTGCTCTGAAGCCATGGACCCTGGAAGTCCTGGGGTTTGTGGCACTGGGGCAGATGGACCCTGGAAGCGAGGGTTCCCTAGCAACCTGCCTGGGTTCCATCAGAATTTCAATGAAATCAAATAGTCCTAGCAACACATGTCAATTTTGCTGAATCAGTAAATGCAGACAAAACAATATTTTGTCCAAATTTTTCTGACCAGCTCTAGTGCTAACCTAGGGCTATGGGAGATCTTGCCTAAATTTCCTGCTCAGACACAGGTTGATGTATGACCCTGGGCAAGTTACAATGGCATTGTCTACATGAACATGGAGGTCATGCAAAACTAGGATCTGAATCTACCCTTCACGAGGCTGCTGTGGACTAACTGTGTGATCCCTGCTAATGCGCATTAATAGTTTGTTAATACACTGTGATTTAGCCCCATCTCAAATAGGACTAGATCAAAGCATGTTAAGCATCAGCAGGGCCCACACAGACAGTTAGTATGCAGCAGGCTGGGAGTGTGGGGGGAGATTCATATCCCAGCTTGCTGCAAACTTATTGTTTGTGTAGACAAGCCCTTACTCTTTGTGCCTCAGTTCCCCACATGTAAAATGGGGATATAGTATTTCCCTACCTTACATGACTGTGAGAATAAATACATTAAAATTTATGAGGCTCTTAGATACTGTGGTAATGGGGGCCTTGTAAGTATCTAAGATAGGTACTAGGCCTACATGAAAACCAAAATTTACCCATCATACCCTCCTTCCTCCCTCAGGTGCTACTCCAACATATCTGAGGCACTGGCCCAAACGATTGGCTGGGTTAAAGGTGAAGGTAAGCACCCACCATCCTGCCACACCAGTCACTGAAATGTGCTGCCATTTTGTTCTTTTACCACATGAGTCAGTATCTTGACTGTCAGGACAGAGTAAGTAATGATAGCCAGTGCTACTGAAACATCATTCAGGCTATACTTGAAGAGGAAAACAAACCCACCTAAGTGCTGGAGTTGGACTCCATGCATCTGAAGAAGTGGGTTTTTTACCCGTGAAATCTTACGCCCAAATAATCTGTTAGTCTTTAAGATGCCACCGGACTCCTCATTGCTTTCCTTATCAGAAAGACATTGTTTATAACTCCAAAAAACCCAAGAGGAGTATGGTACAGCTGGTTAGGAGATAAATAAGACTGCCTGGAAAGGAAGAGCAGTAAATACATAACCTATATCGCTATGGCATGGCACTGAAGTTAATGCTGTAACTACGATGCCTCAAAATCGAAATGAAACCCCTAGAGAAAGTAAATGTTCTGTGGAACACAAGCTGTACATACAGGGTGCATTTTTGGTTTTCTTAATGATTCAGAAAGGTCACCTGCTAGTTCAAGAGCTTCTGGACTTCCACTTCGCTGTTTCTTCTGTTGTGACTCAGTTGCTGCACTAAAGTGCATGAATTGGTAGGAAGGCACCAAAATTCAGCTTCCGTTATTAGTCATGTTACACTGGCAGAGGTAGGCCCCAAATGTGATCCAAGCCCTGTTGTGCTAGGCATTGTGCAAACACACAGTAAGAGACAGTCCCTGCTTCGAAGAGCTCAGAATCTAAGTAAACAAAGAGGTGAGGAGGAAGGGAATATCGTCACTCCTATTTTTACATATGAGGAGCTGAGGCATAGAGGGACCAGCCAAAAGTCACTAAGGAATTTTGGCCAAGTTGGGAATTGAATGCACTCCTGCTCACTCCTGCACCTGCGCTTTCACCACTAGACTATCCCGTCTCTCTTCAGATAGGTATTCAATAGTATTTTGGGCAAAAATCTGATATTCCACTGCAGATGAATAATTTTCCAGTGCTTTTTTGAAGCTGTGTAGTTAGGAGGATCCACTGCGCTCTGTCCATGGTACCTGCCATGAAGCCAACTCCACTTCTTTCTTTCCCTCCTTAGTCTCATGGCCTGTTCTGATGCTGACCTAGCTCAGGTCAAGAGAAGTTTATGAAGAGCTTACACTCCTTTCCAGCTGGTCGGAATTAGTCAAATTCAACTTCCTCTGTGGCTTGTTTTTCAGTTTGTGCTCTGTGTTGGGATAGCAAGCCAAAGAACACCACCAGCTACAAACATGTCTATTGCTTACTTCATCCATAGCTTTAGTTAGTGACCAAAGGCTGAGATTTTCAGAGCTGACTCGCAGATTAGCCCCAACATTCCTGTTTATTTCCATAGGAACTGTGAGGCTAAGTCTCCATGTCAGCTCCAAAAATTTTAACTAATCCCCCCATTCACTAGCAAAAGAAAGGTCCTGTGAAAGCACACACACTTGCATGTTTTTCTTACAAGTCCTTCCAGTAAACCAAATTAAGTTTTCCTCTGCAGGACCAGCTCTAGGTTTTGTGTGTCCTCTGCAAACTAAATGTATCAGCCAGACTTCTGCAACTCCAGTAGCACCATCTCAAAGGAGAAAGTTAGGTAGCTGCAGGCAGAATTGGGTACATTTCACCAGATCAGAAGAGTTTTGTCAGCTGTAGTGGGAGTATCAGGTTATCAGTCATCATTAAGGCTGCATGTACATTATAGAGCCTCTGCCAGCATAGCCTCCTATTGTATATGCAGTGTACAAAGACAGAAAGAGGTTTTCTGCCTTCATAGTTAAACCACCTCCACCTCACCATCACTAAAATGGTTAATGGTGACCAGATACTCAACACAATATTAACAACAAGGGGGACTGAACACAAACCAGAATAGAGAAAGAATAGGTATAAGAATATTTCTATGTTAGATGTATTCAAGTTGTCACAGCCTGATGAAATTCATCCTATGAGTACTCACTGAAGCAATCTCAGAACCATTAGCAATTATCTTTGAGCACTCATGGAGGATAGGGGAGGGCCTAGAGGACTGGGGAAGGATAAATATAGTATCTATCTTTAAAAAGGTGAA
The DNA here is from genome assembly GCF_007399415.2 of Gopherus evgoodei. Classification (NCBI taxonomy): domain Eukaryota; kingdom Metazoa; phylum Chordata; order Testudines; family Testudinidae; genus Gopherus; species Gopherus evgoodei. The sequence goes on along the minus strand of NC_044332.1, from coordinate 12,258,291 downwards.
CAAAGAAGACCTGAGGAGTTACAGATCAGTCAGCCTAACATTGATACCTGGACAAATACTGGAACAAATTATTGAACAATCAATTTGAAAGCACCTAGAGAGGTTATTGAGTTATAAGAAATAGCCAGCTTGGAATTGCCAAGAACAAATCATGCCAAACCAACTTAATTTCCTTTTCGGACAAGATTACTGACCGGGTGGAAGGAGTAGACGTGATATACCTTAATTTTAGTATGGCTTTTGACACAGTACCACCTGACGTTCTCCTCAGGAAACTAGGACAATACAGTCTAGGCGAAATTACTCTAAGGTGGATGCAGAACTGGTTGAAAGACCATACTCAAAGAGTAGTTCTCAATGGTTTGCTGTCAGACTGGGAGGGCTATCTAGTGGGATTCCACAGGGGTCAGTCCTGGATCCGGTACTGGAAGGAGTTGCAAGCACTTTGGAGGACAGAATTCCAATTCCAAACAACCTTGATAAATCAGAGAATTGGTCTGAATTCAACATGATGAAATTCAATAAAGTTAAGTGCAAAGTACTATACTCAGGAAGGAAAAATCAAATACACAACTACAAAATGGGGAATGACTGGCCAGGCGGTAGTACAGTAGAAAAGATCTAAGGGTTAGAGTAGATCACAAATTGAACATGAGTCAACTAATGAGATTCAGTTGCGAAAAAAGCTAACATGTATTATAATATATATGTATTAACTGGAATGTCACATATAAGACACAGGAGATAATTGTGCTGTTCTACTTGGAACTGGTGAGGCCCCAGCTGGAGTAAAAGTGTCCAATTCTGGGACCCACACTTTAGGAAAGAGATGGACAAATTGGAGAGAGTCCAGAGGAGAGCAACAAAAGTGATAAAAGGTTTAGAAAACCTGACCTGTGAAGAAAGGTTAAATAAACTGGGCATATTTAGTCTTGAGAAAAGAAAACTGAATAATACATTAAGGGCTGTTATAGAGAGGACTGTGATCAGTTGTTCTCCCATGTCCACTGGTGGTAGGATAAGAAGTAATGGGCTTAATCTTCAGCAAGGGAGATTTAGATTAGACGTTCAGAAAAACTTTCTAACTATAAGGACAGTTATGCTCTGGAATAGGCTTCCGAGGGAAGTAATGGAATCCTCTCCTGGAATTTTTTTAAGAACATGTTGGACAAACACCTGTCAGGCACGGTCTAGGTTTACTTGGTCCTGTCTCAGCACAGGGGAGTGCTGGACTTGATGACCAGTCAAGGACCCTTCCAGCTCTACATTTCGATGATTCTGTGATGTTAGCTATCCTGACTTAAACATTCTTCTGTCAACATAGCTGCATCTACACTGGGGGTTTCATTGGCTTAGCTGTGCGGGTTGGGGTGTGGTTGTTTCACATCCCTGAGCCACATAGCTATGCCAGTATACATTTTAATTGTAGCCCAAACCAGTGGTTGAGAAGCTGGCATGGGACTTGGATGCTTGGAGGGGGATGCTTGGGAGCTGGTGGGGTTGTCCAAGTTCATCTTTCCAGATGCAGGGGAAAGGCAAAAACTGGAGGCAAAAATAGGCATGGTCTGGGGTGGTACCCAGCAGAGCAAGGGCCCAAAAGGCCTGGGTTATGTGTGGCTTTGCGCTTGGGATAGGATTTGCAAAAGCATTCAGCATTGGCCTAACTTAGCTTCCATTGAAGGCAAGGGGAGTTTCATCACAGTCAACACTCAACACCTCTGAAAATTTCACCTGTAGTGTATGGCAAGAGTTAGTCCTGATTCATCGATTCATAGCGCTCAGGGTTGGAGGGACATTCTGATGATCGAGCCTGATCTTCTGCATAACACCGACCATAGCATTTCACCCAGGGGTTCCAATATCAAGCCTATAACGTCTGGCTGAGCAGCTACTGCCTGGCTTTTAGAATGACATCCAGTCTTGGTTTGAAGACTCCAATTATGGAGAACCACTACATCCCTATGCCAGGCTGGGTTTTTTGTTTGTTTTGTTTGTTTGTTTTTAATCCATGAAGGCTGGTCTAGAATGAAGGCTGGTCTAGAATTACCCCAAGTAGGGTGTAATATATTTTGTGTTAGAAAATTATCATTTCTAATTTTTAGATCCCTCCCCAAGAAGTTTGACTGTTTCTCTGCTCCTGTGAGTCACAGCTGAAGCCCTGCTAGTGCTGCCCCAGCAATTAATCCTTTCTGTACACCGTCATGTACACAACATTGGTTTGGCATTTGGGATTTCTGTAATTGTTTCAATATGGACACTGTTTCCTGCTGATGCTTCTAGCAAATGACTTATGACACAAACAGATGTGTGTCCTCACCTTTTTTTCCCTTACATACCACCTGTCACTGGGTTTTCTGTGGATTGCCTGCATAGCCAGCTGGGGTATAAATTGGCTGATAATTTGCTACGTGCTAAAATGCATGGAGGCTGAGAAAGATTAGATTTTTATCTGTAAACTTCGGTAAACATTGATTTCACAGTAAACACACATACTGGCAAAACATATTCCCATCGATAATAATTGACATTTACAGAGAGACAAAGAAAGAAAAAAATGTTTCTTGATGACTTATTATAGATTGAGGTAAGAATATTTACTTTTGTCTATTTTGACAATTTGCATTTTACTGGTTGTACAACTTTAACTTGTTGAATCCCAGTGTCTACTGTCATTAATAATTATAGTCTGATTTCTCTCTGGTATCTGACCCCCGCCCCTAATTTCCCACAACTGCAAAAATATAAATAGATAAAAATAGAATAAAATTCTTAAAAATAAACTTTATTTGCTGCTGAAATTATAAAAGCACTAAAATTGCCATTTTAAATTGAGAATTTCCAGGTTTTTTTTTAAATGGTACAATCCCACCCCCATTTCTTACTGAAAATTGAGGTTTTGGTTAACAAAAAAATTCAAAAACATTTTTGGTAAAAATTTTGGTAAAATATATGAGAAAACGTCACAAATATTGGAAAATTGGTCCATTCTAAACCCTGCCAAACAGAAACAAATTTGATATTTTGAATAGTTTGGGGACACGCTTTCCCCATTTTTCAGATAGCGCCAATAAAATGCACTAAACCTCACACGCAAACAGTCCAATCCCGCTCCATGAAGTCAATGGCAAACCTCCCACTGATTTCAATATGGCAGGATTGGGCCCTGACAATAAAAATGACACACAGACATGACTATAGAGCGATTCAGTTATATTTCAGCTCTTTAGCTTAGCACACAGGGCCTGATTTTCAGATGTGGGTCTCTGAATAGGGGCCAGATCCTCAGCTGGTGTAAAACTGGTAGAACTCTGTTGAAATCAATAGTCCCAAAGAATGGCCCAATAAGTTCTGAAAATCTTAGTCAAAAACTCCATCCACAGAAATGTAGACTGTCCCATTGAAAATAACAAGGAAAACTAGTGATCGATAACCAGCATGCAAACCTTTGCCACTGGTGCCACCCACTGAAGTGTAGCAACTCAAACTCTTCAACTTTCATAATGTACCTCACAGATGCTGGTTATGCTCTGGAAGACAGGAACTTCCTAGCCTCATTGATAACCTTGAAACGCTCATCCTCCAGAAACAGCTATAACTTCCTATGGCAATTTGCTTTCCAGCCAACACCTATTTTGGGAACATTGCTGCTGAAATCATTACAAATGTTTTCTTCCTGACGTGGGGTTCTTGGGCTGGGTGTAGACACACTGAAAGACAAATGTCTTTTTCACATGAATCTGAAAATGTAGTCACCCTCTCTAGCTGAGCCAAATACTGTCTAGCAGACCAGACTGGAGACATCCAGAGACCCCAGGTGCTGCTCCTGGCTGGGCGGCCGTGCATGAGTCACTTCACCCCTCTGTTTCCCTTCCCATTTTTTGTTTGGCTTGCCTATTTGGATTGCATGTTCCTTGGGGTGGGGATTGTCTCTTGCTGTCTATTTGTACAGTGCCAGACACTATCGGAGTCAAGCCCTCGGGCATTACCATAATAATAATAGAAACATTTGTTGAAAAGCAATTGTACCCCTGCTACTCACAAAAGAACGTAAGCTGCCACGGATAACTGGGTGAATTTCTATGGCCTGTATTATGCAGGTGGTCAGAGTAGATGCTTGACTAGTCCTTTCTGGCCTGAAAAGCTCTGAATCTATGAATTCTTTGCTGGTCAACAAAAGCATGGGATTCTACAAATTGCTTAGAACCCTAAGGGCCAGACCCTCAGCTGGTGCAAATGGAGGTACAGCTGCTATGCTATGTTGCTATCTACCAGCTGAGGACCTGGCCCATAATCATAGAATCATAGTATATCAGGGTTGGAAGGGACCTCACGAGGTCATCTAGTCCAACCCCCAGCTCAAAGCAGGACTAATTCCCAACTAAATCATCCCAGCCAGGACTTTGTCAAGCCTGATCTTAAAAACCTCTAAGGAAGGAGATTCCACCACCTCCCTAGGTAACCCATTCCAGTGCTTCACTACCCTCCTAGTGAAAAGGTTTTTTTTAATATCCAACCTAAACCTCCCCCACTGCAACTTGAAACCATTACTCCTTGTTCTGTCATCTGGTACCACTGAGAACAGTCTAGATCCCTCCTCTTTGGAACCCCCTTTCAGGTAGTTGAAAGCAGCTATCAAATCCCCCCTCATCCTTCTCTTCTGCACACTAAACAATTCCAGTTCCCTCAGCCTCTCCTCATAAGTCATGTGCTCCAGCCCCCTAATCATTTTTGTTGCCCTCCGCTGGACTCTTTCCAATTTTTCCATATCCTTCTTGTAGTGTGGGCCCCAAAACTGGATGCAATACTCCAGATGAGGCCTCACCAATGTCCACTAGAATGGAATGATCACGTCCCTCGATCTGCTGGCAATGCCCCTACTTATACAGCCCCAAATGCCGTTAGCCTTCTTGGCAACAAGGGTACACTGTTGACTCATATCCAGCTTCTCGTCCACTGTAACCCCTAGGTCTTTTTCTGCAGAACTGTTGCCTAGCCATTCAGTCCCTAGTCTGTAACAGTGAATGGGATTCTTCCATCCTAAGTACTGGACTCTGCACTTGTCCTTGTTGAACCTCATCAGGTTTCTTTTGGCCCAATCCTCTAATTTGTCTAGGGCCCTCTGTATCCTATCCCTACCCTCCAGCTTATCTACCACTCCTCCCAGTTTAGTGTCATCTGCAAACTTGCTGAGAGTGCAGTCCACACCATCCTCCAGATCATTAATGAAGATATTGAACAAAACCTGCCCCAGGACCGACCTTTGGGGCACTCTGCTTGAAACTGGCTGCCAACTAGACATGGAGCCATTGATCACTACCCATTGAGCCCGACAATCTAGCCAGCTTTCAGTACACCTTATAGTCCATTCATCCAGTCCATACTTCTTTAATTTGCCAGCAAGAATACTGTGGGAGACTATATCAAAAACTTTGCTAAAGTCAAGGAATAACACATCCACTGCTTTCCCCTTATCCACAGACCCAGTTATCTCCTCACAGAAGGCAATTAGGTTAGTCAGGCATGACTTGCCCTTGGTGAATCCATGCTGACTGTTCCTGATCACTTTCCTCTCTTCTAAGTGCTTCAGAATTGATTCCTTGAGGACCTGCTCCATGATTTTTCCAGGAACTGAGGTGAGGCTGACTGGCCTGTAGTTCCCCGGATCCTCCTTCTTCTCTTTTTTAAAGATTGGAACTACATTAGCCTTTTTCCAGTCATCTGGGACCTCCCCCGATTGCCATGAGTTTTCAAAGATAATGGCCAATGGCTCTGCAATCACATCCGCCAACTCCTTTAGCACCCTCAGATGCAATGCATCCTGCCCCATGGACTTGTGCTTGTCCAGTTTTTCTAAATAGTCCCAAACCACTTCTTTCTCCACAGAGGGCTGGTCACCTCCTCCCCATGCTGTGCTGCCCAGTGCAGCAGTCTGGGAGATGACCTTGTTCGTGAAGACAGAGGCAAAAAAAGCATTGAATACATTAGCTTTTTCCACATGGTCTGTCACTAGGTTGCCTTCCCCATTCAGTAAGGGGCCCACACTTTCCTTGACTTTCTTCTTGTTACTAACATACCTGAAGAAACCCTTCTTGTTACTGTTAACATCTCTTGCTAGCTGCAACTCCTAGTGTGATTTGGCCTTCCTGATTTCACTCCTGCATGCCTGAGCAATATCTTTATACTCCTCCCTGGTCATTTGTCCAATCTTCTACTTCTGGTAAGCTTTTAATACTTAAAATGCTTCCTGTCACGGGGTGGCCTCTTTACGAGGCAATTGATCCAGCCCACCTATGCCTCTTTAACAGCCATGATGGGGCCTCACAGAGGGCAGCTGGTCTCTATAATAAGTCAAAGGGGAACAGGAATGACTGTAGCAGAGAGCTAGGGGGTCCAAGCAGGACAGACACCCGGGAGGTGGCAGCTGCAGGAATAAAGGGAAAGTTGGAATGTTAATCCAGCGACAGGAAGGAGTGATGGGGGCTCCTGTGAAAGGAGAGGGAAAATCTGAACTGCAGACTAACTTTGGGAAGGAGGGTTTCCCTGGCCTTAAAAGGCTGCATAAGCTCCCATCTGCTTGAGATGTTTATAATGTCCAAAGACCCCAAATAACTCAGCTCCTTTTTTAACCTTCCAATCTCCTCTGTCAAGTCACTCCCTGGTCAGCTTCCCAAGGTGACCAGAGACCTATGTCAACCTTGTCTCCCCTGACAAACCAATTGTCCTGGGTAGGAGCTACTTTATTGCGTATATTACATTACATTTCAGTGGGCAAGCCCTTTAAGTCAATGACCCTCTTGTTTTGCCACCAGCCTGTGGAATTTCAGTCCAACATGGAGGCAAACAGATGACAGAGAAGGCAAGAGGCTGCACATTCAAAATGGGGGTTGCAGCTTGGTAAAGATAAATACAGAGATATGACAAACTTGCACAGAATTCAGAGATGGAACAGACGGATTCCCCACTTTGGCACAGGTTGTTGGTTTTAACTTTCTTTTTGAAGGTTAATGGATATGGAAAAAATCACTTGCAGACTCAAATCCCCGGCTTCCTCTATTCAGGTCACAATCCCCAGTCACAGAAGCCAAAGAAGCCCAAATCTGTGCGAAATGCTCCCTCCTCTCCCATGGCCTGTCAGCTGTCCTGTCACTTTGATGCTCATCATGCACGGCCATTCTAGACATGAAGTCATCTTTTGAGCTGCACTGTCCACGGGCAGTTTTATTCCTCCCACCCAGTCCCTTTGAGCGAGTTCATCACTGCCTCACACAATGGTCAAGATATTGATGGGATTTTACATTACCTCCTGATTGCATTTATGAGACACGAGAAATTTCAAAAGTGCTCCGCCTACAGCCAGCTGGTGAATTAAACCACAGCCAAGTGCCAGATTATTCATGCTTTACCCAAGGGCAGCTCCTCCCCCTCCCCTGGACTACAAGCCATTAACATTTAGGTAGACATTCCTAGCCCAGGCTGAAGTATGAGTCTGTCAGGCTGGATGATCATTTCTCTCACTTCCCCCCACCCAGGGCATCTCTGTTTCTCCTTGCTTAATTGTCAGTTGAATCCTAGCACAGCCACCTCAGACATTCACATCCTCTCACTGTTTATTTATATCCGAATAGTCACTTACAGTACTTGCAGAAAGAACAGGAGCACTTGTGGCACCTTAGAGACTAACACATTTATTTGAGCATAAGCTTTCATGCGCTACAGCCCCACTTCATTGGATGCATGCAGGACCAGTGGAAGCACTAGGCAAGTTAGGCAGCAGCCTAGGGGCCGAGATCTGGGGGGCACTAAAAAGCCGGTGCCTAAAAATAGACGCAGGCTCAGGGTGCAGATCGCAGGGAGGACTTAGGTTAGAACTGCGCTCCCAATGAATTGCTCTCCTGCCATTTACAAAGCCAGCGATTGAACAGATCGCAGACTACAGGGAGGTGATAAGAATCACGCTCCCAAAGAATTGCTCTCCAACTATTGCCATTTAGGAAGCCAGGGAAATTCTTTGATTAGATCGCAGCTCATAGGGAGGAGGAGGTGAGAAGAACCAGCTCCCAGTGAGTTGCTCTCCGACTCCTGTCTCCTGCCATTTAGAAGTCCCAGCTGCTCTCTGACTCCTGCCATGTGAAGTCCTTTGACTGTGACTCACTCATTGTACAGATTGGTGTGTTGGTAGGTACGTTATTACAGTACTAGCTCCTCCGTCTTGTAGCAGATTGCACAGCAAGAGCCAGAAGAAGAGTGGAGCAGCTTGGGAGGGGGTTGGGATGTAAGACCTCCTGCTGGGGCTAAGGTGACCAGATGTCCCAATTTTATAGGGACAATCCTGATTTTGGGGTCGTTTTCTTATATAGGCTCCACTGTCCCAATTTTTCACATTTGCTGTCTGGTCACCCTAGCTGGGGCTGAGCTGTGCTGTCAGTGCTGTGCAGCTGGGGCCGGCTTGCATGGCATGCTCCTCAGAGAGCAGGCTGCAGGTTTTCCAGGGCAGAGACTCTGCTTCCTGGGGAGAGAAGGGAGGGAGGGAGAGAGGCCACGGCTGGCAGTTCTGTGGGCTCTGTTGCATGGAGGGGCAGCTAAGCTGTTTTAACCCACCTCCCTGTGCCCCAGCTTTCTACCGTCCCGACCCTGCTTTGGTGTGAGGGCCACGCACACTCTGCCTCACAGTCCTGCCTGCCCCTCGCCCCCCTGCCAGAGTGAGATCCCAGCATTCAACTCCCCAGCCTGGTGTAATAAACAGATAGTTAAGGGTTAATGTCTCTTTTACCTATAAAGGGTTAACAAATAGTAAACCAAAAACACCTGACCGGAGGACCAATCAGGAAACAAGATACTTAAAAATCTCAGTGGAGGGAAGCCTTTCTTTGTGTTTTTTGGGTTTTGCTTTGTTCTCTCTGGATTCTGAGAGGGATCAGACATGTAAGCTGATTCCTCCAATCTTTCTAAAAAAATCTCTTCTGTTCTAATTTTAGTAAGTACCAGGAAAAGGCGAGTTTAGTCTTTTGATTGTTTTCTGTATTTGCAAATGTGTAGTTTGCTGGGAGTATTTTAAATTGTATTTTGCTTGGGGGAGGCTTCTCTTTAGGGTCTATAAGCTGAAAGACCCTGTAACTTTTACCATCTAAATTACAGAGACAACTTTTACTTTTTTTCTTTCTTTTTATTAAAAGTTTTGCTTTTTAAGACCTGTTTGATTTTTTCCCCCCTTGTTGAGGCTCAAGGGAATTGAGTCTGTACTTACCAGGGAATTGGTGAGAGAAGGGAGGGGGGAAAGGTGGAATCCCTTTGTTTAGATTCACGTAGCTTGAATCTGTCTCTCTCTCCAGGATAGCCCAGGGAGGGAACGCCTGGGAGGGGGGGAGAAGGCGGGGAAAAAACCTGATTTCTCTGTGTTGTGATTCAAGGAGTCTGAATCACGGTGATCTACTAGTGTACCCAGGGTGGGAAAAATCTGGGAGGAAGAAAGGAGAAGAGGGGGGAAATGGTTTATTCCCCTTTGTTGTAAGACTCAAGGAATTTGGGTCTTGGGGTCCCCAGGGAAGGTTTTTGTGGGGGACCAGAATGCCCCAAAACACTCTAATTTTTTGGGTGGTGGCAGCTTATCAGATCTAAGCTGGTAATTAAGCTTAGAGGAATTCATGCTGGTACCCCATTTTTTGGACTCTAAGGTTCAGATTGGGGAATTCTACCATGACACCTGGGCGCAGGACGGACTGGCGACACGCTCCTATTGCCCTGTTGCAATTGCACTGTGACTTGGGGCGTGGAGAAACCAAACAGTTTCTTGTAGGCCACAGAAGTGACACAGACTTTGAGAAAACATTGGTAGATGCAGGAGAACTTGCGGAGGAGTTGGCTGTACCGGCACTTTTGGAACCAGATCCAATCCGTATTAGAAAGAAGAGGAAGCAGTTCACATTTGAAGCAGTTGACGAACCTATTTATAAGCTGAAAGAAAAATTCAGAGTGAACTTTTACTTTCCAGTCATCAACACAGCAATACATTCAGCTGAAGAAAGAGTCACATTGATGCAGCAAATTAGTTCAGTATTTGGCTTCCTATATGATGATTACAGTTTGCAAAATACAACACCAAAGCAAATTATGGAACATTGCTTGAATCTGGAGCAAGCTTTGCAACATGGTGGATCCAAAGATATCGATGCCTTTGACTTGTGCAATGAATTGCAAGCTATTGTCCGACAAGTCCAAAAGAGTGCATCACTGCAAGATGTATTGAGCTTCATATGCACAAATAAACAGACAGATAGTGTCCCCAACACAGTTATTGCTCTTTGCATCCTCTTGACTCTCCCAGTTTCTGTGGCCAGTGGTGAGCGAAGCTTCTCGAAGCTCAGTTTGATAAAAATATACATGCGAACATCAATGTTGCAACAAAGACTTGTTGGGCTCTCGACCTTGTCAATAGAACATGACATTGCTCACAGCATTAACTTGGAGGAACTTGTTTCTAAATTTGCTAACCTGAAAGCATGGAAAAATAAATTCTAATGTGTTACTTTGTGACAGTGCATTGTGGATAAGGTATGTGATTGATTTTAAGATCCATGCTATGTTGTGCAAAGTGAAAACAATAACAATGTCAACCCTGTCAGGTTATTCATTTATTTTCATTAAATATGTAGACTAAATAATTAAATTAATACATTTTCAAGCTGAACGTGTATTAATTCTAACGAGCAATGCCACATTATGCAGCATTCATTTTTAAAGTTTTTAATAAGCGATGCTTGGGGGCAGAGGGGGCAAGGTGGAAGTTTCGCCAAGGGCGCAAAATATCCTTGCACCAGCCCTAGATGCATGTAGTGGAAAATACAGTAGGAAGATATATATACACAGAGAACATGAAACAGTGGGTGTTACCATACACACTGTAAGGAGAATGATCAGTTAAGGTGAGCTATTAGCAGCAGGAGAGAAAAAGAACTGTTTGTAGTGGTAATGAAAATGGCCCATTTCCAGCAATTGACAAAGGGATGTGAGGAAGTGTGGGGAGGGGTGCGGGGGGGATAAGCATGGGGAAATAGTTATACTGGATGGGCCATTACACAAAGTAAAACTATTTCCCCATGCTTATTCTCCCCCCCCCTTCCTTACATCTCCTTGTTAATTGCTGGAAATGGGCCATTTTCATTACCACTACGAACAGTTCTTTTTCTCTCCTGCTGATAATAGCTCACCTTAACTGATCACATATAGTGTGTATGGTAACACCCATTGTTCCATGTTCTCTCTGTGTATATATTTGCTTCCTACTGTATTTTCCACTGCATGCATCCGATGAAGTAGGGCTGTAGCCCACGAAAGATTATGCTCAAATAAATGTGTTGGTCTCTAAGGTGCCACAAGTACTCCTGTTCTTTTTGCGGATACAGACTAACACGGCTGCTACTCTGAAACCTGTCAGTTACACTACTTGGTTTGTCACAACTTGTAGTTACCAGTTCTAAGCACCATGGAGAGAGCGAGAGGCTGAGATTTTCAAAGGAGACTGAGTTAGGTACCCAAATCCCAGTTAAATGTAACCAGATTTTGGTGCCCAACTCCCTAAGGGCTTATCGACCCAGGAGAAGTTACTCCGGAATAAGGTAAATTTAAAGCACCATAGCCCGTCTAGAACTATTCCATAATAACCACGTTCACACAAGGAGCTATTGAAGAATAGCTGGTTGCACAGTAGCCATTTTGGATAATTTCCTCATGTAGACAAGCTCTTATTAGGCTTCTTTGAAAACTTCAGCCTAGAGCATCTGTGCCTTCATTAGAAATCATAAGGCACAGGGATGAAATGCAGCTGTTGCACATTATAAAAACTTGCTGCATATTAAAGACCCCAGGGCTAGATAGTCCCCTGCATGTCTGTGAGCAAAGGGGACCTGGACCTAGTGATTCCAGGCAAAGGGTGCGAAAGGTGCAGCACCGTCCTCTACCTCTGTAGTGGCAGTCCCTCTACCAGAGCAATGTGATTGGGTGAATCAGGAGGAGGCAAACCAGAGCTGGGTGTGAGTCAGATGCTACCTTGAGGGAAGCAGTAAGGAAGTCACATGGATAGCCTTGGCCTCTGGTGGGCTTCCCAAGATGCCTGCAGTTCTGAGGCAACTTCAGGTTTAAGAGCCCAGCCCTCTAATGCATGTTACAGGGATATTAAGAGGATTGAAAATCCTTTTGTGAAACATGCAGCATTTCCTGTCCATGCCCACCCTCTCCATCCTCACTGGGTGGGTGATTCCCACTTAGGAAACAATCAGATTCTATATATTTCTGCAGATTTAGGAGAACAGGAATAAGGGTGATATTCTCCACTGGGCAGGGGGACCAGCAGAAAGCCTGCACACCACAAAATAGGGTGGAATCTATGCCCTATACTGGCCTATGATTTGATTCGACTCCCTCTGACTTACATCTTTCCTTTGACTTGAGTGGGAGTGAGATCAGGCCCCCCCTATTCCTCGGGGGGGTGCACCTTAAGTGCCTAGCCCAAGCTCACTAAAACCAGTGGAAAGACTCCTGTAGGGTATGTCTACACTGCAATTAGCAGTGGAAAGACTCCTGTAGGGTATGTCTACACTGTGCCAGCTGACTCGGGCTAAAGGGATGTTTAATTGTGGTGTAGATATTGGGATTGGGCTGGGGCCCAGGCTTTAGGACCCTGCGAGGTCCCAAGCCCGAACATCTCCACCACAATTAAACAGTCCTGCAGCCCAAGCCCTGTGATCCAAATCAGCCGGCATTGGCCAACCACACGTATCTATCTGCAGTTAAATGTCAGTGGCCCTGCGATAAGGCCCTAGGAGAATACCATTCCTCCAGGATAATATTTAGAGCGTATATCATACTTTAGTAGTGGATAGGCTGATCCAGCCTCTCTCATTCATGAAGTTGCATACGCAAACCTTATAAGAAGCAAAGACAACAATAAGTTAAGGGAGCCACTCTTCCTTAGTAATGTTATTCTCACTGTTTCAGTGCCGTCATCCCTATTTCCACATGCTCCTTAAACACCTACATTAATTACAGCAATTCTCGTTTAAAAACCATTGTAGACTAATGATTCCGGTGGATTTAGAGTTTTGTCCTTTCTCGGTTCATCATCCCCTCTGTCTTTTAAATATTTTGTTTGTATTTTGTTACACGACAAGATCACAGCTGTTGTCCAGTAAAAGAAAAAAATCATCCTGTGTTCAGTTGCCTTCCAATGATCTTTTTTTCTTATGCAGCCCATGCACAAAACCTGTCGCCTCTGTTAAGTGCAAACGCTTAAAGTTTTCTCTGTTCATAAAAAAATCCTAGAGTCAGCTCGTCAGCTAGTGTAAATCAGCCTCATGATTTCAGTTGCACTAGGCTGAATTACAGCATCTGAGGACCTTTCCTGTAATTTTTTTAGCCTGCATTAAGCAAAAATGTAACTCAAACGATTTTTATGTTTCCTATCTAATCCCCATTTGTATACATATTAATATTAAGAATCAGTTGAAATCAATTTTTTTATTAATTTAATTTAAATGTATTGCAAATTATTATGTAATTAAACCTTGAACTGGGCCATATCCTCCGATGGTGTAAATTGGTCTGGATTAATTGACTTTAGTGGAGCAATGTCCATTTACACTTGCTGGGGACCTGGCAGCAGGCTAAAACAACCTCTAGACTGAGATTTTTTAAAATGCAGGCATAAAATATGGCTTCTAATTCCTTCTTTAGGTGCCTAAATAAACTGCCTGAACCTTCTCTGATTTCAAAGGATCCTGCTGGTTGCTCAGTTCTTTGACAAAACCCAGCCACTTCTTTAGGCGCCTACATAGGGACATAAGTCATGTAAGTTTAGGCATCCTTTTTTGAAAATCTTGGCACTAGTATTATCAGCTAAGGCTTTGAGCTACAAATAGTTTATCCCACGAGTAATCTTACGCACATAAGTAATCCCATTAATGCCAATTGCATTAATCACATGAATAAAATTACACACGTATGTTTGCAGGCCTGGGGTCTGAGTTGGGAACGTGTTGCTACATGCTTGAGCCTGCCAATTAGTAATTTTACACACATGAATGACACGTCTGTCCAAGTACTCACGTGTGTAAAGTTAGTCACATGCTGAAATGACACAAAAGCCAGATTTTCTTACACAAGCAAGTAAGCAAATAAACAACAACAAAAATCCATTAGAGTTTGATTTTATATTCTAACTAAAGGCAAGTCAGAGATGTTCATTGGACAGTTCCCTTTAGCTGATGTTTTCCTTGCTGGCATGAACCTCACTTTGCAAATTCACCACCTAGGTGCCATCCGTTTCACCCCATTGCTGAAGTCAGCCTCACTCAGATAAAGGCTTTGCATTTGGATCCAGGGAGATGGAAGACTCAGTAGCAGAATCCAGTGGCTCTGCTAAAAGCAGAAGCTTTGTCTGCAAAGTCTGAGCCTGGAGTTGTGTCACAAAATAAACAGCCCCCCGAAGTGTTTAATTTAACAGAGACGGGAAAGAGATATGAGCCAGTGTCTCTAACTCCACATTGACAATTATGAAATTGATTTGAATCAGTCTCACAACTCCACATAACCAATTATAAAATTCCTACTTGACTCCCTGGCCCCAGACTATTTTAGCCGTTACGTAGTGTATAACTGTTTTTCACTTTCCTCTGTAATTTTCAGGAGCATTCTCAAATTAAGCCCGGTTGAGGACCATGCAGTTCTAATTAGCATGTATCAGTCACATGCTCCATCCAATGGAGACTGAACTGGGCTCTTCGTCTTTACTCCTTGAAAAATTGGCTGGCTTTATGAAGGCTGAAAAGATCATGTGTGAGAAAGCAGAGGTCAAACACCTGCTCTCGGAGTTCATCTCACACCCGCAGAGAGCTGATGAGCTGTGGTACTCAGACAGCTCCTTCTCCCTCGGAGGCCAAACAAAAGGGCATAATGGGGGCCAGCTTCTCAGAAGAGCTTAACTTCCGTTCAGGCGCCAGAATCAGAGCTCAGCCTCTCGGATGCACATTGAGTGCTGAACTCTTCCAGATATTTGGCCACAAGTGTCACACCAGGAGCTGCTGGCTGCAGTTAGGTAGGAGTCTCAATGGGAGAGGGGCTTTTCTGAAAACCTGCCTGTAATGATGGGTGCACAGCAGGGAGTGCGTCGGACAGAGCGGGGACTTTCAGGGGTGTCTCCCACATGTCAGGTGAGTGCCTTAGCCACCAGGTCAGAGAGGCATTCTCACACTCCTCTGTTGGAGCTGTTGCACTTTGCAGGTAGGGTACTCACCTGGATAGACTCAAGTTCCTTCTCTGATTCTGAGCAGTGTCTTTAACCCAGTCTCCCACTGCCCAGGTAAGATCCCAAACCATTTGGCTACTGGCTAATTTGGTTGCTTGCTCCTTTTGCCCAGACAGTCCACCCTCAACCTGAGGAACCTTCCCAACAAATTTTTTGTCAAGACCAATATATTTCTGCAAAAAGTTTCCGTTTTGACAAGTTGCCATTTTCCAGTGAAAACTCATTTCATTGAAACATTCCCAACCAACTCGGGTGCTATGTCCTTGACAATCTACCACCAGGCTCTTCTGAAAATCTAGCCCTCTCAAGAGGATATTTATAAAGGGAAAAGTAGGAGGTAGGGGTTTAAACAGAGACAGAATGAGAGAAAATGTACCTGCAAAAATGCTGAGCAATTCCCCAGATCAAGTCACCTGTTAATTTCCAACATTGTCAGTGCTGACTGATCCCCTCACCTCATTATAAACTAGCCACCAGTTTGCAAGAAAATAGACTCATGCTGACCTGTAAGTGGTTGAAGTGTGTAGGATTCCATTGCAATGTAAGTCATACATTGATTACTCACTGTCCCAATGTATGTCATACATTGATTACTCACTGTCCCATTTTGATGAGTCCATTTGTGTCAATTACAGAGAGGGTTTTATACCCATAATTGGCAACATTAAAGATCATTTAAAGCACAAAAATATAATAGTCCATATTATCCTGATATTGCCTGGGCAAAATTCAGGCTTGTCAGGTGATTTTAAAGTCAGAATTTTTATCAATTTGGCAGCTCAGTATCTCTCTTATTTCCAACCAAACGTGAGATCAAAGCATGGCCTCCCACCAATGTAGAGAGAAGAAATCTCTATGGTGCATTTGAACAGATCCTCTGATGGAGTCTCCCATATCATTCCATTGAGAGGAAGATTGGAGTTTTCCTCCACCAGAGAAAGTCATGGGTAGATCCACAGGGATCTGCAGGCGTCCAGGACAGCTGTGGGGGCTCTGTAGGAAGCCACAGAAAAGTTAACACAGCTCTGGGCTGTATCTCTTATGATCTGTACGATCTACATGCCAAAATGGTTCAAACCACCTCTCCATGGTTTACCAATAAACTACTTTAAGTGTGTAACTTTTGCATGTTTGGACTGATACCCACAGACTTGACTTAGGTAACAGACATTTTACTTTTACCACCAAGTTTAAGTGTATATCGTACCCCTGGCCCATCATGTACAATGTAGATGTTTCTATTAATGCTAGAAATGGGTAGAAACTCAAAGTGCTGCCTTTTAAAAAAAAACCCTACAACTTGCTGAAGTATTCTAAAAAATCATTTCCCCTTTTTTTGGATCTGTACAATCTAAAGTGACACAAGCGTCTCTGTATCGCAGCCTCTCGCAGGCATATATAAAGTACATCTGGACACAGCATTTGAAGATCCATCTTCCAGAGGCAGCACACAAAGCAATTGACATCATAAAATAATACTCTGATTGGAATTCTAGATAGGATTTAAATGGTAGACATGCTCTGAATCCTTTGCAGGGAATGCAAGACCTCCATCAAAGACAAGCCTAACTTCATCCAGGATCTGTATAATTCACGCCATGAAAACAAGAAAAGGCAGCCTTTTACAGAGCAGGAGCAACAATAGTAAATAAAAGTTACAATGAATGCTTCATTTTCAGCTCCTTCTAAGCTAAGGGCATTACACGCATTCTGTAGAGAAGACTGAATTCCTGTTTTAATTATGATCTGTGGGTTGAGGTCTAAATTTAGGGCCAGCTGCTACCATTGAAACACGGCAGAGCTCCCATTGATGTCAGCAGGAAGTTTGCACAAAGATCAAGGGTAGACAATGACCTTTGTGGCACAACTAAACGACATGATGCTGAAGCCCACAACATGGTCCTGAACACACTAGTTATTAACAATACCTGCCCCTGCGTGATTTTTTCAACAAGCCTCAAAATCAAACTTGAACTAGGGAAACTCATTCCCTAAAGATCAAAGCAAAACATATCACAGGTCTTGTCAAAAGTTTCCCTTGGCCCATAATGAATTTGAACAAACCCACCCCCGCCGGTTTGAATTTTGTACGTGACCCTGAAACTGAGCGAGGGTCACGGCATTTCAGGTTTTGCAATGGAAGCTGCACACCACTTTATTGGGGATTCCCCTTCTTAGGGCAGCGCCAGTACTTCATTTGCAAATGCGCTGCAGGCAGGGACCCCCCTTTGGTGCTGTGTTTGTATAGCACCTAGTGAATGGGGTCTGGTTCGTGGCTGGGGCTCCCCAGTGCTATGGAACTACAAATAAGTAATACAGGTATAATAGCCTCTGACCTCGTTTGAACACTAACTACCCTTGGAAAATAGCAGTGAGCTCCAATACGGAGGTTTTTAACCTGTTCTGCTGAAAGGTGCTAATGGCTGTCAATCAGCGGGGTCTTAGATCCATTCACAAGCCTCATTAAAGCCAAATGGTTTGGGATCTTACCTGGGCAATGGGAGACTGGGGTAAAGACACTGCTTAGAATCAGAGAAGGAACTTGAGCTTGTCCAGGTGAGCACCCTACCTGCAAAGTGCAACAGCTCCAACAGTGGAGTGTGAGAATGCCTCTACGACCTGGTGGCTAAGGCACTCACCTGACATATGGGAGACACCCCTGAAACTCCCCGCTCTGTCCGACGCACTCCCTGCTCTGCATCCATCATTATAGGTGGGTTTTGGGCAGAGGAGCAGTAAATAAGTAAGAATATACCTCATTCAGCATGGATTTCTCACCCTAGTGGAAACAACCCTGCCAGGCCCCGAATACTCCTGAACTACCCAGGCCAAAGGGGAAGACAGAGCACTTGGCAGTGTGAAGTGCAGCACCCCAACTGGGAAGCACTGTCCTCCAGGAGGCGTTATCCCTGTGTGGTGAGGGATAAACCTGGAGGAGTTCTGCAGGGACTGGGTGATTGCTTGTTCTGGGAGAGGCCGGGTTAATGTGTCTCAGTTGGTGGCAGAGGGATGGTGATTAAACTGGAATGTGACTGGGCAATTTTGCTAGGCACAATGCTTCCTGTGGTCCAGGCTGTTGGGTTTGCTGAGCTGTGGAGTATTGGTAGGGGGAAATTGCCTGGGACCGGGAGATCTGTACTAGGGATCATGCAGAATTGGTGCAAACTACAGAGACAAACAAAAACAACAGAAGCATGAATTTTAAATAACTGTATTAATACTGACATAATCCACATGCAGAGAAAAGCTTTACAGAGCTATCTAAGATGGACCCCACTGCTGGAGTATCACCACCTTTGACGTATCCAGACTCACAATACCTCTGGGGGACAGGGAAATGTTGTTAAACCTCAGTTTGACTGACATTTCAAGTGATTTGCTCAAGGTCCCACAGGAAGTCTGTGGCAAAGCAGGAAATTGAACCCCAGGTTTCCTGGGAGCCCAGCTAGCATCTGAGGACAGTCCTGTCCTCCTCACTGATGTCCCTGACTCCAGAGCAACTGTTCCACTCTATCCCCCACTGGTCTTCTTGGTGACAGCCAATGGCGAAGAGTTTCCAGAGTATTTGAACAGCAAGTATCAGGAGATGTCACCAACTTTGCAATATAGATATAAAATAAACCTAGAACAAGAACTGTACGACTGGGGCAAGACCAATCTGATACGCCAGGTTTACATGTTTACCAGGTTACTAATAACAAAATAAGTAAAAAAAAACACATCGTTTAGAAAAATATGTTTTTTTTTTTAACACTGCAATATCCCTTTAACAGGTGGCATTTATGTTGGTATCTTGGCTACTTGTATCCGAGCAGTTTGAGCCTACATCTGTACTCGCATCTGCGCTGTCAGCCCCAGTCTGATCTTTGGCAAAGTTGATGAAAACCTAGAAGTTTAAAGGAAAATATTTGTTATGTGACAAACCTAAAAAAAGAAGTCAAGAAATGGACAAAAAAATGCCTCCCCCCGCCATGGACCATAGCCCTGGGAGGGAGGGATTCTGTGTTTGGGATGGGATTTCCAAAAGGGGTCTGAAAGAGCTAGATCCCAAATGAGATTGCGGCACTTACATGTCTTGGGCTGCTTTGCAAAGCCCAGCTTTGCTGCATATTTTATATATATGCATGTATACCTATACACACATCTACCTATATATTTAGATGTGTGTACACACCCTATCCATACACACACAGCT
Organism: Gopherus evgoodei; assembly: GCF_007399415.2. Lineage (NCBI taxonomy): Eukaryota > Metazoa > Chordata > Testudines > Testudinidae > Gopherus > Gopherus evgoodei. The sequence continues at coordinate 12,238,801 of NC_044332.1, read as the reverse complement.
ACATTATATACACACCTCCCACCATTATACACACACACCCTATTACGCACATCTACACACACAATTTGCTCTCAGAATAGGATCTGAGATTGCAGGGTAATAGATTTGCTTCCAGATCCTTTCATTTTGCACTACTCTGGTGGCAAAAAGGGGCTGGACATCTGCCCTATCGGATCAGTTAAGGATTTGCCTGTCACAGGGGAATCCCAGGGTGGCATAAAAACAAGATAGCTCCAGTTCACCCCACACCACCGGGACTAAAAGTGGGTCACCTTGGGGGCACGACTGCAGAGCCTAGTGCTCCAGCTAGTCCCTGCCAATGGGATGGTCCTAGCAGGCATAACTCAAAGTAGCCCTTAGACTTGGGATCTTCCTACCATATTTGTATACTGGTGAAAAAAGTTTTGAAGTGAAAATGGAGGGAACGTAACTATGGCACCACGTCACAAATAATCATAAACAAAATGAGTATTATAGCAGAATCTAGAAGCCCCAACTGAGATCAGGGCCCAATTATATAAATAAATAGAGAGGTAGATCCTTGGCTGGCATATGTTGACATAACTTCACTGAAGTGTCCATGGAGCTATGGCAACCTACATCAGCTGAAGATCTAGTTCATACTAAGAAGAGAGCAGCCGTACAGAGCTGGCAGTCTAAACAAACAAGCAAAAGCTGGGAGAAAGGAATAATATCATCCGCGTTTTACCGATAGGGAAATGAGGCACACAGAGAGAGGGAATAACTTCTGAAGTCAATGGCAGGGCCAGGTACTGAAGCCACAGCTCCTGACTGCCAATCTGGGCCCCTACCCACAAGACCACCCTTCAGTTCTGAAAAATGTGGGTTGAAATTCTGCCTTCATTTACACCTATGTATCAACAGCACTGCACCAGCATGACTGAGGGCAGACTACGTCCTTTGGGCCATGTTTTCACACAACTTTGCTTGTGCATTTTTCCAGCACTGGAGACAGAAGTGCTAGAAAATGCACGTGCAGGTGTGTGCGCTGAAAAGGAGAGCGGAATGAAACCCCTTTCAATATCCGGTCCAATGTGCCTGGTAACCAGTTCACATCTGAAACATATGCGGAATGTCTTACCTCCTCTAGAGTGGTTTGACTCACTGAGAAGTGCCTGATTTTGAAGGCGATTTTGTTGGTTTCCAGAAGATCAAATATGTTTGCTACTCCTCCTGCGGAGACAGGCACGTGATATTCTACCGTATTGAGATGCCGGTCCTGTGGGAAGAAGAGCAGTGTGATAAAGTCAAGGTAACATATGCAGGCTGTAAAAGGTTAACAGGTCCCAGCAGGTCATACAGCTGCTTGGGTGCAACATAAAAAGGTAGGGGAAGCTGACTCAAAATGGAATTAAGCGGGAGGATGTGTCTTCTCCCTTTCTGACTCTCTCAACTGAGAAAAGCCTATGGGCAATGACTGCCTAGTGCAGCGGTTCTCAAACTTCATTACACTGCGACCCCATTCTGACAAGAAAAATTACTGCATAACTCCAGTGCCCTGGGTTACTCAGAATAGTTAGTATTTTAAATAAAAAATGGTTCTGCCCCTCCACTGCCTCCTCTAAAGCTGTGGTTTAGGGTTTCAGCCCCATCACCAACCCCAGAGCTCTGGGTTGGGTCTTTCTGCCCTGGTGACTCCATCCAAATGGGGTCGCAACTCAGTTTGGGGTCACAATCCACACTTTGAGGACTGCTGGCCTCATGTGTTTCCAGTGAGCTGCTTTATGTTTGTGGTACTCTTTGGTGGTGAATAAACAAGCTCTGAGGAATGGGCCTTAGGAAGATAGGGGTCTGGAGCTTTATTTCCCTTCTCTGGCTGGTAAAGCTACTCCCCAGCTGACAGGCTAGTTAGTCCACTCTGTAATATCTCGGTGAAGACTGAGAAAGCTAGAGAAGAAATTTCTTGCATGGGAAACATTGTTGTGCAACAAATATCAGGTATATTCTGGAATCTATCTGAGGATCCAACTAAAACTTCTATTATCTTAGGCTTTTGGGGAAGACTAAAGTGCATGACGGACTAGGGTCTTCAGGGAAGATGTGGTATTTCCAATTTGTAGTTTGGATGAATGACTTTGAAAGTTGGGGTTAAGCTAGAGGGTTGGCTGGTCCTGCTTCAACACTGTGTCACTCCACTTTGATGCCAATGTAATTCTATTACCAGAGGCACTGAATAATCCCAGCTCCCTCTGAAAACAAGTGGAGCTAGACAGCTACAGCCTTCTGTAGCACTGACATCAATGGGATTACTCAAGTGAGTCTGGAGTTGCCGGATTAGACTCCTCTCTTGCATGCTCACAGTCACCATTTGGCTGTGTTTTTAAAGCCACCTAGGAAATCTGGATGCTCTAATTCCACTAAATTTAATTGGACCTCGGTGTCCAAACCCTTTTGTCAGCTCTGTAAATCTGAGCCTTGCCTCTGCTTTGGAAGAGAGAGTTGGGTGTGCAATTCCCTTATGCTCTGAGAGCATAATGCTCTGGGCAGCTATTGCTGAGTCAAAGCTGTGGTCAGAAGAAGCTTACAAGATATCAATGGTGAATATAACATGTCTGAGATGGGATCCCGTTCTCAGCTCCCCCAGCATCTGATCTGATCTATCCTACTTACCTTCAGGCATGTATTTGGAAAGTGGGACTGCATTAAGTCCGTCAGAGCCTCCGTGCTGACCGCACTGCTCATCAAGTGCATCTTCACAGTGAATCCTCTTCCGAACCTAGACAGGAAAGCAGAATGAATGCTGCACAGCAGGTACGGAACCGACACAGAGAGTCAAGTAGCCTTGCTGGGAGCTCTTGTGAAACAAATCCAGCCCCGGAATATCTCCAGTGAGGTCAACAGCATCACACTAGGAATAAATCTGGATCAGCAATCCAGTCAGGGTGATCATTAGTAAGCCATGAAGTTCATCATCATCATATGTTTTTAATTTCTATATTAAAGTCGACCAAGTTATTGTATCATCTGGGTAGAGGCACATGCCTCTCAAACACTGAACAAAAGCTTCATGGAGGCTGAACATGCATTATTGAGCGAGCTGGTTGAGAATTTCTTAACAAAATATTTTTTCATTGGCAAGTGCTGATTTGTAGACTCCTCTCAGGTCCTGGGTGGCAGAGGGAGAGAGGGCTCCCCAGAGAAACCAAGTGGCTAGAGCACTCACTTGGGATGGGGGTGACCCTGGTTCAAGTCCCTGATCTGCCTGTTGTGGAACAGGCACTTGAACTTGGTCCCCCTCATTACAACTGAGTGTTGGCTAGGCTGGGGTGGGTCTCTCTCACTCTCAGACATGATGAAAAGCTTTGGGTTTGTTCAGCTGCAGAATGAAACCCAGTGCCAAAACCCTGACATTCGTCACAAAACAGAACGCTTGTTTGCCAGCCAGCCCCCCATCACTATTTACCACAGAGTCCCAGAAACAAAAAGCAGAAAGGCTTTCAGTGACGTCCATGGTTTGTTCACTACATGCTAATGCCTTGAGTACACACAGTGAGATCCTCAGCTGACGTAAACCAGCATACTTCAGTTGCCTTCAGTGAAGAGCCACTGCTTTACATTAGCTGGGCATCTGGCTCTAAATGCAATATAGTGAAAGGAGAGAAGATACATTTTACTGACCTGCTCTTAATATGCTGCAAAGAGCCAAGGCACTGGAAACGTCCATTCACCATAATAGCTAGCCTGGTACAGAGAGCTTCACATTCTTCCATGCTGAAAAGCAAACAGAGAAACTCTATACCAGGAGTGGCCAAACTGTGACTCGTTTTATAGTTAAAGTGCAGCTCACGGAGTCCCTGCTCCTGCTGCTTCCCACAATTCTCCACCTACCAGACTGAGTGGTGCGGAGCTCAGGATCTCTGCCTTGCAACAGGATGGTGATGTAAGGGCTTCTGCACTGTGGGGAGGGGGGTTCTTGGGGCTTCCTCCCGACGGGGTGCACCTCCCATGGCTCGGGGCTTCAGCAGGAGTGGGGCTGAAGCCCCAAGCCGGAGCAAGTGCCTTCCACGGAGCAGAAGCCCCAAGGTGCACCCTGGCTCTTGAACTTCTGAAGACTGTCATATGCAGCTTGGAGGATCAGTAAGTTTGGCCACTCATGCTCTATAGAGTCACTGAATGGGAATAAAAGACACTCTAATGGCCAGAGCATTAATGGTTTCCCATGAGCTACACAGGAAATTAACCTGTAACTCATCATCTCAATCACCTCAAATCTCTAGCTGGCTCCTACTCCACTAGGATAGGGAGGGTCCAGGACCGTATTTAAGGGCGTTAAATACCTCCGGGGATTTGGGCCCAGGATTTGTTCAATGCAGAGCAATCACACATTTCCAGGAAGTGCTGAACACTTCCTGGAAGATCTTCCTGGATTTTCATATTGCATGTTATTGCAGGTAGATGTTACTAAAGATGGGCTCAAGCAGCATAATCTTGATCCAGATACATTTGCTGCTGCTGTGATTCAGCTGTGATTCATCTCCACCCTCTTTTTGTCAGAGGATGGAGATGGATGGCAGGAGAGAGATCACTTGATCATTACCTGTTAGGTTCACTCCCTCTGGGGCACCTGGCATTGGCCACTGTCAGTAGACAGGATACTGGGCTGGATGGACCTTTGGTCTGACCCAGTATGGCCACTCTTATGTTCTTATGATTCAGTCCATTATTCAGACTTGGAAAACTTGGAACTGGAAGTATGTTTAAATTTCAGTGCCCCCAAAATTCTAGGGTGTTCCAATGTGCGGTTTTAGTTTGGGCTTAATAAAGCATAACGGCAGCCAGTAAACTCTACCTGTGGGAAGTGAGTATCACTGAACATTGGTTCTGTACTTCCTCAGAGATGATTTTCCAAAGGTGTCGTTTAGCATTAGGATCCATTCCAGAGCTTGGTTCATCCTTTAAAAAATAACACCCCCCCCCCAGATTGTAAGTTTAAATAGTAAAGAAAATGTCATTTCTGTTCATGTCCATATCTGCTCTCTGTTTAGAATTGTCATTACCGACACTACAAATATCAATACAACCACTTTGCTCTTATATGGCGCTTTTGGTCTGTATTATTTTTATGTATGATGATAGTGCCTAGGATGGGACCCCCTTGTGCCAGGCGTTGTACAAACACAGACTAAGAGGAAGTCTCTTATCCAAAGAGCTTACAAACTAAACAGACACAGAGCGGAAATGACTTGTCCAAATTCACACAGAAGGCTTGTGGCACAGCCCTCTCCACTGCTAAGGACCTTATCCGAACATTAAACTAATTTACAAACCCTTCGGCTGCCGAGAGGATTTGGAAATCCACTTCCCATTAATTTTGAATCAATTAACTTGAAAACCTCAGCCTTACTTTTCCCAGAACAAAACTGACTCTGAGGTGCCACAGATAAACCTCCTCTGTTCTATTTCACACTTCTATAAATAACACCAACTTATTAATAAATTGTAGCTCTGATCCAAACAGGAGGTAATACCAGACTGCACTTCATCTCCACACCCATCTGTCTTCTGGGTAATATCGACTTCATTTACGGACAAACAAGTTTTCTGTCTTCAGGTTTCCACAGACAATAAGCTACAGATGACTAACAGTATGTTCTGCCCCACCTCATTCATCATCAACAAAATTGCCAGCCAGCTTCCTATTGTAGAATGGTTATTGTTGGTGACAATGTATTATACGAAGCAGAAAGAAAACAGATTTTGTTCAAAAAGCAACTTGTGCTCCTCTTCTCCCTTTTTATTGAGATTTTATAGGTAAAAAGAGAAGCTAAACTTAGAAGGAATGATCTAAATTTACAGGTGGCTCTTCAACGGGTGTAAATCAAAGCTGTGCCCATCTAGCCCAGTGTTTGGAAAACTGATGTCCAAGTATTGCAGAATTTACAACACAGCGGTGGCAGGGTGGTCTGGTACTTTGTGGGGTTAGTTTCTGTAGTTTAAAAGACTTACATTGCCTATGGTGTGACTGAGTGAATGTGATATGAACAGAGTCTGAAAGATCATCTTGTCTTGGTTTTCCTCCCTTCTCTGTTATGTTTATTTATGCTGAAACATTTCCTTTTTTTTCCTATGAGCCCAAAGAGTGCTGACATGTGGGAATAAGGTTGGTTGCCTTAACAACAATTAGGCAGAAAAGACTGGGGCTAATTGCACTGATTTAATCCTGAAAGGCCAGGTGAGGCTTGTTGAGGAAAGCAGAGCATGAGGCCAACAGGAGCAGGAGAAGGGGCAGATAAAAACAATTGCTTAGGCAATATGGAGGTAATTTAAACATTGGTCACTTCTGGATGCTGGGTTAACTAAACTTGGTGTGCAAGGGCTATCTCTTAGAGAACTGCAAGCTGAAAAGCCTCACTGGGAAATCCAAATTGCGACTTTGGGTGTGCATGTATGGAATGTTGTGTGTGCATCCTTTCCCAGCTCAGGAAAGGGTGATGAAAACTTGTGGGTATCCCTCAAGAGAGAAACATCTGTGACTCTTATGTCAAAGCCAGACTGACTGCTTGAGGCATCTCTTTGACAACAGCAAATGGCAGTTTGAACAAAGAGAACATTTCAGTTATGAAGCTACTTCAGAGCAAAACTCCAGTATAATGTAAGAAGAAAATGTTAAGCTACATTTAGGTGAAACATTGTAATATCCTTCACATGGCAAGAGATATATGCTTTCTAGATTGTATCTTAAAGAGACACTACTGTTCTGGTTCTGTTTTTCACCCCATGGCAGTTTGGGGCCACTGGTACAAGCTATCTGCTCCTTTCATCCCATTCTTGCTATACCATGGAGCGCGTGATCTCATCTTAAATCTGATATGGAAGTTGTAGAGAGATAATAAGTATGGAACAGTGTGATAGCAATTTCAGTTTCTTTCCCTTTCAGAGCAATAGGTAAACACAATATGGTACCTGTGAAGGAGCACGCATGCAGAGCCTCTGGATTTCTCTCTACTGCTGCTCGATTGAAGTAGGGGCATTTCAGACATGTACAGTCAGGAGGATAATGATCTCTTTATACAGCATTGGTTAGACCAGGGGTTCTCAAACTTGGGCCCTGGCTTCTTCAGGGTAAGCCTCTGGCAGGCCGCAAGACGCTTTGTTTCCCTGAGCATCCACAGGTACGGACACTCGCAGCTCCCACTGGCCGTGATTCGCCGTTCCCAGCCAATGGGAGCTGTGGGAAGTAGTGTCCTGGACCACGTTGCTTCCTGCAGCTCCCATTGGCTGGGAATGGCAAACCACGGCCAGTGGGAGCTGCAAGTGGCCGTACCGGTGGACGCTCAGGTAAACAAAGCATTTCACGGCCCAACAGCAGCTTACCCTGAAGAAGCCATGGCCCAAGTTTGAGAACCCTTATGCCTGGAATACTTCATAAAGTTCTGGTGTCCACATTTTAAAAAAGCTATTGAAAAATTGGACAGGGTGCAGAGAAGAGCCACAAAATAATTTGAAGACAGGAACAAAGAATACCTTCGAGTGAGAAACTTAAAATGCTCCATCTGTTTAGCTTATCAAAAAGAAGATTGAGAGGTGACTTGCTTACAGTGTATAAGTACCCTCCTGAGGAGAATAAAGTGGGAACTAAAGTGCTCTTTAATCTATCTGAGAAAGGCATAACAAGAACTGATGGCTGGAAGGTAAAAAACAGATCAATTCAAATTAGAAATAAGACACAAATTTGTCAGTGACCATTGGAACAAACTACCAAGGGAAGTGGTGGATTTTCCATCTCTTGATGTCTTCAAATGAAGACCTGATGCCTTTCCAGAAGAAATGCTTAAGTCAAACACAACTTATTGGTTTTACTAAAGGTAGATCGTGCCAAACCAACCTGATCCCCTTCTTTGAGAAGGTGACAGATTATTTAGACAAAGGAAATGCAGTAGACCTAATTTACTTCGATTTCAGTAAGGCATTTGACACGGTTCCACATGCGGAATTATTAGTTAAATTGGAAAAGATGGGGATCAATATGAAAATTGAAAGGTGGATAAGGAACTGGTTAAAGGGGAGACTACAACGGGTCATACTGAAGGGTGAACTGTCAGGCTGGAAGGAGGTTACTAGTGGAGTTCCTCAAGGATCGGTTTTGGGACCAATCTTATTTAACCTTTTTATTACTGACCTTGGCACAAAAAGCGGGAATGTGCTAATAAAGTTTGCGGATGACACAAAGCTGGAGGGTATTGCTAACACGGAGAAGGACCGCGATATCATACAGGAAGATCTGGATGACCTTGTAAACTGGAGTAATAGTAATAGGATGAAATTTAATAGTGAAAAGTGCAAGGTCATGCACTTAGGGATTAATAATAAGAATTTTAGATATACATTGGGGATACATCAGTTGGAAGCAACAGAGGAGGAGAAGAACCTTGGAGTATTGGTTGATCACAGGATGACTATGAGCTGCCAATGTGATATGGCCATTAAAAAAGCTAATGCAGTTTTAGGATGAATCAGGCGAGGTATTTCCAGCAAAGATAAGGAGGTGTTAGTACCGTTATATAAGGCACTGGTGAGACCTCACCTGGAATACTGTGTGCAGTTCTGGTCTCCCATGTTTAAGAAGGATGAATTCAAACTGGAACAGGTTCAGAGACGGGCTACTAGGATGATCCGAGGAATGGAAAACTTGTCATATGAAAGGAGACTCAAAGAGCTTGGCTTGTTTAGTCTAGCCAAAAGAAGGCTGAGGGGGGATATGCTTGTTCTTTATAAATATATCAGAGGGATTAATATTAGGGAAGGAGAGGAATTATTTAAGCTTAGTACCAATGTAGACACAAGAACGAATGGGTATAAATTGGACACTAGGAAGCTTAGACTTGAAATTAGACGAAGGTTTCTAACCATTAGAGGAGTGAAGTTTTGGAACAGCCTTCCAAGGGGAGTAGTGGGGGCAAAAGACATATCTGGCTTTAAGACTAAGCTTGATAAGTTTATGGAAGGGATGGTATGATGGGATAGCTTAATTTTGGCAATTGATCTTTGATTACCAGCAGATAAGTATGCCCATTGGTCGGTGATGGGATGTTGGATGGGATGGGATCTGAGTTACTGCAGAGAATTCTTTCCTGAGTGCTGGCTGGTGAGTCTTGCCCATATGCTCAGGGTTTAGCTGATCACCATATTTGGGGTCGGGAAGGAATTTTCCTCCAGGGCAGATTGGCAGAGGCCCTGGAGGTTTTTCGCCTTCCTCTGCAGCGTGGGGCATGGGTCACTTGCTGGTGGATTCTCTGCATCTTGAGGTCTTCAAACCACAATTTGAAGACTTCAATAACTCAGACATAGGTTAAGGGTTTGTTATAGAAGTGAATGGGTAGGGTTCTGTGGCCTGCTTTGTGCAGGAGGTCAGACTAGATGATCACATTGGTCCCTTCTGACCCTAAAGTCTATGAATCTATTATTGGGCTCAGTACAGGGGTAACTGGGTGAAATCTCATGCCCTTTGTTATACATGTTGACCTGTGAACCCCTGACCGCATCCTACAGAAGTTATGAGGCAAGCGACCGAGGATTATAAGATTTAGCAATGAATGCATTATAATACACAAGTGCACAGCAAAGAACAAATTGATGGAATGCTAATGAACTTCTAGGGGATTTTTAGTATGTGTAACCATGAGGTTAACTTCATTAATATATTGGAAATTCTGGGAAAAGGTATTAATGCAAAAAGCTATGTCAACAATCATAACACCAATTTTGGTTTCCCGGACAACCAAAAATGGACCAAAGGCCAGAAAATGATCTAACCATGGTCATGGGACATGTGTGGGTGTTCAGGGGAAGAAAGTCCGAGATATCAAATAAGGTGTAAATCCAACCTTCAACTGGGATAATCAGAATGACAGCATAAGCGACAGCCAAAACCATCATCACCACTCATGGTGACCTCCACTTACTTTTCTTTCCATCTTCACTTCTAATGGCCTCCATTGCAAGTATGCACAATGCAGTGAACCACTTTACTGTACTTATGCATATTAATTTTTCTATCATTTCACTTATATTTGTCTGTACTAACTAAAGTCCAAAGTTTGTGTGTGCTTCACCAATCTTCAACTCAGCAACATTTCTTACGTAGCTGCTGAGTAAAAGAACTTGTTATGAGCGACTGATGAAATTTGCACTCTACACTTATCCAAGGCTACAGACAGGAGGTCAGAATAGATGATAAAATGGTCCCTTCTGGCCTTAAAAGCTACAGATCTTTTCATCCCAAAATTTCTGATTTCTTACCAGCAATAGAATTGATGGATTACCAATGAGGGCCAGAGCAGTCGATAACTTTCTGTTAGTGCCATAGCTGCACATTGAGGTGACTCTGTCTTTGTACGGCATCAGATTAAGTCTATGAAGAAGCTGATGTACAATCTGTGGGTACAAATAATAATAATAATAAAAACTTGGTTTACAATGAGAATTAGACCAACCATAGAATATCTGGAACAGGTATGTATTTGCCAACAATTCAGGACCCAATCCTCAATAGGTGCAAATTAGTGTAGCTCCAATGACTTCAACAGAGCTACACTGATTTACATCAGGTAGCGATCTAGTCCCAGTCTCTGGCAGTTCAGATACTATACTTAAATGTCCTTTGAAATAGCATATTGCTGCCAGGTTGAGTTTCACTCCACAGAAGTCTTTGAAGTGTGGAGACTTGGTTTGAAATACCTGTTAAAATACATAGGAGTTCAACGATTTCATGAAGACCCCTTGGGATAAATACATTGGGGACACAACCTTGACTAATCCTGCTTACAAATCCCAGCTTCCCTTCTTCATTTAGGACTTGAACTTGTAAACACTTACTATTGAAGCCAATGGGAGTATTTGCACAGATGACTGCGTAGGGAGAGTTTTAACAGCATTGCCCAGTTCTAAGTCAGTTCCATACCATGCCCCCGTGTTACGAAACTTTCAAGTTCTGTGACCACCCCACATCCGTCTAGCCACAAAGCAAGGGAGTCCCAGGTTGGAAATTCATGATTGTCATCCACATTGTTTATTATTACACATAACGCCCTTGATCAAGACCACTGAAGTCAATGCAAAGACTCTCACTGACTTGACTGGATTCCAAGGGACTCTTCAGTCATATGGGTCTACTCACTCCTTTAATCTGTTTCTCTGGGATGCCGTGTAGCCGAGCATAGTAATACATGTGCTCTTCCACCGTCAGCAAGTCATCCAAGGCATCTTCTTGAGGGCAGTAGCCAAAGAGCGACCAGTGGGTGTCATCAATGTCACTCAGGGATCTGGATCAGGAAAGGTGAATGGTCATTTTATAAACACTTCATAAGTCTCATACATGCTCTATTAAACAGGAAGGAAAGGGGGAAATGTAGCCCTCACCGGGGCAGGAATGCGTTTAGTTCATAATATAAAGTCCTGTGCAGATCTGACGTTCTTAGCTCTTAAAAGGAAGGATTGTGTGTCTCACACTGAGTAGTACCTCACACTGCCCATCCCTCCGGTAGTTTTGATGGGCCAGTTTCCAGCAGCCTTACTCATGTTTAAGGTTAAGATTTAGTCATGAGTATTTTTAGTAAAAGTCACAGACTGGTCACAGGCAATAAAGAAAAATATACAGACTGTGACCTGTCCATGACTTTTACTATCAATACCCGTGATGAGAAATCTCTGCTCTGAGGAGCTCCTTCTACAGCTGTGGAGGCTGACTTCCCCCAGTGGCCTGTTGCTCCAAGACCCCCAGAGACTGCTTTCCTGACAGCCTCCAGGGCCACTGCTCTGGCCACCCCCAGGACCGCTGCTGCTCCAGCAGTCCCTGGGGTCTTTGCTCCAGCCACCCAAAGGACCGCTGCTTGGGTGATCCCCAGGGCCAGCTGCCTAGGGCCGCCCAAGCAGCAGCCAGTGTGGCTGGCCCCGAGGACTGCCTGAGCGGCTGGTCGTGGGGCCACTCCAGCAGCGGCTACTGCAACTGGACCCTGGGAAGAAGCTATGAAGGTCGCAGAAAGTCACAGAATCCATGACTGTGACCTCTGTGACAGAATCGCAGCCTTACTCATGTCTAGTAGCACTTTACTCCATCATCAGACCCACTGATTTCAGTGGGACTAGTTGTGGAATGTGACATTATTCAACAAGAGAAAGGGTGACAGAATCAGGCTCTTAATGACTAAGGGCCAGATTCTGATCTCACAGTGGTGTACACCAGGAGAAACTCCATTGACACCAGTGGAGTTGCACCAGCATAAAAATTTGTCAGTGAAATGAGACTGAAGACCCGAGGAATTAAATATAGTATTTTAAAATGGTTGAATTTTCTGCTTTTTATTAAGTCTAACTCTTTTTAATTTGCTTTGTTGATCCATTCGAGCTAGGGTAAATGACAATTTTTTTTCCAGATAGCCTTGTTGATACATCACTTCCGTACCCAGTTTGATCCCGGACTCTCAATCTTCCACTGGTAGCCCCGATGTCTCCTGTTAGCATTTTAAAGATAGTTGTCTTTCCGGCGCCGTTCACTCCAAGCAGCCCGAAGCACTGGTTATGAGACAGAAAGAGAGACATTTAGCATGCTGCATTTAATGCTAAAGTATTGTTATGCAGTGAGTGCTCAATGCGCCTTGTCACTTCTCCTTCCCTAGCCCTTGAGCAAAACAGATTATGGAAAAGGCTCAGGCAGTCAAAGTGCATATAAATATTATAATGGTGGTTGTTTATTGGGCAGTGTACTGCAGTGCGTATTAGGCTCCTCTGTTTAATATAGTAAGAAATAATGGATGGGTCTTTAATACTATCATTCCTTTTATTGCAAAGTGCATTTTCATATGTAGGCCATGTGAAGGATCAAATCCTGATCATCTTACTCTTGCAATCCGCTGCTGCTGCAGCTTCACTCTTATTGGTACCTGCACTAGCCAGATTAAAGCTAGCTCAGTATGTCTACATGTGCTTCAAATTACACCTCCTACAGCAGCGTAGACAGACCCATAGTAAGACATAGTCACTGTATAGACACTTAGTACCATTCATAGGACCTGGTCCTGCAGACACAGACCGATGGGAGAGGAAGCAAAGGTATAGAGGGAGAAAGAGTCAAATACATAAATGGCTGTTATGAGTCTAATTTCCACTGACTTTCCATGGGATTTAGGGTGTATCTGCCATTTATGCCTTTGAAAATCTCCCCTACTGAGATCATAGGCTAGATTTTCAAAAAGCGTCAGCTTCCATTTACCCAGAGTGCTAAGTCATTCTGCAAATCTGGCTGTTGGTGTCAAACTAGGATCTCAGCAATTCTGGCCTTGCTCGAGATCACCCAGCAGGCCAGTGGCAGAGACAGGAACAGAACCCAGGTCTCCTAGTCCCATCCATTGGACCACACTGCCTCTCCAACTGGCCATCCCACTTTCCAAGCCCAATGCTGTGTGAATAAAGAGTCATGAGTACATGTCTAATGATAACTGTAAATTCATGACAACAAACCATCAATGATAAAGACCCTATTGTGTTAGACGTTGTATAAACACACAGTTAAAAGACAGTCCCTGCTGGAGTTCACTCTCTAGAAAAGCATAGTTTCCCTCCCACCTTTCCTTTGTCTTGTCTATTTAAACCCTTTGACGCAAGGACCATCTCACTCAATGTCCATGCTATACTTAGTACAAGGGGGTTCCGATCCCAACTGGGGTCTCTGGGCTTTACTATAATACAAATAATCAGTGATACTCAACAGATGTAGGTGACAAATACCAGAGGGAAGAAAGGAAGGATGAGGTACCAATAAAGCAAGTTATTGTCCAGTAAGTAGTATCTCAGCTCACCGCTTACGTAGCTGCTGTCAGATGGTCTTCCTGAGTCTTAAGCAGGGATTGGGAAGACAATAAGGAAGTGGCTTGGAGGACATTTTCAGTTTCCTTTACTATAGGATAGGCTTCTGATTCCATAGCCTGTTTGCTTACCTCTCCTGCTGGAATTCCAATGCTGACATTTCTGACTGCCATGATCCTTCTGAGAGGAAGATGGTAGATCTTGGTGAGGCTCTGGAGCTGTACCACGTCGATATCTGCTTGGCCAGACTCAACCCGCTCCCTCTCAGCCTGAACATCTTTGTCTTCATCAGCTGCCTCCAGCAGAAGCGGTAGCCTGCCATGCACTTTGTCGAACAGGAATCTGAAGGAGTAGGAGACAGGTGATTTTACATTCTGGATCTGCGTGTGCAGAGGACTCAGTGTCTTTTCAGCAAAACTGAAATAAGATCCTATTATATGCTCTCATTATATTAATTTAAACTCTCTGCTATTATTATTCCATGTACGAAACTTAAAAACAAATGTTTTTTCTTTATGAAGCTTTTCCTTGTATTCAACAAATGCATTGCTTTTGGTGTCGGTCCTACATCGTGGCAGCTTTCAGTTTTGGTGACAGTTTTTACTATTAGAATTTGGGGGGCAGCTCATGCATGAAGTGAACCTAAATCAGCTTGGGCTCAAGATGCCATCGAATGCATTGCAGGGGCTCTGGATCTGCTGACCCCATGGCCACTCTTCCTATCAACCCATCAATATCCCTTGGCACCGGAGATCTGAAATGGCCTTTCCAACACAGAATGGATACAGTCAGCCAGGCCTGTTCTTTGAAATCGAACTCACAGGCCTACGTGGGTATTACAATAATGAATACCTCTCCCCTCCCGGGGACTAGAATTGTCCAGCATGTGCAGAAGTAGGATAGGTAAGCCATTACCCACAATGCCCACAGAGAAGGAGGTGCAACAAAAAAATTAAGGCGCACACATTTCCATTAGCAAAGAGTCCTGTGGCACCTTATAGACTAACAGTCGTACTGGAGCATGAGCTTTCGTGGGTGAATACACACACGGCTACCCCTCTGATACTTGACACATTTCCATTAGTCATCGCTATAACCACAGGCAGATATGGGAACCGCCGGCAGAGAGAGCTTACGCTGGGTTTGCACAGCACTGTGTAAGTTTATGGAGCTATGCAAAATAATGCTAATGGTGACAGTGTCAATGACTAAAGCTCTGAGCTCTGTTTTAATCTACATTTGTAGGAATACAGATGTTACTTACTCTAATATACTAGACCAGACTTTCTGAATCATCCCGTCATGCATTAAGAGCCGAACTGCAAAGAATATAGTGCCCTGGATAAACATGCCAAGCAGCTTGGAGCTTATTCTGTCCATCTCAAAGGTTCTGTCAGGGTAATCCACTCCGTAGGCTTTTAAGAAGCCCATCAGCGCCTGGTGCTGAGACAATTCAATCAAGCCATATCCAAAGCAGAATTGTGGAGAGATTAGGAAAACATGCCTCAAGATTTCAGCGAGATTATGCAAGCCCTGAAAGAAGAGAAACACTAATGATCATTGTGACTTTATTCTTGGGACAGCATTGGGACTGAGGCCTGTTTGGACTTATTGGCATGTCTCACACCATGGATAAATCAACAGCAAAGAGCTCCGAAACTGTTTGTTTCACAATTGCAAGGCATTGAGGGTGGGAAAGTCACTGGGAGTTGGTGTCTAACTCCCTTAGGTGCTTTGGAAATGGCACCCAGTGATCCTACTTCCTGGTACAGATCCTTGGCTCTTATTCCAGCTACTTTGCACTGCTCAGGTAGCAGGCAGCTGCCGGAATGGTGCTCTGAGGCTGCACCTGGGAATTCTCCTGATGCAGGGAATGCCCAGGCGAGGGAAAGCTGAGTAAGCAGGTTGCAGGCTGGCGTTCTTCATGAAGCTGGGGTAGCTATCTAGCCGCGCTAACCCTTGCTCCCCATCCATGGAGCCTCAGAGCTGTGGATCCATCCCACTGCATGCTGAATTGCAGGGCACCCCCATGAACCTCAAAGGGACACAAGTAGCACCCAAATCCTTGTTCTCACTTTCTGTAGCACAAGTGCATCGGTTCTGCTTGGTCAAGCAGCTCCATGCCCATTTATAAGGAGACACTTTTGGCCCAGGGAATTGCTAATGCATGACAAACAGCCAAGCACTGAGCCTAGCAGTGAAGAGCTATTGTATAATATTGTTATTGGCTAACACGAGCAGTGAAGACTGCTGAACATGACTGACATTACACATGGCACATTGGATATGCAACAAATTAGCATGGAAGGAGATCAGCTCCATATTGATGTGTCTAGAAAACTACAAATGTCACAATCCAAGGGTCTGGTAAACAGGTATTGCCTGACAATAGGACAAGGGCTAATTCCTTTTTGTTTTTTAATTAAGAACTTGTTCTTGTAATAAGCAAACAAAAAAGCTTATGTTTTAGCCAGGACGGATTCTCTAAGGCACAAGAGAAGCAGATCTATTAAAGACCAGTGCTTCACTTTAGGGAAATATCAGTGCCTTCAAGGCACTTTTCCCTTTGCACAGACAGGAATCCATTGTAGAGAGCACTTGTTTCACAGTTAGATGAAAGAAAGCTCGTCTGATGGTTAAAGTGGCATGGTGTAGCCCTTGGGGCACTGAGTACTCAGCCTCAGTAATTTTCACTGGAGGAACTTAACTTCGAATACAATCATCTTTCCCAAAAATGTGGGCCCTCTTTCATTCTCTGATCTCTCCCACATGCATCTGGTTTCCACCCTCCAAGATGGCCACGCCCATCTGCCTCTCTCTCCACTCCTGGTTCCTAACCACAGAGTGGCGGGGGGTGGGGGCAAATTACATGGAGAAGAAAGAGTCTCACTTGCCCCATGTTTGGACATAGGGAACCTCACCAGATCTCTAGAGTAATGTCCCCTACTTGACCTCCCTCAAAACCTTGAAAAACAATGGAAGTCCATGGGTATGATCCAAAACCCATTGAGATCAATGGAAAGACTCCCACTGAGTTCAATAGCCTTTGACTCAGGCCCCGACATGTGTTGCACTTGGAAACCACTCAGTTTTCTAAGAGTTAACATAGGGCTTCTCTACATGGTGCATTAGTAGTACTGGTTAAAATGGGATACCTTAGCATACACACGGAAACTTTCAGAGCATGCCAGCAGCAGGGTCCACCCAGGCCAGTTAACGTGCAACACATTAGTGTGCACTAGAATTTAAACTCCATTAGTGAGGACTGATTCATCATGGAGACAAGGCCAAAGTATTAGTGAGCTCTTACCTGATCAGTAGCCTTTTCCTGGGCCAGTAGAAACACAACCGAGTGAGTAATGATGGTATTAATGCTAAAGGACAAGTTGATGCTGACATAAACTATGAAGGCCATTCCTGTTTCCTTGAAGATCCCAGCCAGCAAATACATCCATGAAAACGTTGCATATCTGTAGGTCACCAGCAGCAGAGACAATATGAAAGTAATTTAAAGAGTGGGGAAAACCGGCAACAAAATAATTCAGCTCAGGAACTTCTACACAGGAGGGTAGAGTCATTATAGTAATAATGATGCCTATTTCTCATGTAGCGCCTTTCCTCAGCAGATCTCTTCACCCGTTAACCTCACAACACTGCTCTGAGGCAGGGGAGAATCATTATCCCCATTTTACAGATGAGGCACAGTGACTTGCCCAAGGTCACAGAAGATGTCTGTGGTGGACCAGGGACTTGAATTGTGGCTTCCCATAGCCTTGGTCAGTGCCCTAACCACCAGACCATCCTTCCTTCCAGGCTGACCTTGGACTTCAGTGTCTCAGGAAGTTGAAAGAAAAAAAATCAAAGCTTTCTGGTTGAATTTGGGGGAAATGTTGATGACACATATTCATGGCAAATGAAAACTGTGCAACCACACTAGCTGAGGTCAAGATCTTGAAGACCTTGTAATCCTGACCCAATTCAAATTAAAAATGAAAACTTTGAGGAAAGACTCATAGCCATCCAGGGTTCTTATCTCCCCATGCCTGTCTGCTTAATTCTAACTCTGGCAGAGAAATACTTCCTGAGAACCAGACTGGGTGTCAGGAAGGGCTGAGTTACAGCGAGAGCTGGTTGAAAAAAGTATTTTGTGAATTTTATCCTGATATTTTTTTGGTTGAAATTTAAAAAATTTGAACAAGCTTGTTCAGAAAAACACAAGGCAAAATTTATCTAAATTTTCCTGATTTTTTTTTAAAATTTGGGAATATCACTGATAGTTTGACATTTGAATAGTTTCAGTCAGGTGTAGTTACAACCTAGGTTGTGTCTGAGACCTTGAGGATATTGGGTTTTGGTGTTAGCTGTGAAAATTTAGAGCTGCTTTTAGGGTAAAGTTTGTGTAAACAGGAAATAAGGACAACCATGCCTCATTCACCCCAGCCATTGTGTCTTGGGTCTCTGTAATCTTTACAGTTTAAGCTGCCTTTGGTTTGCCCCTGTCTAAAATGAGAGTAACAGTTCTTGCCTCATCTCTCCCAAGCCCTTTGAAGGCTCACTAGTTAACATTTACCAAGTGCCATCTCTCCAATTCTGCCAAGAGAGAGGATTCCTAGTAGCAGTGATGGGAGAGTCGCACAGCTTTGGTCAGGACTCCAAACCCTAAGCAAATTTCCCCCCCATGGAGTCATCTTCAAGTAACTGAGCCACACACTTACCCGAACAACATCATCAAAAGAAATACAGCCACTAAGTTATTATCGGTGAAGAAAGCAGGTATTTGGAAAGCTGAAATAACTCCTATTGAGAGGGCAACCGGGACCATAAAAAGAACCTGTGAAATGATATTAAAGAGTGTATCATAGTCAGAATAATTAATACTCTAATAGAGCTGCATGCAGCTTGTATGGGGGAGGGAATGACACCAGGTCTTAATTTTGCCCTAGAGGTGCAGTAAGCTGTCCATCAGTGGGAGAGGAGAATACATTCTGTGAGGCTCTCAGGAGCATCCCAGCTTTGAACTCTAGGAAGTGTGGATATGAAAGGCCTAGATGTGAAGGAGAAATGTCCCGGGCCTTTCTTATTATAGAATCACATTCTGCTGTTTACAATACTCTGTCAAGCCAGGGATCTACACAATAGCTGCCCCAAGTGCTTCTTGGTTTCCCCGACTTTGGGATTTCAAAGAATTTGCTGGTAGGTGTTCACTGAGAAATATCCGGTTGCTGAGAGCTCTGGATTAGTTTCAGCCTGCTGAATAGTGATTGCAGTTAGAACCCCAGGGCTATTTCAATAGGCTCATTTAAAAATCTGTAGCACCAACGTGAGAGCCCGGAGAATGAAAGCAGAGGCAGGCCAGAGTCACAGTCACAGGTGTATGACTAGTGACTCAGTGCCAGTTCTTCAAACCTGGCCACATTTATGGTGTGTTCAAATCCCTCGTTTGCACTCACAACCAGGAGCTGCTTGTTCCATTGCCCAGCTCCGTGAGCAGGCTTAAGCAGGTAACTCTGAACATTTGGCCCTAGGGGGCCTGTTATAATTCCTATTCCTGTGGTGCCCAGCAGCCCTACTCATGGGCCAGGACCCCCTTGTGCTAGGTGCTGTACAAAAACAGAACCAAAAGATGGCTCCTGTCAGGGCCGGCTCTAGCCATTTCGCAGCCCGAAGCACGGTGGCATGCCACGGCGGGTGCTCTGCCGCTTGCTGGTCCAGCGGTTCCAGTGGATCTCCCACAGACGTGGCTGCAGAGGGTCCACTGATCCTGCGGCTCCGGTGGAGCATCTGCAGGCATGCCTGCGGGAGGTCCACTGGAACCGCGGGACCAGTGGACCCTCTGCAGGCATGCCTGTGGGAGGTCTACCGGAGCTGCCTGCCGCCCTACCGGCAACCGGCAAAGCGTCCCCCGTGGCATGTCGCCCCAAGCACGTGCTTGGTGTGCTGGGGCCTGTAGCCAGCCCTGGCTCCCATCCCCAGAGGTTCACGTGGAGTTAATGAAATATTAAGGCCTTGCCTCCACTGGGATTTAGCCAGCAGTGTAGCTGCATTGCAAATTGCTAGTGTAGGTACATTGACATCAGCACAGCACAATTTGCACTGCTGATGCAGCTTGCAAGCCAAGGTAAGCTGCACCTGCACCTGCACCATTCAAGCTGCACTGCCCTAAAGAGTGTCTATGCTGATAGCCAGGTCATAGGTGCTTCATATGGTCCCTCCCACCATGGCACCTGAGTGCCCCACAGTCATTAATGTACCCTTACCACACCCCTGTGAGGCAAGGCAGTGCTATTATTGCCATTTTGCAGAGGGGAAACTGAGGCACAGAGTGTATGGCTACACGGCAGCTGGGCGGGAACCTCCCAGACCAGGTAGACAGGGCTCAAGATAGCATGCTAAAAATGGCTGTGAGCAGGCACATTGCAGCTCCGGCAGACACTCAGCCTGGCCTCCCAAGCTCAAGCCCTCTCAGCCTTGAGGTTAGGTGGTTAGCCCAAGCAGCAACATCCACACTGCTATTTTTAGCATGCTAGCTCCACACTATCTACCCAGCTGCCGTATAGACATACCCAGAGAGGCTAACTTGTGCCAGGTCACACAGTCTGTGGCAGAGGACGGCACTGAAGCCAGGTTTCCTATGTCTCCGGCTAGCACCCTAACCTAGCACAGGGCAGTTGTGCCAGTAGCTAAACAAAAACAAAAAAAAAACCCTTGCCCTGTAGACACGGCCCAAAAACTCTGCTGCACAGTTTCTGCCACAAGCTGTGTGAAACTGACTGAGGGACCAGTTTGTGTTAGTGTATGGGGGTGAGAGGGGAAGCTATATGAAAAGGAGAACATTTACAATGGATGCCAGAATTCTGACATCATGATGACCCAAAATAAGAATCAGTTAAATTTCAAGCCAAACAAACTTGTGGGGGGAAATCCTTAACATTACAAAAGAGAGAGCAAATTCGTGCTGTCAGATAAACATCAACTCAGATGAGCTGGGGAATCATCTACTGGGTGAAAAGGTTCTGTTTCATTGCCACTCCACTGAGATTATCTTCAGCACTGTCAGTCGTCATGATTTTGTCATGATCCTTGCAATGTTTGATGTTTTTCTTAAAACCCCAACTTCTGTAATTAGGTGAGAACCTCAGCACTTTGTGGTTGAGGAGAAAACCTTGAGAATGTGACCTCTGAGCACCATAATGGCTCACAAACCATAAGACAAAGACAAAGAGGACTATGGAATCCTGAAAGGGACTTTTTCAAAAAATGTAAAGAAGCGTGGGATCCTTTTGAGGCAGATGTCTAGATATATACAGCACATCACCCCTGACCTGACTAACAGTAACAGAAGATAACTTTTCTCTGACGTTAGAAGTTTGGAAACCTTTATATATTATATTACTTAACCCACCAGTTGGCTTTTTCCAGTCTCTCAAATCTCAGCCAAGAGATGTTTACAAATGTAGGATCTTGTATTCTGAAGGTTCCAAAAGTATCTACCATCTGCAGTAGAGTTCTGAAGATAGGGTCATATCCTGCAGCCCTTGCTCATGGGAATAGGAGCTGCAGGAACAGGTCCATAAGCCTTACCCAGATGTATAGGTCCTGGATGACAACAATTATTCCACCTCTGCAATCTAACTTCAAAGGCAATTTGGCATCTACTTGTTAAAAACTAACCCAAGTTTTGGTCTTTGCCAGGTTGATCTCTTATAAATCTGCTGAGTTTTATACATACCCCAGTGTTATGGTTCACAATTAATAATCGGTAATGCTTTTGAGAACAATACCTAGCTCTTTTGGTAGTGATGATATGACTAAGTCTAGGTAACAACCTTTAAATACAGAAGTGGGGATTTTCCACTCTAGAATCCTGTTCTCCATGCATAAAAGTTAAGTAATTTACCAGGTCGTAGATGAAGTTGGTCACCCAATAGCTCGTCACACCGATGCCTGAAATATGCTGCAGTTGCTTAGCTTTGGTCTGATGTTCTTTTACCACATAAAGCACAAAGCTGGCTGTTGTGATGGAGTAGCCAATCAGGACAGACATTGAGACTAGGATATCAAGCAAGCTACTGAGCCTGAGGAGAAAAGGGGAAGAAAGACAGAGTCAATGTTTGATTGCCCTGATTTAGAAGACAATATTCATAGCTTAAAAAAACCAAGGGCCTGATCCTGCCAACATTTCCTACTGGTTGTAGAGATGGCTCAGTGTAGGAAGCACTATGACGGGCAGAAAGGCTTTGCAGGGTGGGGACTGTGACAGCAGATTGTTTGGAAAGACAGAAAGAAAAATATGTATTGTCATTGCTTTGGCTGTGCTCCAAAATTGATGCTGTATCTATAATGTCCCCACATTTATCAGGGATTCTGAAAAGAAACTCAATGGGAAATCAGTAGCTCTGTAGATACAGGGAAGACAGTTCGCTTTTGTGAAAAGAGCAATTTGATTGCTCAGAAAAAGTTATTTATCAATTTAGGTGTTTTGTGATTTCCAGGTAGCTGTTTTGCTTCTATTGCCACTATATGAATCAAAGCAGCAGGTATCAGCCAAATTAAACCTCTTACATGACTTGTTCTTTACTCTGTCCTCCGGGATAGGGATGACTCACAACGGAAATACCTACAAAAAGAAGAGAAGTCTTTTGTAACGTGTATGACTAAGTTCCTCATTAGGCATGGAGGCTGGAAGTAATGCCGGCTATTGGTTATGGGAGGGAATCAGGTGGGGGAGGGGGCTGGGTTCTGCTCTCACTGTCTCACTGATTCATGGTGTGACCTTGGGCAGAATTTTCACAATTGCCATCAACTTTTTTTGAGTTGCTCTTGCAGGGCCTAATTTGCAGGAGTGTTCAGTGCCAGAGCTGCAGTCAATGGGAGCTGTGGATGCTCAGCAGCCCTGAAAAATCAAGCCCTGCAGTCCAAATTCAGCAAGAAACCCAAGTACATGCCTTTAGCCATGTGAACAGTCCCTTTGACTTCAGTAGGGCTACTCACCTACTTAAAGTTAGGTACATACTTAAACACCTTGCTGAATCAGGGCCCATGTGTTTTAAGTTGGGTGGCCCAATGCTGAAGCATTCAGAGGCCACATTTTAAGATCTTGGCCCTAATGTCTGTGTGCCTCGGTTTCCCCATCTGTAGAAGATGGATAGCACTTGCCCATCTTTGTCCCTGGGAAGAACACCATCCTATGCTGGTACAAAGAGTTATTTAATAGTCCGTTTCCAGTGGCCCCATTCAGACTTGAAGTCCTCAGCTGAGAATTGCAGAAGCATAACTCTGGGCCTGACCCAGTGATTTCCAAGAGCACTCAGTCAAACCAAAGGTCCTTGCTACCATTAATTAAGCCTCAGTACATTCTAGTGTGGTACTGAGTCCTGTGGCACCGTATAGACTAACAGACGCAGTGGGTATTCACCCACGAAAGCTTATGCTCCAATATGTCTGTTAGTCTATAAGGTGCCACAGGACTCTTTGCTGCTTTTACAGATCCAGACTAACACGGCTACCCCTCTGATACTAGTGTGGTAGTCAGCATTATTCCCATTTCAAAGCAGGGGAAGACAAGGGCAGAGAGGTTGAGTGACCCACCTAGGCCACCACAGGAGTTGGTATCAGAGTCAGGATTTTAACTCACCTGTTACAAGCCAGGTGCTCACTAGATCACTAGAACAGCCCTCTCCCTATTAGTACCACTCTCACTAAGTATGTACTGTAGTGATATGCACCTCTTGTAATTCTATGACATACTTTTGCTCATTTTTGATGAACTGCCCCATATCTGATAAGTACTATCTTGGATAACCCAGTGTAGAAATCATCTTCCACATTCTCCACTGGGTCTCCAGCCTTCCAGCAGACACCGGAATAAACTTCAGATAACACTGTTCGCGGTTAGGAAGGCAACCGGTATATTTTCTGATAAGAAAATTTAAATGTAACAGTTCTGTCTTGTGAAGCTAGAAAGAAGCACCCGGACCAAAAGAAACAGCCAGCCTACAGATATTAGTCTGACTATTGGTTTCAGCCCTGTGTGAAACTCAGGTCTTTCCCAATCAGATTCACAAAGTCAGGTCCGTGACAATTAAATGTCAGAGGGTGGCAGGAATTCTCTTACCAGATCTGCCAAAATGTTTGGTTTAAACACTTCCCTTCCAAAGCCAGCATCTAGCCCTTGATATGGGCGATATCACATATGAAGGGCTTTTGCTCTGTTTAGAAGCAATGAGAATCTATTTATCCACTGCACTGAGATAAAAAATATTCCAGGAGTGCAAGGACAATCATAAATGGACTAGAACCTGTAACCTTACCAAAGTCAACTATCTTATCCAAGAGTGTATGGCCATTATTCTCACTTAGACTAAAACTCCTTTTACACTAGCAGAGTGGTCTAAAGGTGTTTTGGGATAAATCAGAACAGGCCCAGTATTATTATTATCTGTGTGTTAATAGCCTGTTTTTGAGAGAAGAATGTCGAGTTCCTCTGGGAGAAAAACATTTGTCACATGTTAAATTAGCCACTGGGGGGAGCCCTGTAAATAGATTAGAAACATCGATGCTGGGAATGTAAAGTTAATTGACATGTTTTTATACGAGCTGTGGAACTCATGCAAAGGTTATTTCTTGGCCAAATCATGCTCAGATTCATGCCAGAGGTGGTCACATTTTTTTTTAGATTTGTATGAAGAAGAAAAATGATCAAGAGTTCTCCTGTTTCTCTATAACACGTACAATTACTTGTTTTTGTGATTACTGATTTTGAGTGAACATATTCGTACAAAACCCACAAAAGAATCAGCTTGATGTAATATTTGCAATTGCCACAGCAATGTCTTCAGAGGCCAGATCCAGTCATAACAAGACTCCAGGCCTGATTCTCCACTGCTTTGCACCCCAACTTGTAATTTACACCTGCATACAGTAAGAGCAAAGCTGGTGCAAAACATTTCCCTCCCATTTGGCAGCATTCAACACTCACTTCGTACTGGTGTCAATGGCCATGCAAGCAGGGAATTGCTGGCCCTGACAGGCCCTTATTTCCACGGAAATAATGAGCTGCTTAGGGTGTGCAGTGGTGGAAGCTGCTCTCGATTCCCACGGCGAAGAGGACTCTGCATAGCTGCAGAATGCCGCTTTACACATTCTACAGCCTCCCTGCCCTAGGGTGGGAGTGGTGCCCTTGATGAGCCATCTGTGGCATCAGCCCCTGGCAAATACTATTTTGTGGGGATGGATTTTTATGAGTCTCGTTACGGTTTCTTTTCTGTAGATTTCTGCAGCATAATACAATAAAAAGAGGGACTCCACTGAACCCCAGTGGATCAGTTCTGAGCTCCAGTGAATTTCTATGGAAGAGGGGACCAGCTTCCATGACTTTTTGGACCTGGAAGACACTCGGCTAAAATTTTCAAACATTAAATGCCTAAAATGATGCAACTAAATCCATATTTAGGCACGTAAGTGGCCTGATTCTCAGAGTGTGCTAGAAAAAATCCCGTAGTTGCCATTAAATTCAAAGGGAGGTGAGAATACTCAATGCCTCTGAAAATCAGGTGCCTGAATTCCGTGCCTAAATTTATAATGCTGTATAAAGATGCTGGCCCCCATTTTATGTGCTATATTCAGTCTGTAACATTGAAACACATGAAATGGTGCAATTTGGTCTGCAGTTCATTTTAAGGAAAACAAAAGTGGTGTTATTCAAGAGCAATATTTTTCTTGCGGGATGCAATGAAAATCTCCAGTTGCTAATAACGATGTACAAACAACTAGAAAATGTTTTCCTTCTGTAAAAAATAAAGGTGATCTAGTCTGACTAATCTGTTAATGCTGCAGAATAAAGCCATTTTTCCTTCTCTGCAGCTTAGGCTAGAAGTCAAAATTTCCATTTCAATACTTCTTTTTTCGAGGAGATGGAGAGAAGGAAGCCCAGTATACATAAGTCGAAAGCTATTAAATTTGCTTGGTGACAGGGCAAAAAGCTCCTTTTATGTGTTTCTTTTTTTAAATATATGAAGTTTAAGTCAAACCTCAATAGCAGGATTGGCACCTCTTTCAAGTTGCTGAAATGACTGTGCTTTTATCTGGCCATTTCAATGGTTCTTAAACTGTCATTTATTTGTCACAGCAACAAATGGCTTTCGGTCGCCAGTAAACTACTGCAGAGAAGGGTCTCTTCAGTTGTATTTCAGATCAGTTTACACAAGTCCTGTTAAGCTTTACTCATCAATTCATTTATTTTCCCTATACTGAGTACAGATTCCTTAGAGGGACCTGGGAATTATCAATCTGGTCGTTTGTTATCATTCGTTTCCAAAGACACCCAGAATTAGCTAGATGCAGTGAAAATGTTAGAGCTGTTCAAAACTATTCCAACAGAACATATTTCCATCAGAAAATGCCATTTTGTCAAACTCAAAACTTTCCATGGGAATGTGTCAATCCCTTTGAAATTTTGTTTCGGGGGGCGAAAGGGCTGAAACAAAGCTCGAACTTTCCAGAAGAGAAGGTTTTGATTTTTTCATTTCAAAGTGACTTTTTGTTTTAAAGTTTATTTTATATTATACATTTTAACGTAATTTAAAATAAAAAAGTCAAAATCAGAACAAAGTATATCAATTGGCCTGATACTAATTTTTTTTTCAAAATTTTTGTTGGAAAAGTTCATCTCATAGGATATTTTGTTGTTTCATTATAATCCAGAATGAAAACATATTCCATAATGTTCGAATTTCCCCTGGAATGGACATTCTGAGTTTTGACCTGCTCTAACAAACATAAAAGGCCATTTCCAGAAAGCTCGGGGACAGATTACGATAAAATGGCTTCCTGAGCAGAAGACCGGTTTGGGAAATATGTCTCAACTGTCCTTCATTGTGAAGGACGTCACTCATTTTTAGTGCCAGAGTTACCTGTTTTCCACATAAATTCAGAACACCACCTTTAGTGTTCAAAATCATGTAAACTAGAAATAAAGAATGGTGGCAGATATTTCTTCATGTTAAAGGGACAGATCCTGCAGCACTTTAGGTTTCCTGCTCAAATAAGTTCTGTGTCCCTCATTTGGGGTCTCACCCCATGTCCCAAGCTGGGGCCTTGGCATGTTCAAAGGTACATTTGTGGGAGATGTAGCGGGGTCACTACCCACTCCAGCCTGGAAGGGGTTGGAAAAGCCCTGCACAGGGCAAGGTAAAACCCTGGCTCATTGGAGGAAGTGGCTGCAGCTGGGGCCACTCCCCAAACTGAGCAACAGGGCCTTATAAGAAGGCCAGGGAAGCCAGGAGCAGTCTCCCTCTGCCTATAGAGGGAGAAGGGCCTGGCTGCAGGGAGCTAGAGACAAAGTACCTGAGTGGAGCAGGACTGGGAACAGGTTGAGGAGCTGGGGAGCGCCAGCCTGGAAAGCTCCAGGCTGTGGCCTAGCATTGGGCCAATAGGTACTGGGGGTTGCAGAGGGCCAGGGGTAGGCCAAGGCAGCAGGTCCAAACCGTCCTTGCCAGTGATGAGTAGGCTGATACTGCAGTCTGCCCCAGGGTATGGGGCTAGACAATGACTGGCAGTAGCCGTATACTGAGGCAAGGTGAGGATAGTGGGTGGGGGTTCCCCTGGGAGGGGGAGACCCTGAAGCTAAAAGGGGTTACTGCCAGGGGGCAGGACCCCAGATAAAGGCGCACCGGGTCCTGGGAGGGAAACGGGGGCCAGAGGACAGGCAGATCACCGGCCTGCAGAGAGAGCTCTGGAGCTGGAATGAGCTAATTCCCGAAAGTCACCAGCAGGAGGTGCCGCAGGGGTGAGTCTGCATGTCTACAGGAGACCCTCTGACTGTGTCTGCCCACTCCCACTCCTGGCACGGACCACTCTGTATTTTGGATAGGGCTTGATGAGTGAGCACTGCTGGTGGAATACTCAGCTCAGCTTGAGTAGCTCACTGATGATGAGGGAGGGGAATCTTCCCCAGCATATCACCACACTCTCTCTCCATCGCCAGGATTCACCCTCAGACAACTAAGTTGGTCTGGGACTGTCCTGCTGGGGAGATGGCCTGTGGCTCTGTGCCACACTGCTGCAGCAGAGAGGAGCTGGAGCCCATCTGTATTTAAAAAAGGGGGCTGCCAGCTGGGCCCTTCCCACTTGAGGATTTGCTCCCACACAGTGTGAAATAGCTGGGCCCCGCTGACCCGAGAAGGCGGGTGTTTCAGGTATGGCAGAGGTGGCTGTGGGGCCGAGGAGTTGGTTTTGCTTGGCGAGAAGATGAATGCTGAGGGAGTTGGCCATGTGAAAGCTGGCTGGTGATTATTATGTGGTGATGGGGAAGAAAACTGAGCAGATGTTTTGCCTTTCTACTTAGGATTATATTAGATTGCAAGCCCCTTGGGGATGAGGCCATCTTTTTGTGCTGCGTTTGTCCAGCACCAAACACAATGGGGCCCTAGTCTCTGGCTCCTATGCGCTGTGCTAATACACATAATACATCATTATAATAGTAGTTTTGTTTTTAATTATTGTCAAGGAGGCCTAGAGCTTCAAACAGGCCTTTCTCCTCTGTTGGATTTACCTTTTAATGCATCCATAAATAAAGAGCTTTATGTTGACAAGCAAAATGACCTTCCAGACAGTTTCCCCGGAGTGTGATCCTTCAGCAGAAACACAAGCCGTCTGACACGAGAGAGGCCAGGAGAAACTAGAATGTGGCAGAACGGCCGGTGTTTGCTGAAGCAAGTCACTTGATAGATGAGTTCTGAACTCTTGTGAGACCCCATAATCGAATATAAGACGTTCTACTCTCTCAATCTATAGATACAGGCAGTATCAACACTAGGAATGTTTTACTTGTATAGCAATATGCTTATGCTATGCTGGCAAAGTGCTCCTACTGTGGATATAGCTACCTCGACAAACTGGCACTTTGACCAAAGTAGTAAAGCCCTGCCCCATGAGTGGAACAAGCTGTACACTGGTAAAAACATCTCTTTGTTAACTATGAGAGTTATACAGAGTATGCCAGGAGAAATCTGTAGTGTAGACCTGGCCATAGGCGCGCGCGCACACACACACACACATACACACACACACACACACACACACACACACACCCCAGTATGCCTGTATTACACACATAATACGGATGGAACAAACAGTGCAATACAGTATGAAGGTTTATCAGCATGAATTTGGGACACTGCATGACATCAGTGAGGCAAAGCTAAGCAGGTCATTCCAAATGAATGCTGATAAACCTTTACGCTCTACTTCACCACTATGCATTCGGTATATGCCACATGTTGCAGACAAACTACTTCAGGGATGTGTGAGAATATTTTTGTATCTCTCCCTGCAATGTATACACCTGTAAAATAAAATGCTTTAATTACCATAAGTCCAACAATGGACAGCTCAGAGGGAGAAAAACATTAAATCTAACACACCACTGGAAGCAACCTAAAGTATCCTTTCTTTGCATAGAAATGTCACATCTTTACAGTCAGCTATCTTGATGCTGAGATGGAAGTCAATACTAGGCAGAAGCCCTTGCTGCTTGTGGGAGAAGGAAAGCCTATTTTTAAGGTTTTACCTGGTCCCCTCCCCTGTTCCTAGAAATAGATGTGAAATATTGACACTCTTTAAAGAAAATTGAATTGAATCAACATTAGTAGACATAGCCTCACTGAAGACAATGGACGTTTCACCACTGACTTTAGTGGGGCCAAAATTTCATCCAGGGGATAAGTTTCCTTCTAGTTTAAATTGGCACAGCTCCATTTTACACCAGGAGTGAATCTGGCCTACCCACTATAGTCTTCTCTTTACAGATAGAGAACTGGGCCCCCTTCACATGGGGCAGCATGAGCTGCATCAAGGGTTGGTTAGCACCTACCATATTTGGAAGACTCATTTTTCGGCATGTTCGCTCTAAGAATGAAGTTGTTGAGGCTGTTGAGGTAGGCTGGAAGGCTGTGATACCCCTCTGGATTATACCACACCTGTACTCGATTGGTAAACAAAAACAGGCAAAGAAAATTATACCACACCTGTACTCGATTGGTAAACAAAAATCATTGCCAAGAACAGTGGTTTCTTTCATTTGGACAAATGAATGCATCCGTAACTCATACTAAAAACAGTAGCAGTAAAAACATTTGCTAAAGCTGGGCCATCTACAAAGTAAGGGCCAGCGACTCAATCATGCAAGATTCTGAGTGCATTAGCCCAGATCCTACAATGCATCTAAGCATGTGACTAGTTCCACCAGCTTCTATGAGATCTAGTCCAGTTGCCTTCAGATAGACAAGAAACACATGCCAGTTGCTAATGGTTTATGTTAATGGTGCCTGGGGCATTACGCATCCTGACACTTTGCTTTTCCATAGTCGGTGCTTTTGCTTTTCAGTAATGTCAGTGGCTGGTATTTTCAAAGAGGCCTATTTAAGTGAAGTGCCCACTGGGCACCTAATTGTTCCAGAGTGGAAAACATTGTGAAAACAGCACCTTGTTATTTAACAGCTGTGCCCACTGTGATAAATTCTGCTCTCGTTTACACTGGTGTAAATTCAGAGGAACTGAAGGGAAAACGGAATATGGCCTATACACTTTGTGTACTACACGTTCTATCTGCTTATGTTAGCAACACACGTATGTCTTTTTATTCCCACTAGCCAATGCTGCTATGGGAAAAGGAAGCTGGCTTGTGCGCTATCACCAGAACTGTTAACAAGGGCCCAGATCCTACAGTGAGCTCTGCACAGACCCCCAACAACTTCAGGTGTCCATCTATGGAGGGCTTGGTGCAGGATGGCGGCCAACATTCCAACTGCAGAGTCTTTACCTAGAGATGGTGCCCTTTTCTACTCCTAAAACCCTACAAAAAACCAACCAAACATAAAAAACCCACCACCTTTACCCCAAGCAGAGTTTTTACCCTGAAAATGAGACATGCCAGAGATTCCAGGAAGTTCACTAAGGACTTTGCTGTTGATTTTACATGGAAGGTGTCCAGATATCCCAGTGATGAGCAGCAGTATAAACCTCTAAGATCATTGTACATCTCAACTGCACTTGATCTACAGCTGAATTGGGGCTTCTGGGGATGATGAATGACCCAGCCTTGGTTGTCTCATATTACACTTAGATTGTAAACTCTTTGGGAGTATTTGCCCAGGCCAATGACTGGAGTCTCGAAGTAATTTGTACTGGCTTCCCCCCCTCTCGTTGGCCCTGACAGGGACAAGCAAAATAAGGGAAGGAAACTGAGACAATTTTTGTTCATTGGCCCATGCAAGCTGCCGATTTCGGGATGGATTTACCACCTGCATGCAATCCAGAAAAAATGACCGTATTTCTTGAAATAGCTCAATATGCAGTTGGTCTTCTCTGTCTTGCTACATTAAAAAACAAGCAGCCCCATGACTAAGTACAAATGACTGTACACTACTGCGCAGATTGTGCCCCCTTTATTCACACTGGTTTTCAGTTACTCACCCAGCGAGGAGTCTATGCGTCTACGCACATGAATTCACTGATGCGCTTAAGAAAGACACATCTGGCACTCTGTTAGGTAGTATTCTAGGAAGCAGGGCATTTGTTATCTGCAGCAACAGTTGTTTTAAAAGAACTAACACAGTTGCATTTGTAATGCCAGAGCACTAGCACACTATGGGGCAAACTGTCCAGAGCAGATCAAGCGAAGGCCAAACAAGGCTTTTTAATATGAGGTGTGGAGAGTCTGCATAGGAGTTTGATTGATGACCAGGGTAGAGCTGAGGGGAGAAGAGGGTTTACTGGGCAGAGCCCAGGGATTGCTTCTGTTACTGGGAGGAGAAACCCCAGCTCACCCTCATAACAGATGGTGTGTGAGCAGTCTAGAACTGACCCTGACCCTAACCCTAACCCTGACCGGCACTGCTAGGTGGCAGGATATAATGGCTTGAGCAGCACTGAAAGACCCCCCTAGAGGACACTCTTGCTGTCATTCTGGATCCCCTTGGTGCACCTTCTATGGCACAGAGGTGTCCTGGAGAATGCAGAGTGAGGGAATGGGGTGGAGGCGGGAGGAGAGGACAGGAGTCCTGGCGAGGCCAGGCTAAGTAAGCCATTACTGGAGCAAAGCCGCAGCGGCTGGGGAGAGTTGGGGCCTGTGGAAGTGAAGAGCTGGGCTCTGGGTTGTGCAGGTCGTGGATGCAGCAAGAGTAACAGAGTTAGGGAGAGCTGAGGGGTACAGTGTCCCTCCCTTCACCAGTGGAGATGAATCCAGTTCCTTCAATTTCTTTTTCCCTCCTTCATTCTCTACTGTGACAGACCCAGGCCAGTGTGATACAGGAGTCTGGTAGAGGGCAAATATACTGGTCACTGGCTGAGTAGTTTTCTGTTCCCTGAGTGACCAGAGCAGGGGCTGCACTGGAGTAATCAGGAACCTGCTAGAACCAATTAAGGCAGACAGGCTGATTAGAACACCTGCAGCCAATCAAGGCAGGCTAATCAGGGCACCTGGGTTTAAAAAGGAGCTCACTCCAGTCAGGGGGGGAGGAGCTAGAGGAGAGGAAGTGCGTGTGAGGAGCTGGGAGCAAGAGGCACAAGGAGCTGAGAGTGAGAGGGTGTGCTGCTGGAGGATTGAGGAGTACCAGTGTTATCAGACACCAGAAGGAAGGTCCTGTGGTGAGGATAAAGAAGGTGTTTGGAGGAGGCCATGGGGAAGTAGCCCAGGGAGTTGTAAATGTCATGCAGTTGTTACAAGAGGCACTATAGACAGCTGAGATCCACAGGGCCCTGGGCTGGAACCCAGAGTAGAGGGCGGGCCCAGGTTCCCCCGAAACCTCCCAACTCCTGATCAGACACTGGAGGAGTTGATCCAGATTGTGGGGAAGACCACTGAGGTGAGCAAATCTCCCAATAAGCGCAGGACCCACCAAGGTAGAGGATGAACTTTGTCATACTATGTATTTCCTTTGTGTTAATGGTAATCTAGAGGAGTTCTGTGCTTACTCAGTAATGCCCCCAAAATACACAAGGACATTAATCTTGCTTCCCCTTCATTTAGCAATTGATGTTTCAGAGGCCTGCCCACTTGGCACGCCTGCATTGCAGCAGGAGGCATTCATTACCTTAGTTAGTGTTCTGTTTGCAGGCACTGGGCGTATATCAAACTTGAGGTCAGTAGTCAAAGGCAACCCAAAGCTCCAGCCACCATATCTGCGTGGTAAACAATACAGCAAAATGCATTATTGTCATTGGAAAGATGCCGGGCTAGATCCTCAGCGGGTCTGAACTGCATTAGTTCCGCTGAAATCACTGGAGGTGCATCAATTTCTCACGGGACCTCCAGGCACTACACAATGAATGATCATCACAGGTGTCACCCTGGATTCACACAGGTGCAGGTGAGAACAGGATTTGGGCCAATGTTTGTAGTGTGACCCAGTTAACACTGCTGCAGGAGCCTTTACTTTTGAAAAGAAAGTAAACAGACAACAATTCAGCTAAGTCCTGATCTGGGTCGACAGACACGATTCTGAAATGCATTTTGGTTGCTGCGGAGTCGCACTCTTTTTCTATCCTCTTTAGTGGTACAGTTCCCCATTTGTGGAAGATTTGCATGGAAGGTGAACAATTCCCTTTCAATCAGTGTGGACAGTAGGTTTTCCCTTGGCTAATTTAACTGTACAGTTAATTTTGCACTTTAGCATTTTACACACACAAACCCAACTTGTGCTAAACAGTGCTGGCTAGCATAAGGCCCTGATTTAGCAAAGCGGCTTAAGCATGTACTTAATCTTAACTTCAGTGAACTGAAGCACACATTTGGAATGAAGCACCCACTTAGATTCTGTGTTGAATGAGAGTTTAGGTGCACAGTCTCTGTACAAGTCTTGCTTAACCGAGTATTCTGCCAGATTTCTTTCCTTAAGTTTCTATATTGGACAAAGGCTTTTCTTCAAAATCCATCAGAGGAAAGGGAAGGTGGTGCCCCTTACAGCGGCACCTTTCAAAAGTTATGCATATGCTTTAAGACACGTGCACTCCTGCCTTAGCAAAGTACTCAGGGCAGCCAACATGGAGTCCCACCACACTTTAAAGTAACCACCTTGTGCCTATCGCAATAAGCAACATGAGAAATGAAAGTAAAATGGCTGCTTTCCTAAAGGAGAATCAAACACATAAGAAGCCACTGGCCAGTGATACAGAAGACAAAGAGAAAAAGAAGAAATAATTGTACGCTCGACCTTTTCTGGAGGAAATCTTTGGCAGTTGCTAGAAGGTACATTTCCACATCATGCCCAGTAAGATTATAAATCATCCGAGAGGAAAAAGTTCTTTTGTGAGGTGGGGAGAAGTCAATCTTTGGACACGTCTGAAAACAAATTTTAAAAATTGTTCCTTTAATTAAAAACATCACAAGGCAGAATTTACATTTTCCCCCCAAGGGTCAATTCTTCACAAAGACAGGGGTCTGGTGCTCTGTAGCATTGGGACATACATTCTGATTAGTGCCTTAGTTCAGCAAAACTCTTACACGTGTGCTTCAGTTTAAGCATAGGCTTAAGTCCACCCCTATTCGGCTAAACACATGCTGAAGTGCCATTGAAATCAATGAGATTTGGACACATGCTTAACCCTAACTAAACTCTCACATGTTTTGCTGAATTGAGGCCTAGCAAAGTTATCAGGACCTCAGAATTATTGTGGTTCAGACGAGCACCCACACTGTTATCTGTAGGGTCCCCATCTCCAAGCATCTCCCTGCAATGAGTTCTTCATCCCATGCTGTCACCCATATTCTGTAGGTACCTGTGCCATGCAAATAAACACATACTAGGTAATAATAATGATAATGTATGAGACAAGGCACAGTAAAAGCGGCTGGATCCAGACTTCCGCACAATGTTTATATTCTTGATGGTGAATGCCAATAATAGAGTACTTTCATCTAACGAGAATATTCTAATGAATGCAATTATCCTCTTGCATACAT
This sequence comes from Gopherus evgoodei, assembly GCF_007399415.2. NCBI lineage: Eukaryota > Metazoa > Chordata > Testudines > Testudinidae > Gopherus > Gopherus evgoodei. The sequence goes on along the minus strand of NC_044332.1, from coordinate 12,204,021 downwards.
GCTCTCCTCTGTTAAATGGGATCACCAAGCAACATTGGTGAACACCGTTAAAATCTTTTCTGCTGGAGGTAGGTAAATACAGAAGGCAGCCCGAGAAGTGTGTGATTGACCCTTGGAGCATGGTATTTAATCCCCTGCTCCAGTCAAACTTTTCTAAGTGAATTCAGTGCATGTTGAGGGTGCTAAATTGACATCCCTGGAGAATGCAGTCTTCTGTTCATCTATAGATCAGGTTCAGCACACGGGGAAGCAGTGATTCCTTCCCCATTATCACCACCCCTCAACAATGTGCCTCTACCCTGATCTAGAGCGATGCTTCTAGACATCAGAGGTCAGATCCTGAGCGGGTGTAAACTGGCATAGCTACTCCAGTTGGCACCAACTGAGGATCTGACCCAACAGATTAGTTCACCCTCTGCGCCTACTCAGCCCATGACCTCTCTGCTTAGACTAGCTACAAGGGTGCCATTTAATGCCAGCTATGATGATAGTTTCATGGGTCGGCAGCATGGTCCAGTGCCTAGGGCACTGTACTGAGACTCAGAAGGCCTGGGTTCCTTCACATCCCTGTGCCTCTGATTTGTGGATTTTAAAGCCAGAAGGGATCATATCACCTCGTCAGACCTATTTCTCCTCCACCCTTTGTCCATTTAGGTCCCGTTCTTGCAAACACATTGAAATCATTGGGGCTACTCACGGTAGGAGAGCTAAACACATGCGTAAGTGATTGCAGAAGCGGGGCCTTGGGCAGTAAGCAAACTGAGACAGCCTCTCACTATGTTTGTGCATCACTCCCAGCACAAGGAGACTGGGATCCCAGTTAGGGCCTCTAGGAGCTACTTACTGTAACAAAAGCTTGGATGAATCTGAAGCAGTGACCTGGCAGTAATGAGTCCCCAGTCACAATGCCAGGCCTGTGAGCCATGTGAGTCTGTGAGCCACAAGATAGTTTCTCCAGTATACTAGGTACCTCTTGAGTGTTTTAAATGTACTCTCCCCCATTAAGGTTTAACTCAACTTTACCTGGCTGCTGTCTGTGCAGTTGCATGCAGAATATCTAGTACTCTGGTTTCCATGGAATACCCACTGGCCAAGCACGCTGTCGTTCAAACACACCCTGAAAATGAGCACATGTTACCCTGAGGTTTTCTGTATACAGGTAAGCAGGTGACATGTAATTGCACAATGGCAGAGTCCTAGTGAATGGAATGAAGATGACAGAGCACACGTAGCACATTGCAGAGATTGTTGTTTTTCCTTGGGCCCGGATGCTTCTCGGGAAGTGCTGAGCATCCATCAGCTCTTACTGACTTTACTGGGGCTCTGGTTGCTTAGCTCTGCTGATGAGGCGCTTGGCCTCATTCCTTAGTGGTTCTTGCTAGATCTGTTTTTAGCGATTATGCTGTGAGACTTCTCAGAAAGAGCCTGGTGAGGCTGCTTCAAGTCCCCTAGCAATCAGTCTACGAAGTTAACATGAAGAGGCCAAAATTATCTTACAAAAGAAACATAACTCCACTCTCAGGGGTGTTGCATTAATTGGATAGTCCTCTGATGGCTGACAAACTGTGTCTAGGCAGCACAAATATTTATCTGCACAGCACACAATGTACTAAGTCACTCAGGAATTAGCAGCAGCTACTGCATTGACCTCTTGAAGACTGAGCAACAAAATCCCAGGTAACCAACCCTCTGCCCACTCAGCCAAAAGATACGAGAGTTTTCAAGCTTGGATGTTTACCTGACCTCCAGGGCTAGACTAGCCTAGATGTGATAGGCTTCCTCATGTTGAGTAGTACCCAAGGTGTTACTACTGGTCTATATTTACTACACGGTAACCCTTACCACCTATGATGAGAACTTATTCATGTGAGAAAATTCAGTGAAGTCAATGGACTACTCATGTAAGTACTCACCACAGTGAGTGAGGGCTGCACAATCTAGTCCTGCGAGATTAGCACAGTTTGATTTTCTTTGTAAATGTCAGGAGTTTTAAAATCAGATTGCTTCAAAACGTGAGTCTATCTTTGGGAACTCTAGCAAGAGATGAAGCCTTTTTTGATGTGACTCCAGGGTATGAAAACTTTGCAGATGATCAAAGAATGTTATTAATACCTGACAGCTATTAATTTTATGTCATTTCCTTTTTGCAGATTAGGAATTTAAAAAGCAGGAGACGAAGAACTACTTACGAATTGCTTTCATTCAAGCATGTGTTATCTGTTCCAGGGAAAGAAAGCATTGAAGCAACTAAAGCATCTGTGGTCTCATTAAAGTTCCTAAGATTTAATAAAGAAAGAGAGAAGTGTTCAAGATACTTTCATTATAGACCCAGTAGTAAAAACCCATCCACTGAATGAAACAAGGATTGGAAATGAATTATCTTAGGCCCTGGTGCTGCAAAGTACTTAAGCACGTATGTAACTTTAAGGATAAGAATCGTTCCACTGGTTTCCACTGGACTGCTCATATGCTTAAAGTTACATATATGCTTCAGTGTTGTGCTGAATTCAGGCCTGAGGAGGGTGGCTTTGGCATATACAATTATGGCTGTTCTGAATTTCATTTCAAATGAGAACCATTTACTGTGATTTCAAGTAACATAGTTAGAACAGGTACATGTCTCCATTCTCACCTTCATCATTTCCCCCATCTTCTGTGAACCCAAAAAACTCTAGTTCACTCAAAGAAGAGCTTCCCTCCAAACCCATCTATCTGGGAGTGTTTGTCTGAAACAACCCACCCTGTTAGCAGGAATAAGTCATGCTGGGAATGGAGGATGTGAGTTCTGCTGACTCACTGAGGCAGGTGGCTTTGGCTTCCCACCCCACCCAAATAGCGGTTGGCTAGAAAGAGAGGACATGAGCCGTGCTAAGGCTGGAACTCTAAGAACAACAAAGCAATGGGGAGAAGGCTTGAGCTGAATTTGGTATTTCTAACTTAAGGACCAGGTCTGCTGAAGACAGCCAGAAAACTTCATTATTGAATTAGAAAGCTGCACGTTATATTCATTTGAGTAATTGAGGTTTTGGAGAAGTCGGGGGCTGGTTTTAAGCATAATTAAGTCTTTATGCTTAGGAAGACCCCAAGGCTTCAATAGGGAAGGGCTTACATACTGAAATCAAACCTCAGGTGTGGGTTGGAGAGGAGACATGACTAACCTTTGGATAACAGAGGTCTGGTTAAGTGAGGCCTGGATAGTGGAGCCTCTGCTTTTTATGAAGATGGGAAGAGAGAGGCAGATGGGCCCAAAAAATGAGTTGGAAGCTAGATTTCAGTCCCAGACCTGTAATCTTGAGGCCTGGAGCTGAAGGCTCCAGGGTTGGGAATAGGTACACCCCCTCTTCTCATTACAAAATGGAAGTGAAATAGATCCCTTTGGGCAAGATGGCTGCTGTCAGAAGTGGATTTCAATGACAAATACAACAGACACCTTAGAGCACCTACTTCAGAGTTAATTCCCAGGGAGAGATTTTAAGTTATTCAAGCTTATTTTTTTAGGCTTTCAGATTGCTGGGTTTAGACCTGCTAGGAATATGACTTGGTTTTCTGCGTCACACTTTTCCACTGGATTTGCTTGGTCACTCTCCTGACAGCACAATATGCCATTTTATAAACAATCAGTAAAACAGGTTTAATAATAATAAAAAAGAGAGATTTACCCAAAGAATTCTGCTTGCCCTGAGGAACCATACAGGGAGGGAGAAAGGTGGAGTTCTGGGTATTCAGCTACCTCAGTTCTCAATGTGCTGAGGCCCATGGCTACCGTCACAAAGATCACGGGTAGGATGCCCTGAGTAAAAAAGCCTTTCAAGTTCCGTCTGGTGTGGTGGAACCTCTTAATGAAAACAGCCATTGTCTTCTTGAGCAGCAGTGGCAAACCGGTCACCCTTTTTGATCTGACCAGGGCTTGGTCTGTGCATGATAAAGAGAACCCCACTTAGCACTTGACATTGTCAAAACACTTCACAGTTATGAATCAACCCCCCAACACCTCTGTGAGGTAGGTAAACATTGCTGTTCCCATTTACAGATGGAGAGAATTGGGGCTAGAAGGCTAAATGATTTACCCAAGGCCAGAGTGTCAGAGCTGGGATTAGAACTCAGACACCCCCAGAGGTCACTCCATCACACCTCTCTCACACAGACTCCTGCCAGTGTGTGAGAGGAACCAAGCCATCTACCTGTTTTAAGTACTTATATGCTGCCCCCGTTCCCCCTCCTGTGCTATCTGATCACCTCACAATCTTTAGTGCATTTATCCTCACAACACTCTTGTGAGATAGGGAAGTGCTATTAACCCCATTTTACAGACAGAGAATTGAGGCACAGTGTGACTAAGGCCCAGATTCTCAAAAGTATTTAGGCACCTAACTTCTGTTCAAATCAGGATTTGGGCTGATGTGACTTGCCCAGGGTCACAGAGGAAGGCAATGCCACAGTACAGAACTGAACTCAGGTCACCCAAGTCACGAGGGAGTGTATGAACCATCTTTCCTCATTCCTTACCCCAGCGGTGAAACGCAAATAGCTTACATGTACAACTGTAACTGGCATAGGAAACCTACAGCTGTTCATATTTGCAAGTTTGATGTTTTCATCATTTAATAAATAGCTTCTTAGACAATAATAAAACTTATCTGAAAATTGCAAACGAAGAAAAAGAACAAGGCATAGGAATTGCCATGTAAACTAATGGATAATTGCACAGAATAAGTTAAAAATGGAGACAAATTCTTGTACAGATATTCTTCTCTGCTGGGTCCAGCAGAGTCTTCTTTGTAATGAAGGAAATATAACCGCATATATAATACAGCACGAAGCAAATAATGTTCAGTGCTCTCATTTGGAAAGGAAGTAAAATCAGAGAAATGTAGGGCTGGAATTGAGTTTATACTTAATCCTACATCATCTAGTCCAGTCCTTTGCACTGAGGTAAGATTAAGTATAGCTAGACCAGGTATTTGTCTAATCTCTTCTTAAAAACCTCCAGAATTCCCCAGACCCCTTACGCAATCTATTCCAGTGTATAACCATCCTTATAGTTAGAAAGTTTTTCCTAACAACTGGCATTCCGCAGAAGGGGTATAAGAACATAAGAATGACCATGCTGGGTCAGACCAAATGTCCATCCAGCCTAGTTTCCTGTCTACTGATAGTGGCCAGTGCCAGGTGCCCCAGAAGGAATGAACAGAACAGGTAATCATCCAGTGATCCATCCCCTGTCGTCCATTCCCAGCTTCTGGCATGCCTTAAAAAACTCAAAATAATTTTGCTGACTTTTTAGAGGTCTATGATGAATATTGAAGATAGATATGTTACTTCCCCTCCCTATCGCCTACCCATCTTTACTTACTTTGTGAATTGGAATGAAGCTGGCATTTTGGTATATTTGTTGTATTTGGAAAAATTAATAGAAAATTATAAATCCAAAAAAAAGAGAGAAAGTTTTTCCTAATACGTAGCCCAATCTCCTCAATTACTTCTGTATCTTACAGTGTCAGTTTACAAGCAAAATGATAGGTTTCTAACCTGCCAGCATGGTTATGACAGAAAGAAACAGAAACCAGCTCACTCTGCCCTATCTGTGCTGGTACTCCACAAAATTAAAGGTCTTTCCAGGTAGTCTCTTTGAGGCTGGTCTAATTTTTATAAATAATCATCTGCATCTGTTATGGCGATTACACTCAGATGCACATTTGTACCTTTACCAAGAGCTGTATTTGATTGGATTAAATACTAATAATACCCAGCTCTTATCTAGCACTTTTCATCAATAGAGCTCAAAACATTTTTCAAAGGTCAGTCTCGTTGTCCCCATTTACAGATGACAAGAGTCAGTCACAGGGTGGTGACATAACTTACATATGGTCACCCAGCAGGCCAAGGACTGAGCCAGGAACAGAAGCTGGTTCTCTTGAGTCACAATCCTGTGTTCTAAGGAGGGACTTACTTAACGGAAGGTGGGTAAAAAAATACATCGAGAACTTCTTTTGTGATTTAGACAATTAGAAACCAGTGTTATTATAAAACTATTACGTGCTGTACTTGTATTGGACGGGAATTTGCAAGAGTTTGACAGAGGGAGGCTTACAATGGTGAGGAGGACCTGCAACACCTGTGCCAGCACTGCTTCTGTCTCCTCCACCTGCGCCTGTAGCCAGACAGAGCACCAAAGCATGGATGCTTTTACCCAGATTCTGGTGTGGGCTTGCAAAGACTGTAATTTGCAATTTCCACTTACTGATATCCAGGCTGGGGGTGGCATCCAATGTGAAAGGTGCCTACTGGTGGAATCTCTCAGGCAGCAGGTGGGAGAGCTACAGGAGGAGGTGGCCAGGCTGAGGAACATCTATGTCCATGAGCAATTCCTGGACAGTATCCATGTGGAGACAGCTGATGGTGCTGTCCCAGTTGACAGGACTACTGACACTCCAGTGAAGGAGGAGATGCCTCAGGGTGTATCTGACACACCAGTGGAGGAGGAGGCTCAGGGTGGACACAGCCAGCTGGTTACTTCTAGCAGCAGGCAGTGCTCCACCGCTGCTGCGAACCCTCCTGTTGTGGTAAAAGATAACCGTTATGCTCTTCTTGATACAGGAGGGAAGAAATCACCCCCAACAGTTAAGGGGGTGAAGCCTCGTACCCCTAAGGCTGGGAGGTCTGCTGCCACCACCGATAAGAAACGTAGGGTAGTGGTGGTTGGAGACTCTCTGCTGAGGGGGACGGAGACACCCATCTGTCGCCCTGACCGTTCATCCCGGGAGGTATGCTGCCTGTCAGGGGCCCGTATCTGTGATGTTACAGAGGCTTTGTCGAGGATTATCTGGCCTTCTGACTACTATCCCATGCTACTCATCCATGTGGGCACAAATGATACTGCGAGGTGTGATGCTGAGCAGATCAAGAGTGACTACAGGGCTCTGGGAGTACGGGTTAAGGAGTTTGGAGCGCAGGTGGTATTCTCTTCGATTCTTCCTGTTGAAGGTAGGGGTCCGGGCAGAAACAGATGCATCGTGGAGGTGAATGCCTGGCTGCGAAGATGGTGTCGCCAGGAGGGCTTTGGCTTCCTCGACCACGGGATGCCGTTTGAGGAAGGACTGCTAGGAACAGATGGCGTTCACCTTTCGAAGCGGGGAAAGGCCTTATTTGCACACAGACTGGCTAACCTAGTAAGGAGGGCTTTAAACTAGGTTCGACGGGGACAGGTGAGCAAACCCCACAGGTAAGTGGGGAACAAGACCTGGGAGATGGGTTGGAAACAGGAGGGAGCACGGGCTATAATGGCAGAGAGGAAGGAGGGTCAGGGCAAAGCTGGGAGGCAAGATCAAACCAGTATCTTAGATGCCTTTATACAAATGCAAGAAGTATGGGTAATAAGCAGGAAGAACTGGAAGTGCTAATAAATAAATACAACTATGACATTATTGGCATAACTGAAACTTGGTGGGATAATACACACGACTGGAATGTTGGTGTGGATGGGTATAGTTTGCTCAGGAAGGATAGACAGGGGAAAAAGGGAGGAGGTGTTGCCTTATATATTAAAAATGTACACACTTGGACTGAGGTGGAGATGGACATAGGAGACGGAAGGGTGGAGAGTCTCTGGGTTAGGCTAAAAGGGGTAAAAAACACAGGTGATGTCATGCTGGGAGTCTACTACAGGCCACCTAATCAGGCGGGAGAGGTGGATGAGGCTTTTTTCAAACAACTAACAAAATCATCCAAAGCCCAAGATTTGGTGGTGATGGGGGACTTCAACTATCCAGATATATGTTGGGAAAATAACACCGCGGGGCACAGACTATCCAATAAGTTCCTGGACTGCACTGCAGACAACTTTTTATTTCAGAAAGTTGAAAAAGCTACTAGGGGGGAAGCTGTTCTAGACTTGATTTTAACCAATAGGGAGGAACTTGTTGAGAATTTAAAAGTAGAAGGAAGCTTGGGTGAAAGTGATCATGAAATCATAGAATTTGCAATTCTAAGGAAAGGTAGAAGGGAGTACAGCAGAATAGAGACAATGGATTTCAGGAAGGCGGATTTTGGTAAGCTCAGAGAGCTGATAGGCAAGGTCCCATGGGAATTAAGACTGAGGGGAAAAACAATTGAGGAAAGTTGGCAGTTTTTCAAAGGGACGCTATTAAGGGCCCAAAAGCAAGTTATTCCGATGGTTAGGAAAGATAGAAAATGTGGCAAAAGACCACCTTGGCTTACCCTTGAGATCTTGCATGACCTACAAAATAAAAAGGCGTCATATAAAAAATGGAAACTAGGTCAGATCACGAAGGATGAATATAGGCAAATAACACAGGAATGCAGAGGCAAGATTAGAAAAGCAAAGGCACAAAATGAACTCAAACTAGCTATGGGAATAAAGGGAAACAAGAAGACTTTTTATCAATACATTAGAAGCAAGAGGAAGACTAAGGACAGGGTAGGCCCACTGCTCAATGAGGAGGGGGTAACAGTAACGGGAGACTTGGAAATGGCAGAGATGCTTAATGACTTCTTTGTTTCGGTCTTCACTGAGAAGTCTGAAGGAATGTCTAGTATAGTGAATGCTTACGGGAAGAGTGTAGGTTTAGAAGAGAAAATAAGGAAAGAGCAAGTAAAAAAACACTTAGAAAAGTTAGATGCCTGCAAGTCACCAGGGCCTGATGGAATGCATCCTAGAATACTCAAGGAGTTAATGGAAGAGGTATCTGAGCCTCTAGCTATTATCTTTGGGAAATCATGGGTGACGGGGGAGATTCCAGAAGACTGGAAGGGGGCAAATATAGTGCCCATCTATAAAAAGGGAAATAAAAACAACCCGGGAAACTACAGACCAGTTAGTTTAACTTCTGTGCCAGGGAAGATAATGGAGCAGGTAATTAAAGAAATCATCTGCAAACACTTGGAAGGTGGTAAGGTGATAGGGAATAGCCAGCACGGATTTGTAAAGAACAAATCATGTCAAACTAATCTGATAGCGTTCTTTGATAGGATAACGAGCCTTGTGGATAAGGGAGAAGCGGTGGATGTGATATACCTAGACTTTAGTAAGGCATTTGATACAGTTTTGCATGATATTCTTATAGATAAGCTAGGAAAGTACAATTTAGATGGGGCTACTATAAGGTGGGTGCATAACTGGCTGGATAACCGTACTCAGAGAGTAGTTGTTAATGGCTCCCAATCCTGCTGGAAAGGTATAACAAGTGGGGTTCCGCAGGGGTCTGTTTTGGGACCGGTTCTGTTCAATATCTTCATCAACGATTTAGATGTTGGCATAGAAAGTACGCTTATTAAGTTTGCGGACGATACCAAACTGGGAGGGATTGCAACTGCTCTGGAGGACAGGGTCAAAATTCAAAATGATCTGGACAAATTGGAGAAATGGTCTGAGGTAAACAGGATGAAGTTCAATAAAGATAAATGCAAAGTGCTCCACTTAGGAAGGAACAATCAGTTTCACACATACAGAATGGGAAGAGACTGTCTAGGAAGGAGTATGGCAGAAAGAGATCTAGGGGTCATAGTGGACCACAAGCTTAATATGAGTGAACAGTGTGATACTGTTGCAAAAAAAGCAAACATGATTCTGGGATGCATTAACAGGTGTGTTGTAAACAAGACATGAGAAGTCATTCTTCCGCTTTACTCTGCGCTGGTTAGGCCTCAACTGGAGTATTGTGTCCAGTTCTGGGCACCGCATTTCAAGAAAGATGTGGAGAAATTGGAGAGGGTCCAGAGAAGAGCAACAAGAATGATTAAAGGTCTTGAGAACATGACCTATGAAGGAAGGCTGAAGGAATTGGGTTTGTTTAGTTTGGAAAAGAGAAGACTGAGAGGGGACATGATAGCAGTTTTCAGGTATCTAAAAGGGTGTCATCAGGAAGAGGGAGAAAACTTGTTCACCTTAGCCTCCAATGATAGAACAAGAAGCAATGGGCTTAAACTGCAGCAAGGGAGATTTAGGCTGGACATTAGGAAAAAGTTCCTAACTGTCAGGGTAGTTAAAACACTGGAATAAATTGCCTAGGGAAGTTGTGGAATCTCCATCTCTGGAGATATTTAAGAGTAGGTTAGATAAATGTCTATCGGGGATGGTCTAGACAGTGTTTGGTCCTGCCATGAGGGCAGGGGACTGGACTCGATGACCTCTCGAGGTCCCTTCCAGTCCTAGAGTCTATGAGTCTATGAGATGATGATTGGTTGGCTGAAGTTTGGTCTGTATTTAACCAAAGAAAGGAGACAATGTGTTCAATGCTCAGTCTAGCTGTCATTCATTACAGTTGGTCTAAATTGAGAATAAAATCACGTTAAATGAGTACCATCTCTTTCAGTGAAGCTATCAGTGCTCAGAGACATCTCTTTGCTGTCCATTAGTCCACTGGGCCCAGGCACATCTTGGGACAATCCAGGATCATGCTGTTTGTCTTTCTCCAGGTCTTTAGTCAGGTTAAGAAATACCTGTAGGACAAGAAAACAAAAGGGAAGAATATTCCAAGTTGCATTCATTCCCTAGCACAACAACAAAACAGAACAATCATTCAGCTTGTCTTCTTATCAGCCAGTTGTGCCCCTGGCCTTCATGAGACATTGTGAGACTCAGAGACACCCCTCTGAATTAAAGTCACCTCCCTGCTGTCCTCCTTGCTCAGGGCGAGTTATAAATTTGCCCCTTTTGATGGAGTGCCTTCCTCTTCACTGTGCACCCTACGAGGTGCTCTGGATAGTGAGTGAGTTTCCACCCATCTTGGTTCCCTCTCTGCCTGTTCACTTGCAGTGGGGCATACTGAGTAAGAAGCCTTTGCTTGCCCCACTGAGAGGGCCTTTCTTCACTGTGGAGTTATCCCAAGTTATCTACACTCAAGTGACTTTTCTTGAGTAGCCTAGTTCGAGTGAGAGGCCACGCTGTGAAATAACACTCGAGTTGCTGTGTCCGCACTGGCATTGCACTGACTTATGTGTGGCACGACGACTTCTGGGGACACATCCCAAGATTCTTAGCACCGCTGTTACACTTTTCCCCAGTGAATTACAGAAGAATTTGTCTGGGCACATGAGGGGAATTGTGAAAAGTCATTAGAAGACTAGCAGCACTCGAGTGGCAATAGGCGGTATCTGCACGGCGGAGTGGTCGTGTTGTCAACTGAAAAGTTGTGTTCACTCAGGTTTTACCCTATACTCTCTCCTGTCTTGTCTTTACTAGGCAAAAATGGCATGTTCTTGACTTGAGATGAAATCGTAGTGAAGACAAGGCAATTTGTGGCTTTCACACAAGTCAGCAAGTCGAGTTAAGGATTACTGGGAAGCCTAGTTTTTAACTTGACCTGCTAACCCATGTGAAAACCACAAATTGCCTTGTCCTTGCTAAGATTTTACCTTAAGTTAATTAACTCAAATTAAGAACACATTTCTTTGCCTACTGAAGACACAGCCTCTTGGGCCAGCCAAGTTAAAAGCACTCAAGTTAGGGGGTTTTGTGGGGATGGGCAACACCCATGTTAAGTCAAGTTAACTTTGCAGTGAAGACAAGTCCATGGAGATCTGTTCAAGGGGGCAATGGGAGCCTTTTGCCCCCTTACTGCACTGCCAGGAAACAGCTGTGATAACCTAGCCCTTCATTTTTTTTACTTTATGTTTAGCTGAATGCCTGTGTTTGTTGGGAGTTAATGATTCAGCAGTGGGAAAAAAATCTTCTTCACAAGAAATGTCAGCAGCTTGTCAGCACTAGCCTCACAGTGACTTTGGCTGGGATAGAGAGAAAACACTTTCTGCGGTTTCAATTATTTTTTCCTCTGTAGAGTCCAAGGGGTCAGATGGGGCACCTGGACCAATGCCTCTCTGGCAGCCCCCATCAGTTTCTGAAGAATCTACTCTTTCATCTGAAAACATTTATGTTAGTGAACTAAAGCTTCTGAATAGGAAACGATGCAGCACTGTCTCTGTGAGTTTGCAGACAGACAGATGGAGACAGTCATTCTGAGTGGCCTATATGGTGTTCATCCTGAAGCATAATGGACAACATACAAAATGTCAATATTATGAACTCTCTAACTCTGATTGTTTCAGCTGAAACACCCTAATTCATTGGGATTGCCAAAAGAAGTTAAGTAGCACATCACCACTTCCGTTCCCCCACCCCTATCATCTCTTTTTCCTGGGAAGATATTGAAAAACACTGAGCGAGGTGGGAATTTTTGGTGAGCCAGAACATTCTCATTGTTAGACTTTAAAAAAAATAGAACTACAACAAAACACAAAACCCAGTGGAGGAAAAAAGCCAGCTGACTAACCTACCAAAAATCAACAACCCACTATTCCCACCCAGTCGTGTCACTGGTTGGTCCCAAAGCAGAATTATAGATCTTTGGGGAAGTTAGTCATCAACACTCCATACCATTTAGTTAAAACTAAAAGATTTTGAACTCATACCTCTTCCACGGTGGTGTCGGAAATGCCATAGCAACCAATGTGGAGACCACTCAAGCCGGTATCTAGAGCCCTCAGGAGAGACTGATACGCTCCAGAAACTCTGGAGTTGAATGGCGGAAGCACATACACAAGCTCTCCACCAACATCTTCCTTGAGATAAGCTTCTGGGAGGTGTGACTGGATCAGGGAGGTCACAGCTGAGGTATCGTACTCCTCTGTCAGGGTCTGGTTTGGACACTAAGAAAATAAGATATTACTAGATAATCAAATATCAGTCAGGGGTGCCAGCCTTCTAACCCATGACTTTATCTGCAAGTGTTTTGTGAATCTTTCATCTTCAAGACATGAGATTCCAATTTTATCAAAGGCAGATGAAATGGACTTACAGCTGAGGCACTGGACTGGGTGGCAGGAGATGTGGGTTCAAGGCCCAGCTCTGCCACAGACGTGGGTGACCTTGGGCAAGTCACATAGAGTATGTCTCCACGGCAGCTGAGAGTGAGCCGCCCAGCCTGAGTAGACAGATAAGCACTCACGTGTTGAAAATAGCTGTGTGTACAATACAGCTCCAGCATAGACTCAGGCTAGTCACCTGAGCTCTAACCCACCTGACCCCTTGTGTCTCTGCCAAAGCTGCAATGTGCACACAGCTATTTTCAGCATGCTTGTGCTAGTCTGTGCACCCAGACTGGGCGGCCCAGCTGCAGTGTAGACATACCCTTAGGCCCAGATCTTGAAAAGTAGGTAGACACTTAATTCCCACAGATTTAAATTGGAGTTTGGCACCTATGTCCGTCTGAGGAGCTGGGCCTTAGCTCACTTCCCCACCTGTGAAATGGAGCTAATAATATTTACTATGTCTCTCTCATTTATTTAGACTGTGAGCTCTTTGGGGCATGAACTGGCTCTCACTACATGTCTGCAAAGTAGCCTGCCTGGCAGGGCTTTTGCTGCTACATAATATCAATAGCAGATTTCTTCCTTCAGAGCATAACACTCTGCTCCAGGGAAGACATTTCCCATGGACTCTCCCCACTGCCTGTTTCTCCGAACTACTGAATTTACATTCGACAGGTGGCTTTGCCTTTAACCTCCAATGCCTTTTTTTGGTGTGGAATGTCCTCAGGAGTAATCAGATCAGCTACTTGGTAATCAGAAATGGGGACGCCATGGCGAAGGAAATCCTCCACCCCCTGAGGAATTTCTCTATTTTCTAGTTACATCCCACTATTTTCTTTCTTGTCCCCATCACATCAGAATAAAACCTTGCTCACAAAGGCCCCCTTTCAGAAAAGCACTTCAGCACGTGCCTAACTTTAAGCAAGTGCTTAAGCCCCATTGGCCTAGGCTGAGATTTTCAAAAGCACCGAGGAGGGTCAGGGCCACAACTGCCATTCATTTTAAATGTGGGACCTTCATTTGCTTTTGGAAATCCCTCTTTCCAGCTTACTTTATGGATAAGCATGAGTGCAAGCTATGGAAGCTGAGAAACACTGGGCCCAGATTCCCAGAGACTTCCCCTGCTTTAGACAGCCACGAGGAGAGAAGAATCCCCCTTCTCTAAATTCCCCTTTGACTCAGCTTCGCCACCTGAGCAGCCACATGACTGGAAGGCACCTATAAACCCTCTCTCTTTTCCCAATGTGGTTAAGTGCTGAATCAGGAGTCAAGATTTCATTTTGATTCACTCCACCACTTATGGCTTGTCTGGGGAAACACAGACTGGCAAAGCTACTCTGGAATAACTATTCCACTGTAGCTATTCCAGAATAATTCCCCGAGTGGGAACTCTTCTGAAATAAAAGTGACTTTACTCTGGAATAATATCATATTTAATCTGGAATAAAGGGTCCCTACATGAGAAGGTACAGGAACTCCTCACTTAAAGTCATCCCAGTTAACGTTGTTACATTGTTGATCAATTAGGGGACATGCTCGTTTAAAGTTGTGTAATGCTCCCTTCTAACGTCATTTGGCAGCTGCCTGCTTTGTCTACTGCTTGCAGGAAGAGCAGCCCATTGCAGCTAGGAACCAGGGTGGACCGGCAGCCCCGCTATCAGCTCCCTGCTCCCCTAAATTCCCTGTGCAGCAGCTGCCTGCAGTTCAGCTGTCCCACCCCCACTGCCAGGGGCAGCTCCAGACTCCAGCACGCCAAGCGCGTGCTTGGGGGGGCATGCTGCGAGAGGCGCTCTGCCGGTCACCAGGAGGGCGGCAGGCAGCTCCAGCGGTCCCGCGGGTTCAGTGGACCCTGCAGGAGGTCCACCAAAGCCGCGGGACCAGCGGACCTTTTGCAGGCACACCTGCGGGAAGTCTACTGGAGCCACGGGACCTGCGACGGGCAGAGTGCCCCCCGCAGCATGCAGCCGTGCTTGGGGTGGCAAAATGTCTAGAGCCGCCCCTGCCCACTGCTATATGCTGCCCCTGCCCTCTGACTTGGAGCTCCTCTCCAAGACTCCTCCTTGCTGTGCGGGTGGGGGAGGGAAGGAAGAGGGGGGCTAATGTCAAGGTGTCCCCCTCCCCCCTGCTCATGCACCCCACTTACCACATCTTCCATAGAGCAGGGGGGACACACCAGGGCTCAGGAAGGAGGGAGTTTGCAGCAGTTGGGGGTCTCAGCAAGCTGATATAATTAACAAGGCAGTGTACTGAAAAGGGAAATGCACGTATTTCCCTCCATTCCTGCTGCCTTGTAGAGTGAGAGTGTTAATCCCTGAGGGCTCAGTCAATTGCTAGTTCATCATTTAGCAGTAAGGGAAATATCCCACCCTCTGACTCCTCCACCTCAACCAAACTTCACAATCATCATCACTGTCTACCTGTAATAAATTGTTTGTTTAAAACGTATACTGTGTGTGTATATATATATATATATATATATATATAGTCTTTTGTCTGGTGAAAAAAAATTCCCTGGAACCTAACCCCCTCATTTACATTAATTCTTACAGGGAAATTGGATTTGCTTAACATCATTTTGTTTAAAGTCGCATTTTTCAGGAACATAACTACAACATTAAGTGAGGAGTTACTGTATTCTGGAATAGCTATTCTGGTCAATTCCCACCTTGTAGATAAGACTTTCTACCAATCCTTCTACAGTGAGCTTGATTTTTATGGGATGCCATTATTTGCCTCTCTCTTCTCAATCCTGTTATATTATGGAACTCTAGAAAGTATTTCAAATTGGGCAACCAAAACCACTGGTTATTTTTGAAAATTTCAGCCTAAACCTCTTCAGTTCCTAACACAGTTACAAACCTTCTCCTTAGTGAGAGTCAGGTGGTATCCATCACCGAACGTTTCTTTGAGGTAGAATGGAGACCCACAGCACTTGAGTCCTCCATGTTCCAGGAACGCGATTCGGTCACTCAAAACTCCCGCTTCATCCAAGTGATGGGTAGAGAGAATAATTGTTCGGCCTGGAGAATGCACATGAAAACCAAGCAAAGACACGTGATAGAATAAATGGAGATTTTGAAATATGTGGTACAGGAACAGACACGGTCAAATGAGAGCTACAGATAGCGCATAGAATATCGTATGCACGCTTCTCCAATTAATAGCGGAGTTGATTAAGAGGCAGCATTAGGAAGAAACTGAAAGCTCCCCTTAGCACTATGGAAGAGTTAATTTTTCAAAATGAATTTAGGAGAAGAGAACAGGATCCAATCAAGGGTCTGAAAAGATCCTATTCCCCACAAAGCCCAATTCTTTGTGGCCTCTATATCCCATGGAGGTTTTTGGAGAGACAGAGAAAGGTGGTATCAATAGATCTTCCACTAGCTATAGATACAGAGGTGCTTGGGCTGCGGAGCGTCATCCATCCCTATGGCTGGAGTAGTGCCCCTGGAGCAGTCCTGCTGCTACTTCATAGCCCAGAAAGAAGGAGCCTGGCCTGGCTGAACCATTCAGCCCTCAGACCAGTTGCTTAGGTGCTAGCACAAGATCAGGCATGAAAAGGGGTGAAAGTAACTTACAGGATTTACCGGTACTGCTGGAGTCCTGAGGGGTGTGTGGTCTCATCCAGAAGAGGTGTGGCCTCTCAAGATTTAAAGGCCCTAGGGCACCAGCTGCGGCTAGGAGACCCAGGGCCTTTAAATCCATTAGGGGCTCCCAACTGAAGAGGTGGTTGGAAGCCCCCCAGGGCTCAGGGGCAAATTTTCATGCATAAGAATCTTGGGTAATGTTTTCAAAAGCAACTAAGGACTCTACAGCCCATTTTCAAAAGTGATGTAGACACTTAGGAGCTTAAATCACTTGGGTGCTTTTGAAAAATGCTACCCTGAGTGTCTTTACAGTACCTTTTTTATTTTTTGATATAATCTCCCAAATACTCCTCCGAGAGCATGGATCCACACCAGTGGTTGGTTCATCCAAGATCACAACCCTTGATCCACCAAGGAAAGCAATAGCTATAGACAGCTTTCTTTTCATCCCTCCTGACAGGGAGCCAGTTAGTTTATGACGATGGTTGTACAAGCCAGTATCCTTCAGAGTCCTTCAAAATACAAAAAAAAGCCCCCAAAGGCTGCAGTTCAGTTATTTAGCAAAAGGAAAGGAATCTGAATGCATCAAGCAACATTAAGCAAATGAAAAACTGCTCAGGCATGGACTGCTACGCAGTATTGTCATAATGTAGAATGATAGTTTAACATCATATAACGCAGACACAGGGTTGGTGTGTTTTTTTAGGATGCTTCAAAAATTCCATCTGACATGTCACAGTTAAGGGCAGGATCCTGTGGCTGGAGAACACAAAGGGCCAGATTCACTGGTACGTTCCTGCTGCTTTGCATGGTTTGGTGACACAAAGCAGCAATAAACCCATTGTAGCTGGCTCGCTGGAGCCCTGTCTCTGGAGTGGTGCAAAGTAGCTAGAACCATACTGTGGAATCTCCTCAAGAAGAATATCTGCAGTTGATTATAAGTTCCTTGGGACAGGGACCATGTGTTCCTAGATCCAAAGATTTTAGGCCAAAAGGGACTATTATAATAACTAGCCTGACCTCCTGCTTCACACAAGCTGTAGAATTTTTCCCAATGATTCCTGCATTGAGTCCAACAGCTTGTGGTGACTCTTATAGCAACACTTTGCATTAACATGCAAGGACACTGTAGGTGACACATGCTGAGGGAGTGTGACACCCCCATTATCAGACCTTTTCACTTCCTCATCCAGCTCCTGCTCACTCCAGTGCGGGACTTTGATGTAGCCATAGAGCAGCAAATGTTCCTTGGCAGTGAGGTAACTAAATAGCACGTTGTGCTGCATACAGACACCCATGTTCTTCCTGATGAGGTCCTGATCGGTCCTGATATCTTTGCCATAAACAAATATCGTGCCTGATGAGGCAGGAAACAGTCCTGTCAAAATAGACCTGGGAGAAAAAAGAAAATGGTGTAAACAAATGCGGAGATTCTGTTCCCCAGGGGCTTCGCTGAGCGCCTAGCAGAATTCCCCTAGTGGGACCCCTAATTTAACTCTCCTTGATTTAGTGCAAGGCAGACGCATTCCAGCTGCCAAGAGGACATTCCAGATGCCTCTGGGGGCCTACAGCATGAGGAAAGACTGGACTGACCTGTGCAGCCAGATAAAGAGAAAGGGAGCAACAGGTATCCCCACTTCACCTTTTTATCCCTCCCCGGTTGCTATTCACAAAGACTCCACGTCATGGCAACACTCCCTTCAGCCAGTGAGGACAAGACAGCTCCCTTCAGAGCCTGTTGACTCTGCTTCTTTGTCTCCGAGATTGCTGGGGAGCCCAAAAAAGGATTATTTTATACCAGCAACATACTCAGGGGCTGCTGGCTCAGAGTCGAGGGGCCAAAGTTCAGGTTCTGAACTCAGATCCTCTTTGTGGAAGCACATTACTCTGCCATCAGGCCCCCAGGCTTACCCCACACAGATAAATATGGACCCCAAGCTGCTGTTTAGTTACTGAAAAAACATATTGTGAAGATCACTCTAAATTTTAAAGAGTTTTAGCTGCACTATCTAGTGACCTTCAAATTGCTGGTAACCACATTGGCTTTGAAAGTGAGAGTTCGCTGAGTTCACTGCCATTCTCAGCAAGAAAACGTGCAAACCGTAGACAACCAGACAATATATCTACAATGAAAACCTCAAGCTGCCCCTTGGCCATCCCAGCTGCTGCTAAGCCCTGCACAAGAGCTCTTCATTCCCTTGGGACTCCAAACCCTCCTTTAATTGCATTTTAAAAAGGAAAAGAAAGGAACTGTGACCCCCCTACTCATCCCCGTCAGAATTTGCCCCAGCTGTCAAGTTCCAGGAAGTCACTACGATTACTCTCACACCATCTCTCTCTCTCTGTAAGCTTCTCAGAGGATACAGGATGAATTTGTAATCTGCTGAATCATAATGTGTGCCTGCCTTTGTGGGTTCAGTCCTCCTTGGGGTAACTTTACTTATCAGCTTAATGTACTGCCTGGGTAATGGCTACATGTTACTCATTCCTGGGCCTTTCAGTTGTAGCATGGTTTGTTACGCTGTGCTTCAGTTCCAGCCTATTGCTGGGGTGCTGTGGAAGGGAGGAAAGAGGGCCTTCTGTTAAGGCTGCAGCATAGGACTCCAGAGAGATGGGCTTACAGTGGAGAACTCTGGGTTTCATACACTCTACCCCAGACACCTGTGTGACTGATGGAGCTTCTCCTGGAACAGTCAGACTCCATCCTAGTCCAGCATGTTTGGGGAGCCAGATGAATGTCAATTGTGGTGTGGAGTTCCATTGTGCTACATTGCTCTTGTTGTCATGTATGGTTCCTCAGGCTGTTCTAACCCCTGCTGCTTTTACTCATGCCTGGATTCTGCATAGACCAGCTCACAGCTCCAGAGGTGTAAACAGTTCCCCTGGGGGCACATCATCCCATCACAGTGCTGAGCACAGCTTGGATGTAGGGGGAATCTAGTCCTACAGGTCTGTTTTCAGAGTCATTATTTAAAAATCCTAATAATGAAAACATGCAAACCTGGCAGAACTGAAAGGCCAATAGATCATCCCATTGCTCCTCCCAGCCCAGCAGACTCATTTGCTTTTCATCTGAATATGCAGCCATTAAGCTTCTTCTCAATACTGCTGCAGCCTGGGATACGAGCCAATCACCCACTGCTTTTGGGAGCAAGTTGCTATGGGCACCAAAATGCCACTGAACTTGCAGCCACTGCTGTGCTGTGTAATATTATAGGAATTCCATTAGATTAGGAAGCATCCAATGACTATTATGGCTTTTCATTCTGTTTTCTCAATATCAGGAGAGATCACTTTCCCCTGTTAAAATGTTCTTAACCAGTACTGTCAGACTCCAAAGTAGAAAGACACCCTTATCTATAACAGAGGGGATGGACGAAGAGCAAGGTACACCAATATAAGATAATTACAAAAAGACCAAATCAAAGAAGACATCTTATCCAGCCTTTATAACACTGAGAACTCCCATTTATTCTTTCACTCGCCCGCACTAGTGAACAGACCCATCTGATGCAGTATCAAATAACCACACTACAAAAGAGACATACATTGTTGTTGTTTTTCCAGCTCCATTGTGCCCCAGCAAGGAAGTGATGTTTTCTTCATAGAAGTTCAGGCTGAGGTTCTCAACTGCAGCTTTAGAGCCATAGGTCTTTGTTATTCCATGAAGAGAGACTCCCACAGTGAGGTTGGGGGGTTCAGGCTCGAGGTTAGGAGGAAGGGCACTTTTGACATCTAAAAAAGAATCAGAAGAGATAACTGATGACTTTATATATGAGACTATGGACCTTTTTGTCGAGAAAAGGTATAGGGCTTTTTATAAAGAACAATAAAAAAAAGTATGTTCTTGTCAGCTGAAAACTTGGGAACATTTCCTGGTATTTGCATCATTTTTGAACTTTCCAATATTTCTCTCTCTAACTTCCGATAGCTTAAAACGTCCATTATAGTGTGCGGTGTTGTAGCCACATTTGGTCCTATCACCCCATACTGGAACCCAGACAATCCCTACTCGATGGTGACCACATCTTAAAAGACAACTTTCCTGAACCCCCTCTTCTGGCTTTCAAACGACCCCGAGCCTCTCAAAAACTCATCATTAGAAGCAAGCTCCCCACAGACCAGGACACAGCAACTCAAAGTGGCACCAGATCCTGCCAGAACAACAGATGCAAAACCTGCAGACACAGCTCCACTGTTACAATGATCAATAGCCTCCCCCAACTCACCTTTCAAGGTCCATGGGTCCTACACGTGCCTATCACAGTGTGTGGTGTACCTCATCCAGTGCACTAAATGCCCCAACACCAACGATGTGGTTGAAACCAGACAATCACTGCACTCTCCAATGAACTCTCACAGGAAAATGATAAAAGACAAAAGCACTCTGTCACCTGGGCTGAACATTTCTCACAAAATGATCACTCCATATCGGACCTCTCAGTCCTCGTCCTCAAAGGAAACCTGCACAGCACCTTCAAAGGACGAGCCTGGGTGTCTATATTCGTAACTTTGCTAGACACTAAAATCCACGGGCTGAACAGAGCCACTAATGGATTTATGGCTTATTACAACAATCTATAATCCATGCACCCCCTCACCTCCCAGCAAGCTGCCTTTCCCTCACACCCTTTCCTTTCCTCCCTAGGACTGGAGGGTTGCCAATGGGCCATTTCACCTTGAATGGCCCCTGGAAAAGTGTTTTAACTACTTATGTTAACAATCTGTTCCACCTTGTGTTTAGCTGTGACACTTGGACTACATTTCCCAGACCCAAAAAAGAGCTCTGTGAGGCTCGAAAGATTCTTTTTCTCACCACCAGAAGTTGTTCCAACAAAAGATATTACCTCACTCACCTTGCCTCTCTACAGCTTATAACAACACATACCAGTACAAATGAATCTGGTCATAAGTGGCCCCCTGCCCATGCCTCCCATGCTACCTAACGCAAATAATGCTCAATAAATACACATCAGTCTGAGGAGGGAGGATGTGTCGAGTGGGTAGGGCACTTAACTGCGAGACAAGATCCCTGGGCTCTATTCATGGTTTGATGACCGACCTGTGCATGACCTTGCTCAAGACACTTTCACTTGCTGTGCCTCTGCTTCCGCCACCCCCTTTGTTTTCTTGTCTGTTTGAAGGGTGAGCTCCTTAGGACAAAGCCTGTCTCTCATTCGGCCTCACTGGGGGTGGGGGTGCAATCACGGTTGGGGCCTCTAGGCACTTCTTTGTAAAAATTAATTATTATAATTAGTAGTAATAATGATGCTAATTTAACTGTCTGCATTGTACTCTCATTATTTTAGCTGCTGATATTCCTGTTCCTCTTATAAAAAGCCATTATTTGAAATAATAAGCACCCTATGAACACGAGAAGCATTATATAAGCATGAAGTGTTTAACCCATCTTCACTAATCAAACAGTTTGTTCAACACCCCTGTCAGGAAGGTAGGGAAGGGTTACAGTGTTAACCACATTTTACACACGAGGAAACTGAGGCTGCGTTTACACTAGCATTTTGGTTGGTAAAACTTTTCTCGGTCGGGGTGTGAAAAAAACACCGTAGGCCAACGTAAGTTTCACCGACAGGAGCACCTATGTGCACAGAGCTGTGTCGGTGGGAGATGCTTTCCCACCAATATAGCTACCGCAGCTCATTGGAGGTGGTTTAATTCAATTATATATTGAATTAATGAAGATCTCTGCCATTGGCATAAAGTGGCTGCATGGGAGGCCAGACACTGGAGCAAGCTGCAGTGATACAGCTGTGCTGTTGTAAGGTCTTTAGTGTAGATGCAGCCTTACAAAGAGGTGAAGTGACTTGCCCTAGGCCCCAGGGAGAGTAAGAGTGAGGACTAAAACTCAGCAGATCCTGACTCTGAGCTCAGATGCTTCTGAAGAAGACAAACTAAAGGAGTTTATGTTACAAACTGATTAAAAGAAACAGATATGGAATTATGTCCTGCCACCCTTAATCCCTCGTCTGACATAGCATCTTAGGTCCTGATCCTGAAAACACTTGCTACAAAGAACAGCGAGAACAGTCCCTCTGGTTTTCATATGATTTCTCAAGGCAGTAAGCACTATGGCTTGAGAGCAGTTGTGGGATTGGATCCATCACCCGCTGAAGCCAAGAGAAGCGTTTTTTCATTAGGCCTGTAGTTAACTAAATAATATTAGCTCAACTTTGCAGAATTTAAGGTATTCCCTAAAACAAGCATGGGGCACGCTAAAAATACCAAGCAAGCCATATTTCTGTATCTTAGGTACACCCAGCAAGCTTTTAAATACATGCACCCCTTTTGCCAAAGGAAAACCTGCATTTGCCTGCCCAAACTAGGTAACTGCACACTTCTAAGATTGCATGTGCCAGTGTTCAGTCTGCACATAGACATGGTAGAGCAGGTGTATTTAACAAGGTCATTCTGGTTCTAGATAAGGAAAGGTTTTGGCAGGGGCAGCACTAGCTTTTTTGCAGCCTCAAGCAAGGCAGTCAAGCAGCCTTCGGCGGCTTGCCTGCGGGAGGTCTGCCAGTCCCGCAGCTTCGATGTACCCGCAGCCGAATTGCCACCAAATCCGCAGGACCGGCGACCTCGTGCAGGAAAACTGCTGAAGGCATCCTGACTGCTGCCCTCACGGCAACCGGCAGGACGCCTCCCCCCGGTGTTCTGCCCCAGGCATGCGCTTGGAGCGCTGAAGCCTGGAGCCACCACTGGGTTTCAGACATATCCCTTACATTTAAAAACTGGGCTACCAGTTTGGCAACCAGCACTATCTCTAGTACAGGAATGGACTTGTTAAGTGTGTCCTCTGGACAAACATTGCCTACACACGACATGGCGCCCCCCTTTGTAAACCTAGCTTCATATAGCTCTTGCTTGGATTACCATCATTAACAATTCTAGGATGTACGTACGCATCTTATTGGTGAATGCAGCCTCTCTCCTTAGCAAGAGTTTGGTGAAGAGGAGACTGCATCTTTTCTCATTCCATAATGGTATGTAACCGTAGCGTTCGGCCCAGTAGGATGGGAGCAATGGGAAATACCATGGGGCAGCCATGCCATATTTTCCTGCAACCATAAACGAAAGACAAAAGAAGGAAAGAAACAAATTAAAGTATTTGCTCGTGGGCATCTTACAGAAAGTGCTAGCTGCGACTGCGCACTGACGAATAGCAAAAATAAAGTCTGAAGGAGATTATTTTTGCCTTGATGCCCCTGTGTACTATTGGTAACTCCTATAGAGGATTTTTCTCTGATTGCATAGTAGGAAATATTGGGTAATATATTATCCTTGGTAATTTCATAGTCAGACGAAGGAGACCTTTACTTTTCTGCCCAGGACCACTGTAGGTGTCTGTGCACTGAAATGCCAGGGAAGGAAAACAAACACCACACCCAAGTCCTTTAAAGCCCCTTGCCTCAGAGCATGAGTTACTGTGTGAAATGAAAAGAGACATAGGACACAAAATAAAACAACTCCACTGACAAATGCTGGCAACATCCCCAAAGGCTTTTCCCTTGCTTCCATCAGCCAGGGGGAAAGAGTACACAGCCTTCCCCAGCCCAGCTTCCTATATAGCCCACCTAGTCATGTGACCGGCAGAGACCCCCTAACCCTTTCTAGACTGTGTCACCCTGTCACAGTTTCATTACTCCCCTCAGTTCCCCAGTCACAACTGGAACCCAGGGACACCTCCTAAGTTATGACTTTGTGTCACATAAAATTAAAAAGCAAATCACGCCTCCGTGATCCACAAGTGTAGGGTGCCACCAAATACAGATCTACCCACTCCAATGAATTCTGGAATCTTCCAGGGCTGATTTATAATTTTCAAGAGAGACTGTGTGGCAGTCGCTTGTAATACTTTGCATTCTTACCTGGGAAAACATTCCTAATGTACCAGCCCAGGATGAAATAGATGAAAGAGTCTATCAGAATTAGCCAGCACATCCAGCCAAAAGAAGTATTGTCGCCAGTCATTGGTGAGCTATACATATTGTCCCATTGCAGGCCTGAAGTAAAGATATAAAGAATACATTGTGAAATATGTTGATGAAGTATCACAGTCATGAAGGAACAAAACTTAGTTTTATATGTGCCCTACATACCTATGCCTTGTTCCTCATAACGAGCAATGTACTGACTTGCATAACTGAATGCAGTTGGGGACAACAGGCTCTGTGGAACAAATTGGAAAACAAATTACTGAAGAATTCACAAAAAAACCTTCACTGGGCCTGATCCAGTGGCCAGAGATGTGGATGCAAATCTTTCCCCTGACTTCTCTGAGCACTGGATCAAACACATCATTGACAAAATTTTCAGTGGTGGTCTCTAAAATTGCCTCTATGATTTTGCACATGCAGTTGCTTCTTTGTGCAAAAACATGCATTTGTACATAAAAATCAGATAGTTAGATATCTTAAGCAAGCAGATAGTTAGATATCTCAAGCAATAGAGGATTTTGGCTAATACATTTTTTTTTTTAAATTGCAACTTTGCAAGTTAATCAGGCAGTCAGAATTACTTGAAGCATGGGGCAAAACTAATCCACTGAATTCTGTGGATTTATATTTGCTTATGCAAGCAATGAATTTGACTTTTGGAACCTAAACACCTATGATTCCAGAGAAATGTTTTTCTCCAGGAGGAGGTTTTTACTTATGAGACTAATGCCTTGTACTTTATACAGTCCAGGCAATGAGAAAGGTACTCCTGAATGCCACAATGACACTAAGGCCCAGATCCTCATAGGTATTTAGGCTCCCAATCTGAATTGGGATCAGTGGACGTTGGGAGCCTAAATGCATTTGAAGATTTGGGTGTAACTGCTTTACATAGTAGGATCTGAATGGAGTGCAGGATCTGAGGTTTCCATTGCAGGACAGAGATGGGTTAGTCAGTGAGATGTTTTGCCCCTCCTGCTACGTCCTTTCATTCCATATCTCAGTTAAGAAAGGAACGGGTATCTGATCATCCTGTTTTTTCTCTTTTGGTGCAAGCATTACGTTATAATTCTTGAGTTCTGTTTTCATTACTATGTTACGGGCAATTGAAGGTTTGTGCAATTAAAGAATTGGCAGCACCAGGTGTAATGAAGTCAGAAACCTTCCCTTAAAGCTCTGCCAGAGCCCCTCGTTTCTATCCATAACAGCCTTTCTATTCTAGCCGTGGGTAGCTCTTGATCAGAACCTGCCAGTCATGGAGAAGTCTACTTTGTGTCACGTTCTGCAGTGGCTTGGTGATGTCCATAAACGGAGTGTAGAATGAAGCCACCTAGCTCACATTCATTTGCGACCCTCGGGAGCCCCAGAAGCAAATGTCTGCTACTAAACACTCCTGCCCCTTTATTTTAATGAGAAAAAAAAAACTTACGAGCAGACTCTTCACTGAGAAGCTCAAATGATTCTCAATTACCAGCAGCACAATGAAGGGAGAAAAGGTGAGGCTGTAGATAAGGCTGCCAACCAAGGCAGCAATGTTGGTGTTGTTGAAGAAGACACTGATGAGGTAGCACATGGCTATGATGGAGAGGCTGTAGTCCATGAGGTATAGAAACAGGATCACCACATTGATTTTGGGCAGGATGTTGCCAGCTTTCAGTATAATGATGAGAAACATGATTGTGATTAGAAGGAAGGTGGCGCTTTCAATGAACCAGGCAATGAAATGGCTGCTGGAGTTAACACCCATCATCTTCATGTACTGTGGAAAGGAAGGCAGAAAACGGACAGCTGTTTATTACGAGATATTTCTGACTATATACTTGGCACTGAAATACTTCAACATTCTCTTCTCACACTCTGGATAGTGCATGGAATTAGAGCATGTCCGCTCTGATTTTGGCATAGGCTTTACTTATAAACCAGGGTAGCCTAGCAAATTTGCATCTTCAGACCATCCTATGTTTGCAGAACAGTCCAATACAAGAGTGCCATGTCCCGGAAGGTGTATATGGCCCCCCAAATCAAACGCAAATACTAATATTTGCCTCTAGTATAACCGTATTTGTTGCTTTTCTAAAACATTTTGAGTATATTTTTAAAGACTAGTGAGTGGTTTCACTGCAAAGACACTTTTAAAATCTCAACCAATGATCTCATTGTAAAAGAAAAAGTCAATTTCCCCATTTCCCACTTACCTAACACTAGAAATCCCAAGCCTCCTGGTGTAAATAGACACAGCTGCAAAAAAGGCTCATTTACATAAGCTGTGAATCTGGCCCTCTCGGCTTTGGGAGCCTAAGAATATTATGTGCTGCAAGAGAAACCACATTCACAGCTCTCTTCTGGAACTGATGTGATTGGTTACATTTCTAACAAGCCTGCTGCTACTTTGGTTCCTGTGAAAAAGGCATCAGAATAAGCTGCGATCAATTAGATCAATCAATTAATTGGTTTGGGTTGTTTTTTTTAAAAAAAAGCTCATTAAATTTCCTTCAATGTTTGTAAGTGTCCATTAGTTTAAGACATTTTTTGGTGATCCAGCAGCTGTTTCCATGGGAATGGTAACAGGAACAGATCTGTCTGAGTTCTTGTTGATTGCTGAGGGTTAGGCTTGCAAAAGCCCTTTGGCTCTTAAGGCTGTCGTACATGTTCACTTTGAAAATCCAATTAAATTATGGTAGGGAAAAGAGCATCACTTTGCTTTCAATGCATTATTTTCCCTCTGGTAGGGGCAATGAGCGAAGAACTCCCTTTCACTAGAGATGACATAAAATACGACTCCCGGGGCATTCTACTGGCTGGGGGCCTGCCCCAGTTTCAGCCTCTCTTTTAGATACCCAGGGAACATTGTGTCTGCTGAGTTTGCCAAACCCTCCTCATCACATGGGCTATGGGTCCAATCAGGGACACAAGAGACAAGTCATGAGATTTATATGACTAGATTGCCCTGAGTGACCTTTCCTGAAGAATCAAGATGACAAAAGCTTTGCAAGATAGTTTACAGAAACAGAGCAGTTCCAGCAAACCATTGCAGCAAGTTCAGAAACACAGATCTGAAACCTGAACCCCGGCTGTGTGTCAGTTGGTTTTAAGTTGGAGTTGAACATTTCACATAGCTGTCCCCCATCCTTCACTGCATAAAACCACTAATAACACATCGACAACTTGTCATCCCCACCCACCCAAATGGAAACACACACAGCAGAGGAGTTGGTTTATTTGCCAAAATGCTAGTCAGCCCCCAGCTCTCATTTTAACAAAGTAAGTGATTTCCCTTCAACTATGATTAATTCATGTCACTGAGTCCATACATTTACATGTTTAACATGTGCATTTTACACAGTGATAACAGGTCTTTCAACACTTGTGCTGCTCCAGTCAATGTCACATCATCTATCTGCTACATTCTTGATAAAAAATCTAGTCATAATTTCATTAATGTACCTCATAAAGCCTTAGATCTTTCTCTTGAACAAGCTTTTTCACAAAAGCAGCTATAAACAGTGACCAGGCAGCCATCAGAGCAAATGGAAGAGAGTAGGTCACACTGCTTAAGAACCTGTAAAAGGCAAATGCAGGATTTAGCTGAACAGAAAATGTGCTAGATTAGGGATTTATGCTGAATATACTTTTCAAACTAATACTCCCTGCAGAGGAAAACCATGCTCACGTTTTTAAATGCAGAGTATAATTAATATTAGAAAAAGGGTATTTTGCACTTACATAGGATCTTCCAGCCAAGAAACTCCAAACAGTTTAAAAATATTAATGAATTAACCCTTTTTACCCTGCTGTCATGTAAGTAAGTATTATTAGTGGGATTCTACAGCTGGGGAAACTGCCGCACAGAGAGATTAAGGCCAACATTTTCAAAACTGTATGCCTAAAGTTAGTCACCTAAATCCAAAGTGCTGGGAATTCATGACTCCGAATGAAGTTAGTCAATACAGTCAGCAGATGGTTACCATTTCTGAAAATCAGACTGCTTATTTCCTTGTCTTCTTATGGATTCAGGTGCCTAACCTGACATCCACATTTGAAAACTGTGGCCTGAGTGTCTTGCCCAGTGTCAGATTGTGAGAGAACCGGCATTAGAATCCATGTTTCATGACCCCCATTCATATGCTTTAGCCAGCAGACTTTCCTTCCAGTCAAAAGGAAGTAGTAGTGGTAGTAAATTGAACCTACTGTATTTGAAAACAAGATTATTAACAGATTGTTTTTCCACAGTAGATTAACTTTAATGAACATACAGCATGTTCCCTTTCTGATGAAAAAAGCCAATACTATTTCTGCAAAAAGTCTCAAACAAAACTATTTCAAACAAAATAAAAAAATAATTTTGTTCTGAATTGTTTTAGTTGAAAACTCAAAGATGTCATAAAAATCAACGCATTTTTATGAAATTTTTGATTTCGATAAAACTGCATTTTTGAACTAAAAAGAATGTCAACCAGGTCTCCAAATTTCAGCAGTTTCCAAATGTTACGGTACAATGACATATGAGATTGCCACAACTTTGCCTGTAAAATGGTAACTGAGTGGTAGCAGTTGATGAATGTTGACTTTATAACAGCTTCTATTGCAGCGTCATTCCACAGCTCCTGAGTATTTTAATAATTGAACGAAATGGCATCTCCTGAATTTTCCAGGTGGGGGAAAGAGAATTGTGAAGGTGAGTTGTTTTCTTGGCAGCAAGAATTCGAGAAAAGCAGCGTACAACTCAATACTAAGTGCTCCAGGAAATAGTTCATCAGAGTACATAATGATTTAACAATAAAAATCCATATTTTTGCTGTAAATAATTGACATTTTGTCTGAGCTATTCCTGACCACTTCACGGTCACAAGAAGGAGGCAGACCATTTGCATGTGAATTATCTTATTATAACCTTCATTTAGAATACAACTCTCTCTCTCTCTCTCTCTCTGATCAACATATAAAGTTAACAAATGTCCTACAGATTGCAGCTTGTTTTTTAGCTCAAGTGGTACAAACTCATGCTTTTAGTATGAAATGTTCTGCATTAAGAACGGTCATACTGGGTCAGACCAACGGTCCATCTAGCCCAGTATCCTGTCTTCTGACAGTGGCCAATGCCAAGTGCCCCAGAGGGAATGAACAGAACAGGTAATCATCAAGTGATCCATCATCCCCTGTTGCCCATTCCCAGCTTCTGACAAATGGAGGCTAGGGACACCAGCCCTGCCTAACCCCATTCAAACCTTTTGGTTGGCTCGAGTGAAGTCAGTTATACTGTCCTCTGTAGAATGATTGTCCAAGCCAACATCCCACACTGAACATCCCTCATTGCTTTAAAATACATTGAAAATGGCTTTTCACACATGCTTTTACCCAGCTTGGCTGCTGCCTCTGGTCCCTGCAATAATTTGAGAGATCACAATCCCAGGATTCCATTTCTTATCATAACTGTCACACCCAGAGGCCAGATCCTCAGCTGGTATAAAATGGTTTGGCTGTATTGAAGTCAGCTGAGTTATGCTGATTTACACCAGCTGAGATCTGGCTCAAGGTGATCAGAATCCAAAACTCCTTACTCCTGTGCCAGTCTGTTTATCAAGACTCATTCTGGTTCATACACCATTCATACTGCACCACTTGGTGTAACAGGCAGTTAATCCTGACAGCTCAGTGCAATGGAATCTCATCTGTCTTTCTTCATCATTGTTAAGAGGAGGGTTACAATCTCATCTCCTCTATATCTCTTGCAGCACCTGGGAAAGAGGCATATATAGCAGAACTGCACACTAGAACTGTGTCGAAACTGGAATTGCTTATAACAAATAACAAATACTGAGACTTGAAGTAATATCAAGTAACTTAAAGCTCATATTTAGGATGTGACATTCTGTACCTCGGGGAAAACCCCAGAACCCTCATGTTCATCCTTGTAAAATGATTGCGTGGTATCCAATGCATAAGTTCTCATGTTGGGTGTTTTTGGAAGGATCATGATTCACTGACCATTGTTGTTATGGTAATATTATAGTAATCATTGTTATAATAATGTTATAGGTTGTAATTTCATGCATATAGTTATGAGGTTGAAAATGTGTCCTCATGGATTAAAGCAAGACCAGGCAAAAACTCTCGAGAAGCAGAGGGGCAGTTCACACCTCATCAGGGCATATATGGGACAAACCCAGCCCAGTCTCACAGGAACAAAGGACATTGGCCTAGGCAACAACAAAGGATTTGTTGGACTCTGGAGTGAGTCAGTTTTGGACTGCGATGAGGTAATGTTCACCTGACTCGGGGCGGGGGGAGGAGGGAGCAAAGCCAAGAGGGAAGAAAGAACATGATAAAAGGGAGAGACATTTGCCATGCTCTTCCTCCCTCTTCCACCTCCATCTACAGACGTCACCACCAAGCAACTGAAGGGCAACCAGCCAGCCTGTGGTGAGAAGCATCTAAGTTTACAAGGACACTGAAAGTATTAAGATCGGCTTAGAATGCATTTTGCTTTTATTTTATTTGACCAAATCTGACTTGTTATGCTTTGACTAATAATCACTTAAAATCTAACTTTGTAGTTAATAAATCCATTTGTTTATTTTGCCTGAAGAGTGTGTTTGGTTTGAAGACTGTCAGAGACTCCCTATGGGATAACAAGCCTAGTACATATCAATTTCTTTGTTAAATTGATGAACTCATATAAGCTTGCAGTGTCCAGCGGGCATAACTGGACACTGCAAGATGGAGGTTACTGGGGTTGTGTCTGGGACCGAAGATACTGGCTAGTGTCATTCGGTTGCACAATCCAAGGAACAGTTTACATGCCAGACATTGTGCGTAAAGAGCCCAGGAATGGGGGATCTCAGAACAGAGCAGGGTAAGGCTGGCTCCCAGATTCAAGGATTGGAGTGACCTAGCAGATCATTGGTCCGGATAACATCAGAGGGGAATGTCACAGTGAGAGGAGGGTTACAACCTCATCTCCTCTATAGCTTTTGCAGCACCTGAGAGAGAGGCCTATATAGCAGAACTGCATACTCTGAACTATGTCTAAACTGGAATTGCTGGAACAAATAATAAATACTGCAACTTGAAATAATATCAAGTAACTTAAAGCTCATATTTAGGCTCATAAATGTAGGGAGTTTTTGTTTCTCAATAGATGAGTTTCCCAGCCCTAACCTACTATCTGCATTTATACATCTACTGGAATAGGCCAAGACCATTGTAATTATCCTGCTAATGTATACCATGTTCTACAAGTCATTGTCGTTGAGAAGAAGTAATGGGCTTAATCCACAGCAAGGGAGATTTAGGTTAGATATTAGGGAAAAAAATTCTAGCTATAAGAGTAGTTAAGCTTTGGAACAGGCTCCCAAGGAAGGCTGTGAAATCCCCATGACCGGATGATTTTACGAACGCTGTAGACAAACACCTCTCAGTGATGGTCTAGGTTTACTTGATCCTGCCTCAGTGTAAGGGTATGGACTTGCTGGCTTCCTGAGGTCCCGCCCAGCCCTACAGCTCTAGGATTCTATGATTGTTTTGTTTTAAACGACTAAAAGCTCATGGACTTACATATCCTTATTGTAGCAAGGGTAGGGAGTGGCCTGGACTTGAACAGCGATTTCCTCTGGACTCTTGCCCGTCTGCAGCTCAATGATTGCTCTCTCGATACTGTCCTGGATATAGATAAAAGCTCGGCTGTAGATCTGACTCTGCGAGGCTGAATTATGTGGGCCCACGGTCCAGATCCTCTCCCTGATCCTATTCGTCGTTTGGGAAATCCTGCTGCTCATTCGGATGGTATAATTCACCAGTGGAGGAAGGGAGACACTGCTGGGAGTTGCTCTCCTCTGTCTGCTACTTCTTGGTGGTAGCTTGAAAATGACACCTTGAGAAAACAAAGTGAAGTTTATTTTTCAGTCAAGAATGATTGCAGTAGGATAGTGCCACGTGTAAGTATCAAATCTGAACTTCTCATTTTTATAACCCTTTTCCATATTAAAACCCCAATAGTCTTTTAACTAAAGAACCTACTGCTCAGGTGGTTATGCAGTTTGTCATCACTATCAAGCATGTCAAAGTAGAGTTAGCTGTTGTTGCTCAACAGTTAGCTGTTGTTTATGCTGACATTTCCAAAACCGCCTGGCGATTCTGGGTACTGAGAACCCACCCTCTGAAAAACAGACCCTTTTAAGTTGTTCCTATGTCAGCACTCAGTATTAGAGGTACCCCAAAACACTAGTCACTTTTGGAAAACCTTGGTCTTAGATCTAACCTGACTAGAAAAAATATAAATATTCCATATACAGAGTATCAAATCTCATGTATGATAGATTTACAGGAAATCAGTTTTAATAACTACTGATACATCACATTATCAAGGTTAGTAAAGTTTCTGTTGATAAGGGTGATGTTTTTAATGGTGGCTGAATTATGGGATATTAAAAAAGAACAGTTTATGGGACTTTCAAGAAAGTCCTGAGCTCACATTCCGTTACTTTTAAAAACTAAACCAAGGACACACATAAGATCCTTTCATTTTCCCTACTTGATATGATAGCCAAAAGTTAATGGGCTAAATTCATCTGACTTTTATGAATGCAGTTCTCTTCTGCCAATATACGTCTCCTACAAAAATGGGCTATTTGGTTTCATTAAAGCATTTCAAGAACATTATGATCTGCTAAAGAAAGGTGTGGTCTCTTCATATTACTTGCTTTACATATCCCTTTTCCTCTACTGGCCTATCTGGAGGACAGCTCTGTATCCTGGAGATTCACCAAAGGGTTCCCAAGGTGCTCAACAAAAGACCATATTGGCACCTTGCCAGGATACCAAGGGCTACCTACACCTAGTCTGCATGAAAAGGAGCAGATTGTAGCCCACTCTCATCTGTGATAAGGAGGCATGGCCATGCAATATGTCATGGCTGACTGGCTGAAGATTGCAGGATGACCATTGTTTGCAGGGACCTATTGTCTTCCTAATATAGTACTCTATGTATAGTACTTGACTCATGAACTGCACTTTGGCTACTGCATATGATAGCACAGTAAAAAGAGTTAATTCATTAATTACATGGGCATTTCGGTAACTGGACACGGCACTTACTTCCAAAAAGTTCGTTCCTCAAAAAAAGGTCTTTAGCTACCATTTCCAGCTCCTCTCTGGTTTTTGCCACCTGAATGCGATCAAACGACACACAGGAGGATACATTTACTGCCAGGGTAGATAATGTGTCCAGTTGATTGATGATGTCGGCGTTGTTCTGCAATTCCAACCTTATATCATCTGGGGGAGGGGGAATGAAGCAAAGGAACCATCACTTCATTATGCCATTAATGCTAATAAGGATGGAAAAAACAATCACACTAAACATTAATCATAAAATATTATTCTGCATTTACCAGGGCAATGAATGCATGTGGTTGACCCAATTTTTAGGTTAATCATTCTTAACACGCTCATTAGTTTGTCTTTGGGAGAATGCCAACCATGGAATGTGACGGCCATTTCAAACCAGAGGTTACTGCTAATCTGCTGGGTTTTTAAACTGTGCATAGTGTTCTCCATTCCTTCCACGTCCAGTGATTTTCAGTGTAATCGCCATGTCTGCTGATCTGTTTTAGCTCAGTAGAGAACGCAATCTATTTTATCTAAGCTCGTCAAGTAAGAGGTAGGTCTGCCATGGTACTGTGTGTATCAGACCTGAGAATGCAGCCCTTAAAGGTATCGCTGTCTTATGGATGTTGTACATGGTGACTACATAATGCAGTGTAACTACGGTGGAACAGCGGCCATGAGGATGATGGTTATGCTGTAGTTAGGACACTCAGTGGGTGACTATGTTCACAGATTTCATTCTACACAGCGTGCTGATATGGGTTGCAATGAGCTGAACTCACACCTAATCTACATCAGCTTCCACTGGCATAAACAAGGGCTGTGTTGGAGTCATTGTGGACAGTTCTTTGAAAACATCCACTCAGTGTGCAGTGGCGGTCAAAAGAACGAACAGAATGTTGGGAATCATTAAGAAAGGGATAGGAAATAAGACAGAAAATATCATGTTGCCTCTATATAAATTCAATGGTACACCCACATCTTGAATACTGTCGTTCCATCTGGAAAAGGTTCAAAAAAGGGCAACAAAATGATTAGCGGTATGGAACATCTTCCATATGAGGAGAGATTAATAAGACTGGGATTTTTCAGCTTGAGAAAAGAGATGAATGGGGAGAGGGAGGGTATGATAGAGATCTACAAAATCATGACCGGTGCGGAGAAAGTAAATAAGGAAGTGTTATTTATTCCTTCTCATAACACAAGAACTAGCGGTCGCCAAATGAAATTAATAAGCAGCAGGTTTTAAACTAACAAATGAAGAATTTTTTCACACAATGCACAGTCAACCCATGGAACTCCTTGCCAGAGGATGTTGTGGAGGCCAAGACTATAACAGGGTTCAAAAAAGAGCTAGATAAATTCATGAAGGATAGGTCCATCAATGGTATTAGCCAGGATGGGCAGGGATGGTGTCCCTAGCCTCTGTTTGCCAGAAGCTGAGAATGGGTGACAAGGGATGGATCACTTGATAATTACCTGCTCTGTTCATTCCCTCTGGAGCACTTGGCATTGGCCACTGTCAGAAGACAGGATGCTGGGCTAGATGGACCTTTGGTCTGACCCAGTATGGCCGTTCTTATGTTCTTAAAGTGTCTGTTACTTTACTCTACTGAGGGAGTAGGGAGGTGGGTGGGGGTTGAGAAACCTGAAAACTTTAAAGCAAAACTCCAGTTCTGATGTGAGTGAACTTTTAAAACCACTTCCCATCAGACTTCCAATTCACTATTTGGATGGATAATTATGTCTGAACAGTGTCCTCTGGTGGTCAGAGGGGATTAATAAAATTTACTGCAGAGATTCTCTTGCAATGTCTGTTTGACTAACATTCAAGATCCGAGTCATTTAAACTAGGTCCTTTGATTTTTAAGACTATTTTTCATAGATTTTGAAGCCAGAAGGGACTATTATTATAACGGAAAGTTAAACCGTATTACACTGTTCAGCCATTAGGTGGCATGGTGTTCATTTAAAGCAGTGGTCTCCAACCTTTTTACATACAAGATCACATTTTGAACTTAAGATCAACACAGGATCTACCCTGATCCTTCCCTGAGGCCCTGCCCTTTCCCCAAGGCCTTGCCCTTTCTGCTTCGCTCACTCAATTCCCCCCCTTCCTCTGTCACTCACTCTCCCCCCATCCTCACTCACTTTGACCGGGCTGGTGCAGGCTCTGGGCTGCGGCAGAGGGATTCAGAGTGTGGGAGGGGGCTGCAGGCTGAGCCTGGGGCAGGGGGTTGGGGTGCAAGCTCTGGGAGGGAGTTCGGGTGCAGGGGTCATATGGTCACACTGCACCTAATCTCACAGAATCCACTGGACAGTTCATGAGTTTTACTTTTTAACAGTGTCGTTTATGGTTTATAGATCCAAAATCCTTCAGGGATTCTCACAAATCAGTGTAACATTCTCAACTGTGGGGTGTGCATTGGCTGAGACTGATGCAGGGGATTGGGTGGCAGGAGGGGGTGAGGGGTGTGGACTCTGGCGGGGAGTTTGGTGCAGAGGGGGCTCCAGCCTGGTGCAGAGTGTTGGGGTGCAGGAGAAGGTGAGGGGTGCAGGCTCTGGGAGGGAGTTTGTATGCAGGAGGGGGCTCTGGGCTGGGGCAGGGGGTTGGGGTATGGGAGAGGGTGCGGGGTCCAGGAGGGAGCTCTGGGTTGGGGGTGAGAGTCCAGAAGGGGGTGCGAGGTGTAGGCTCCAGCCGGGAGGTGCTTAGCACAGTTGGCTCCTGGTCAGCGCAGCAGGGCTCAGGCAGGCTGCCTGCCTGCTGTGGCTCCATGCCGCTCCCGGAAGCGACTGGCTGCTGGTACATCTCTGCATGTGGCCCCTGGAGGGAGGGCGGCAGTGGGTCTCCATGTGCTGCCCGCACCTGCAAGGTCCACTCCCGCAGCTCCCATTGGTGGGTTTCTGGGCAGTACACAGAGCCACCTCACCCCAACCTTTCCCCCAGGGGCCACAGAGACAAGTCAGCAGCCAGTCGCTTGTGGAAGCAGCATGGGGCCGTGGCAGGCAGGCAGCCTGCCTGAGCCCCTGCAGTGCTGGACATTTAGCAGCCTGGAGATTGCGATCGAATGGCTGAGGCTCCAGGACTGAACGGTCTATCGCGATCGATGAGTTAGTGACCATTGATTTAAAGGAACCTCAGCTAGACCTGGCAGAGCATTAAAGGATCTTATGATGAACACGCCAGATGTGTATATGCAAGCTCTGGAGCCAGGCCTTATCTGGTACTGGAACATGACCATTATCATCCTCTAGTCTGACCTCCTGTGTAGCCCAGGTCATAGACTGTTCTCACTGGTACCAGATGACAGAACAAGGAGTAATGGTCTCAAGTTGCAGTGGGGGAGGTTTAGGTTAGATATTAGGAAAAACTTTTTCACTAGGAGGTAGTGAAGCACTGGAATGGGTTACCTAGGGAGGTGGTGGAATCTTCTTCCTGAGAGGCTTTTAAGGTGAGGCTAGATTTAGTTGGGGATTCATCCTACTTTGAGCAGGGGATTGGACTAGAGGACCTCCTGAGGTCCCTTCCAACCCTGACATTCTATGATTCTATGCCACATAAGACATATTTATGGAGAGGATGAGTGGTACTGGGCTAAGGTACAAGATTGGGACTGAGGAGACTGCACTTCAAGGCAAAATCTGCCACAGAATTCCTGTGTACGGTGGATCACTTAATCTCTCTATGCCTCAGTTTCCCATCTGTAAACAAGGATCATAATGCTGCCTTTCTTCCCCCATCTGTGTTATCCATCCATAATGTGGGCACTCAAACCACATTGCTCAGGACATATGCTGATATTTCAGGAGGGTGAAGGAGGAATCTTTCCAGCCCCACAAAGCATGAAGCATTGCAAATATACACTATGGATGAGTTTGACTGGCACTAAAGTATCAGCTACTGGCCAGCAGGAATCGTTACACCAATGGGCTAAGGCAGTGCAGCAGTTGTGACGGTCCAAGCGCTGTTATATAAATAGGAGGTGCATGAATAGCGACTTACTCAGTTCATTTATTTGGCTCAGCAGTTCGATAGCATCCAGCTTCACCATGAGTTTGATAAAAACTTGCACGAATGGATTCTGCAGGGTATTCTATCAAATGAGAGAGAGAGAGCGAGAGTGACATTCATCCCCTTTGGAGTCCCTCCATGTTCCTTACGCCCTTCTTGAGCCTCCTCTCTTCACTTGGTTTCAGTTACGATGAGAAAACTTTAGCCAATGACGGTGTCTTACAGCCCTCTAAGGGCCTGATCCAATAGAAAACACTCACACTGATGTCACCAGGCATCGGATTGGTTCTGGACAGTACTTAGGCCTGAATCCTTAGTGACACGGAGATGTTAAAGTAGGTGCAAATGTCATTTCTACCCACTTGCGGTGTATCTACGGTTTTGGAGCCTGCAGGAGCAAGCTTTCCAGCCCAGATCAGCAGGCTGGGGTTGGTGAGGTTTGCCCCAGCACTCTAAAAATAGCTGCACAGCCAATGCTTTGATGTTGTGGCTTGAGATCTCCAACCCACCCCGCTCCCTAGGCTTCAGAGCCCAAGGTCCAGCCCTGTCTATACAGCTGTTTTTAGAACATTAGCACGAACCGTGCTAGCCTGAGTCTTTCGACCTTCCTGAGAGGCTCGTACTCGCAGGCTCCAAAATGCTGTGTAGACATACCCTGTAAGGGAACCTTACACAGAGTACAGCACACAGGGGCCTGAGTGTAAATGAGCCTCAGGCCTTCAGGTTTTAGTTTAGCTGAATCTCTAATAGCTCATTTCAAAAATGAGTCTGCTCAGTGGAGAACGTTTCACCTCTGACTCTCACACGTACCATCCTGGATTTTCCAGGAGTCTAGCTATGCCCTTTGCACTGTGATGAATTTCTCCCACCGGGACCAGTTAATAATTATTCTGTGTTCCCAAGGTATCATTTCTATAGCAGGCTGTGTTCTGCTTCTTAACCAAAAAGAAGCCAATCGTTGCTGCATGGAGAGTGAGTAGAAAGAGGAGGCGCGTTACAGCTTTCCAGGTTTGAGCAGTGACTTTTCCCTCACGGAGACAGTCTGAAGTTTTACCTTGATATTTAAATATTTTTCCTCGTTGAGCTACAAAGGCAGAATGGCATCTGTTCATCCTCTAGGCTCTCAGGCACTTTTCTAATGAGGAGAACTAGGTATTACCCCAGTTTTTCTGCTTCCTGAGGAGAACCACTTCTTTGGTATCTCAGGCTGGCATGGGCCTTGTAATGAGTCACCCAGCTTTGATTGCTATGTCAAGCAGAAGGCAACTGCATTTACAAACCTAAGAGAATTCTCCCCTTTGTATAGCCAACCATCTCTCCTCAGTGTGTTGGAAGTTTTAGCAGCAAAGAATCCTGTGGCACCTTATAGACTAACAGACGTATTGGAGCATGAGCTTTCGTGGGTGAATACCCACTTCGTCGGATGCATGCACAGGACTCTTTGCTGCTTTTACAGATCCAGATTAACACGCTACCCCTCTGGTACTTGGAAGTTTTAGAGGACGTATTGTAAGCATTTCAGAAGGAGGGGTTAGCTCTGAAAAGGTGCCCCTTTAAAATCTCTTGGTGCTTGTATTGTTGGTGGACGGTAATGGAGCTATAACAATTTATATCAGCTAGGTTCTGCCCCCAGCCTTTTGTTTACTTGAGCGACAAAGGGACCCTGTTAGCTGTGAGATAATACCTTGACAACTGGAATTGTTTGGTTTAACGTAGTCAGTGAATTCATGATCAATGGTGACTTGTCCAGCCATTCCTGGGACTTATGCATTAGATCAGCCATTTGCTTCAGGGTTGCATTAGACTTAAAAAACAAATAAAAACAAACACATAAAATAAATCCATTTGACCTGTTTACAAAAAGCTCAATTAATATTACCATGATGCTTCACCATGACATTGAACAAGTTTTTCCTTCTTTAGGCCCCTATTCAGCGGTCCATCCCTATTCAGCTGAATGCTTAAGCACATGCTTAACTTTAACATGTCTTTAACTTCAACACATGCCTCCGTCACATGTGGGTGCTTAACGTTTAGCCTATGTTTCACTGCTTTCCTAAACAGGGCTGGACTTCAGCACCTGCTTAAATGCTTTGCTGGATTGGGGCCTTAAGTATTATGACTAAGGTCTGATCTAAACTTCAGAGCTATATCAGTATAACTACGTCACTCAGAGGTCTGAAAAGTCCCCACTCCTGAACGACGTCGTTTATACCAACCTAACCCCCTGCATAGACAGTGCTTTGTTGGCAGGAGAAGCTTAAAAGTCCAGTTCTGTTAATCAAGAATCAAACATTTTCCTCCCCGAAAACTCCTTCAGAAGCTACTAAAGGCTATTGACCTCAGCGCCTTATCTAGTTAGCACAGAGCAGTAAGGTAGTGCAGTCACAAAACTCTCTCTGTTTTCTTGTTGG